>NW_027185889.1:10297538-10300839 GCF_028583685.1 Petaurus breviceps papuanus | reverse complement strand
GATAGATAGATAGATAGATAGATAGATAGATAGATAGATAGATAGATTAGATAGAGATAGATATGTATGCATATATATGTACTATATTTTTGTATATATACATATATTTGTATATTCTGTATATACATATATTTATATACAAATATATTCCATATATTTGTTTATATATATTGCACATATTTATAAATTATATATAATATACACACATATATGCTTATGTATGTATATGTGTATATATACATATACATATATATGTATATATTTCTTTGTAAAGCCAGTACAAGAACTCAGATTTTTCCTACAATCATTGATTATAAAACTAGAATTCTACTAATGCTCTCTTAAAATAAACAAAACAATCAACTCTGATATGGAAGAAAAATAACTCACCTTCAGCTCTTTTTTCCTTCCTTTTAAACATTTTCTGACACTCTAGATAACTAAAAAGAGGGGAAAGGAAGGGGAGGAAAAAAGTTTATTTGAACTAATTTGTTACTTTAAAAGATGAAGATGAGGGAAGCAATATGGTTTACTAATTCACCATGGGTTAACTAAGTAAATAACCCCTTCACCAACCATTAATTTGAAGGATATGTCCTTTAACATCGTTGGGTATCTGTCCATCTCTAGTCCCGTGGAACCTCTCCTGTAATGTTCCAAAAGACATCAAGTATGGTTCAGAAATAATATTTTCAAGCTGTTTTCAATACATTGAGATAAAATATCCATGTCTGTGAGTAGAACTCATGGAAGGTAAGTATCACCTTTCTACTGAGCTGTATTGCATATCAGTAATCAATCAATCAATTAGTAAGCATTCACTATGGATCAGGCACTGGGCTAAGTGCTTTACAAAGAGTATTTAATTTAATCCTCACAACCCTAGGAGAGAGATGTTTTACTTAACCTCATTTTACAATCAGAGGAACTGAAGTTAAGTAACTTTCCCAGTCTCACAGTTAGTAGGTGTCTACGGCCTGATATGAACTTAGATCTCCTTGACTCCTGACTCAGAGCTCAAGCTAATGTGCTAACTAGTTGCCTCCTACACAGAGATGAGAGATGGAATGTTTTGTTTCAGGAAAAGGAAGTAAGGCACTTTGGCTTGATCACAGAGTGTGTGAGGGGGAGCAGAATGTAAGATGATTAAAAAAGGTTGCTATTATTGGAGGTGGTGGTAATGGGCATCATTCATTTTCAAAGAGGACTAATGACATCACAAGATGATGTCTTGACTCACGTGTGAATTGGATTTAAGTGAGGCAGAGTTGCACAAAATGAAGGAGCAGGTCAAATGAAGAGTTTTAAATAACAGATAGATAAAATTCTTTATATTTGATCTTGGAGGTATTGGGGAGCCATGGTGATTTATTGAACAGCAAGGTAACATTTTTGCCTCAGTTTCCTCATCTGTAAAATGAGTTTGAGAAACAAATGCCAGACCACTTCAATATCTTTGCCAAAAAAACAAACTTCAAATGGGTTATGGAGAGTTGTACATGACTCAACAACAAGAACATTGAGTAACATGGTAGGACCTAAAATTTAGAAAATAGCTTCAGCCACTGAAAGGAGGATCAATTTGAGATGGCAAAAACTTGAGATAGGGCTACCAATTAAAGATCTATTACAATAAACCCAGCAAGGGAAATGGGTGTTTGAATTAGGGAGGTGACTATGTGAAAAAAAGAGAAGGATACACAGAAATATGCTAAACCCAGCTTGAACTGTCTCAGAGGAGTTGATTGTTAAATTTTTAGTAGGATATTAGGAAGAGCTACAAATCAAGGTTTGATGTATTGTTTTGTTGATTATCTAGACTTAAGAATGGAGAGAATGGTAATAATGTAGATTTCAAAATGTGTCATGTATATATATTTCTGGAGAGCAAGCTATTTGAGATATGCCTCTTTGTTTAACAGCATGCCTCTTCATATACTCAAAAGATGTTGTACAGAAGAAAGTATATAAGATATGGCTCTCTGGTATGTGTACCAGGTTCTGGAGATAAAAAGACCAACATTGTGGGAAAAAAAGCTCTGCCCTGGAGAAATTTATATTTGGTCCAGATGTTAAGCTCACTCCCCAATCCCAATTATCCATTACCAATAAAGAGAGAAGTTGTATGTCTATATGTTCTCATTTCCTCCACCTGAGAGAATATAAAGTCTTCAGACTGACATTATGGGTGTCTTATAGAATAATTGAATAGGTAGCCAGTAAGGGATGGTGAGGGAAGAAGGGTAGAATTCACTGACTACTAAGAACGTCTTTGGCTCTTTGATTGATTCTTATTTTTTAGAATATTTTTCTGATAGGATAAATTTCCCTCTCTCCATCTTCTATTTGTTCCTAGGTCTTTCTACTGAAACCTAAAAGACCAAATTGAATCTCTCTTCTACAGAAAGTTCTCCTAACACTTAAACATATATATCACAACTTCTCTAGGACCCCCCCCCTTTCCTCAGATAGTAAATTTTCATTGGGTGCAGTCTTTTGGGTCTTCAGCATCAAAATAAACTCTAGCTTATTCATATCCTGCCTAAAATATGGAGAGCCCAGAGATGAGCAAAGTGTGACAAATGCAATATGACCAAGGAAAAGCGCAATGCATTCTACCAATCAATGAATCAAACAATAACCATTAATTAAAAACCTAACTATGTAAAAAGTAAAATATTAAGTTCTAAGGAAAGACAATAAAGCAAAAACAATCCCAAACTTCAAAGAGCTTACATTCTCATGAGAGAAACAACATAAAGAAATCAGTAAATGCAAGATAAATACTGGGTCGTTGTTGTTAATTCATTGTCTTTGTGACCCCATTTGAGGCTTTCTTGGCAAAGATACTGGAGTGGTTTGCCATTCCCTTCTCCAACTCTTTTTTTTTTTTTGCTGTTTTTCTAATTTATTAAGACATTTTCCACAAGATTTCTTCAATTAGAAGTTCTTTGGAACAATACCATCATTTTATGCCAGCCAGAGAATAGAGTCATCAGATTCCCCCATTCTTCGAATTGTTCCACAAATTTCATAGGTTTTAATCTGGCCATCGAATCTGCCTGTAACCTTGTCAACCTCGGCGACGTTCATCTGGATGGACACGTGGTCCTTGGCCCCAGTGATCCTGTTGCTCGGGAGCATTTCCACCAAACGTACAGGTCCAGGAACTTGCTGGTGTCGTTTTGCATGTCAGAAGTTTGAGGGACCAAGTGTAAACACAAAAGCGGCAGAAGAGAAAAAAAGCTCCAGCTCCTTTTAAAGATGGGGAAACCAAGGCAAACTGGATTAAGTGATTTAC
>NW_027185889.1:10291838-10297438 GCF_028583685.1 Petaurus breviceps papuanus | reverse complement strand
GGAGGGAAGGCAGCTAGGTGGCACAGTGAATAGAGCACCAGCCCTGGGGTCAGGAGGAGCTAAGGTCATACCTGGCCTAAGAAACTTAACACTTATTAGCCATGTGACCTTGGACAAATCACTTAATCTCAATTGCCCTGCCTTCCCCCCTCAAAAAAGCAAAAAAAAAAAAAAAAGTGATTTAAGTAGGGCCACACAGTTAATAAATATCTGAGGCCACATTTGAAATCAGGAAGATGAGGCTTTCTGACTTCGAGCCTGATCCTCTGTCCACTATCCCATGTAACTGCCCATAAATATTAGATAGGTAGAAGTAAAATTTTACGGAAGATAGCATTAGAATCTGGCTGAGACCAGGAAAGGTCCCAGAGGGGAGGTGACATTTACCTGAAACTTAAAGCCAGGGACACTAAAAGTTGGAGAGAGAGAGAGAGAGTTTAAAAGGCATATATATGGAAAATAGAGTATGATGTGTGAAGAGCAGCCAAGTGAATAACATGGAGAGACCTACAGAGTGTAGAGATTGAGACAAATATTTTGAAAGAATAGAAAAATAAGATCATAACAAGCTTTAAATGCCAAAGTAAAGAAAGAAAAACAAAAAAAGAGCTAATATTTAGTGTTGGACCTAAAATGAAGACATTAGAGTTTATCAAGTGGGGGAACAGAAGAGTTATGATACTGGCAGACCAAGACTTTAGCAAAATCAATGGTCACTGCAAAAGACGGATTGGAGTGAGGGAAAATCTAAGGCCAGAAAACCAACTGGACAGTTACTGTAATACCCTAGGTGAAGAGTGGTGGTTATGTGAATGGAGCAGAAGGGATTTATGGCAGAAATTCAGTAGACAAATGTACAAGACGGCTTGAGATCACATTTATTTTTTTTTCTATGTTCCATTATATATACACATAGACCCCATGGTCCACTAAGACCCCTAGGTTTTGGTTTGGGGTTTGGTTTGTTTTGGTTCTTGTAGGTAAACTGTTATCTAGCCCCATTTCCCCTGTCTTACAATTGTGAAGTTGATTTTTCTTAAACCAAGTATAAAACTTAACTGTGTCTCCATTAATTTAATTTAATTTGATTTGGCCCATCATCCTAGCCTATTGATATCATCTTAGATCCAGAATTCATTCAGTCAGCTGTCTGTTCATTAAGTCAGTTATCTCTCCCAGTGCTTTTCTTGGACCCTTTTTCTTGTAAATGGCAATGTTCAGTTCTTCCTCTTTGACTATGTCTATAAGACTCCCTATGATAAGGGTCTACAAACTTAAAAACAAATGATTAGTATATTTCAGTAAAATTTGTCTCCTTTATATATTGAAAAATATTACTCTGAGAAGGGCTCCATAGGCTTCACAAGACTGTCTAGGTTGTTTGTGACATGCAAAAAGCATTTTGAACACCTGTTCTGTGGTTCCTAGCTTGTTAAATACACTTGTATCCTCTCATTTCTCTCCATTTTAAATCTCTTTTGATTAGGGTGCCAAGATTTCCCCACAGTTTTATTCAATACATGGCCAAAAGGTAGTCATTTATACATTTAAGCCGTGGTCCAAAAACTTAACCTTTGTTCTTAGATATCAATTTCTTAACCAGCTGTTCTTTTCCCAAATCTGCCTTTCCCTTTTGAATCTTCTGTCTTCAGTCAATATCAATAACGAAAATGCCAGCTGTGCCCCAAAGGTCTTGGCCAGATTTCTTTTTTTTTTTTAAGCAATTGGGGTTAAGTAACTTGCTCAAGGTCACACGGCCAGTTATTTCTGGGGGCGGTGCTATGTATCTGAGCCCAGATTCGATCCCAGGTCATCCTGACTCTGGGGACGGTGCTCTTACTCGCTGAGCCACCTGGCCACCCCTTCGCCAGATTTCTTAATCCCTGGTAATGTTTCCTACTTTTCTTCTGGTAATATGGATTGCCCTTTACTCATTAGGAGTTATCATGTTTGACAAGTCTTAGGAAGCTCTCCAACACATAACAGGGGTGCTTAACTATTCCAGAGTATTTTTACCAATAAAACCAAATTAAATGTGTTTTAACTTTTCATTGATCATTCATGGAGCATATTAGGGAGATGCATGAGAAATAATACTGGACTACAAGTCAAATTGAGGCATAAATATACCTGAAGACTCAAGTTCAAATCTAGCCTCACACACTAGCTGTGTGACCCTGGACAAGTCACTTAATCACTGCCTGCCCTAATTTCCTCAACTGTGAAAAGATAATAATAATAATAGCACCCAGGGTTGTTATGAGCATCAAATGAGATAGTATTTTCAAGTCATTTAGCACAGTTCTTGGTATATAGTAGATGCTTAATAATTTCTTGTTTCCTCCCTCCTTTCTCTCTATCTTCCCTTCCTTCCTCTCTCCTTCCATCTTTCTTTCCTTGCTCTCTCCATTCATTTTCCTTCCTTCCCCCTCCATTTCTCTCTCCCTCCTTTCTATTCAGTCTTCCTTTCTTTCACCATCATTCTTTCCCCCTTCCATAACCTGTACTTCCTCTTTTTCTTTCTTCCAATTTCCCTCCTATCCTCCCTCCCTACCTTCTAACCATCCTCCCTTTCTTTCTATCCCAAATAATCAAGATGACTAGTAGTCTGAATATTGAATAAATCAGTTTTTTTATACAGTCATGAAATCTTTTTTTTTGCTTTTTGGAGGGCAATTGGGATTAAGTGACTTGCCCAGGCTCACACGGCTAGTTTTTATGTTGTGTCTGAGGCCAGATCCGAGCCCAGGTCCTTCTGACTCCAGGGCTGGTGCTCTATTCACTGCACCACCTAGCCACGCCTACAATTATGGAATCATAAAGTTGGAAGGGTTATTGTGGTTGATTATCATGGGAATCTATTGAATGAGAATCTCTAATTGTATTTAATTACTTTTCTTGGGAAGAAAAGATTAAATATATAGGGATAAATTATGCTGTCAGAAGGAACCAAGGAAGAATTACTAAAGATTATGAATTTTACTTGCTTGCATTTTTGTAATGTAAGGCATTCCTAAAGTCAGTGAAGTTTTAAGTTTTTTGGGCTTGTTATTTTAAAAGTCTTTAAATAATAATTGAAGTTTAAATAACTTTAACAACTAATAAATATTCTCAAAGCTATTAAAACCTAAAATTGCACTAAGATTTTTGGGATACCCTGTATAATGATCTAGGTCATGTCTATTAAAAATTCTCTATTGAGAATTATCATGAAATGAAATTAACCTCAAGAAGGCCATCTCAAACAGAGAACAAGCCTTAGAAGGTGCCACCAAGCTGAAAAACCTTATAATAAGAACCTAAAGGTAGACTATCTATCATACAGGGAACCAAACCAGATGAGTTAAAAGACTTTCATCACCCAGTTGGTAGCTGGGTGAAGAACTTTTCAGTCATAGCAATTTTCAAGGAAACAGTTCCAGAGTAGAAGGATTTCATGGGACTATATAGTACAACCTGTACCTGAATAAACATTTGCTCTACAATATGACTAAGACTTACTTGATCATCTCCTTTGATGGAAAATCTACCACCTGGTGAAAGAAGCCATCCCACTTTGGAACTGTTGTAATGGTGGGTATGATTTTCATCATGTAAAGCTTAGCTATATCTGCCTCTTTACAATGCCTGTGCATTGCTCTTGGGATCAGGTAAATAAACCTAACGCCTGTTCCATGTGAATATTCTTCAGATCCTTGAAGACAGTTGTCACAAACCTACCCCCACCCCCAAGTCTGGTCTTCTATAGTAAACATCTTCAATTCTTTCACCTTATCTTCCAAAGAGAGGGAAACATGGCAGAGGGAATAGGGCTCTGGACTTAGACTCAGAAAGTTATGCCTCAGACACTTACTATCTCTGGGACCTTGGGCAAATAATTTCACCTCTCTATTCTTGAGGGTTTAAAATGAAGGTGTTTGGCTGGATGTTTGCTAAGGCCCCTATAGCTTTAGAAATATTATTCTATGATCTTAAGGCCCAATGAGTCCTAAAATCATAGGTTTCAAAGTGGGAGAGATTGGGCTTTCTATTAATGCAGAAAGAGATTAAAATCTGTGATCTGGTAGAGAGACAACCCACACCAAAAACAGAAGTAATATAGAAAGCAAGCAGGGAACAGTACAGAAAGTGGAGTTAGCTAGAAGAAATTTCTGTGGGAAAAAAAAGTGAAGGACTGGAATGTTTGCACAGGAATGTAACTTTTTTTTTTCTTTTCAGTCCTAATAATTCAATAAAGATAAAAAGACTTTCCTTTTAGCTTCCTATCATAGAAATAAAGTAAAATATAAAAAGTCTCTCTGAACAAGGAAGGTGACAATGAGAAATTCATTGTCAAGAATGCAAATTTACATAAAGATAAGATTGAAAATGCAAGCCCTGGTTCTGATGGCAACATTAACTCACCCACATTTCACATATGTTGTGGTTTGCTTTTTTTTTTTTTTGCATTAGCAGTGTTCTTACTAGATGCTGAACTCTGAACATGTGTGGTGTGGGGGAGTTAGTAACAGAGTGTTAGAGTTTGCATTTCTTAACTTTGATGTATGTAAAGTTGCATATTCACTGCAGATTTTTTTAGGCTTCTTTTCATGAATCCTGAAAGCTCAGGTGTTTGTGTTATTTTCTCTAACTTCCAAATTTAGAATCAATACTACATACTTTTGCCCATCATAGCAGATGAGTAATTTTGAAAAACTGGCCTGAGGAGGGAAGGAGTCCCTGGGAAAATATTAATAAATTTTCAAGTTTAGATCAGGTTGTTATTTAAGCAATTATCCAGAGTTTTTTTTTTAATTTACTCTTTTTTTTTCCTCTGGGTCCATGAACCTGAGTCTGTATATAATACTGGATTTATACTTCAAGCAATAGGTTATGAATACCGTCATGATGCAAAGATAAGAGCCTAAAATCCATAGCAAAACATATGGATGATGTCACTTTTTTTCCCTAAGGACTGAGTGTCATTTCTTGAGAATCAAAGAAGAAAAATTAAATGTATGAATTCCAGGGACATTTTTTTAAGGAATGTAATAATAAAGGAAGAATCTCTCATGATTTTCTAAATTTCCATCCTGGTAAATATATACTCTTCCTCCCCTTCTGCTCCTTCCTCCATCTTCCTGGTGTAGTAGAAGTAATTATGGACTCAAAAGATCACTTGTTACCCGTGTGATCCTGGGCTAGTCATATTCACTTGTGAACTTCGGTTTCCTCATCTATAAAATGAAAATAATATCTGTTCTCAGAGTTTTGACAAGGATTCATTTCAATTAAATCACCAAGATATCTAATTTAATATTCATTTTTGAGAAACAGGAAAAATGGAATTCTGTGTTTCAGTTGTATTCTTTTAAGAATATCATAATATGGGAATCCTACATTTATTCCCTGATAAATACACCCACTTTTTCTTTCTTTCTTTCAGATAACAGTAGAAATAACAATAGACTTAGACAGAAGACCTGATTTGGAGTTCCTTTATTAGCTCTGAAACTTATTTTTTTTACTTTATATGTTGTTTTCTACCTATATTAAAATATAAGCTCTCTCAGTGTAGAAATGTTTGTAATTATCTTTGTATCCTTACATCTCACAGAGTT
>NW_027185889.1:10291257-10291438 GCF_028583685.1 Petaurus breviceps papuanus | reverse complement strand
TACTGTTTTGTGTGGGGCCTAAGATAGATAGTAGTGATACAAAGATAGAAGAAGAAGAGAAAGAAGGAGGGGGAAGAGGAGGGGGAGGAAAAGAAGGGAAAGAGGAAGGGGGAGGAAGAGGGAGGGGAGAGAGATGAGAAGAAGGAAAAGGAGAAGGAGGAGGAGAAGGAGGAGGAGGAGG
>NW_027185889.1:10279542-10291157 GCF_028583685.1 Petaurus breviceps papuanus | reverse complement strand
GAGGAGGAGGAGGAGGAGAAGAAGAAGAAGAAGAAGAAGAAGAAGAAGAAGAAGAAGAAGAAGAAGAAGAAGAAGAAGAAGAAGAAGAAGAAGAAGAAGAAGAAGAAGAAAGAGACATTCTAGTGGTAGAAGGTAAAAAGAAAATTGGGCAGCTAAGGGGGCAGTGGATAAAGCCTACAGCTAGGAAGACTCCTCTTCCTGAGTTCAAAAGCAATCTCAGAAACTTACTAGCTATGTGACTCTGGTCAAGTCATTTAACACTGTCTCTGTTTCTTCACCTGTAAAATGAATTAATGAAGGAAATGGCAAACCCGTCCAATATCTTACTCAAGAAAATCCCAAATGGGGTCACAAAGGGTTGGACACAACTGAACAATAATAAAAACAAATAGAAAAATTTAGGAGGAATACAGAATGAACAACAAGGGGTATAGGAAAGGCTTCCACTCAGGATATACACCAAAGCAAATATGATAATTTTTCCATCAATAAGTAATTATCAAATAGTTACTATACTATATATAGACACCATGCTAAATGCTGGTGATACAAAAATAAATATGAAACAGCGCTTGGTCTCACAGGGTTTACATTCTCTTTGGGGGAAATAATATGTAAATATGTAAGTATATAGAAAATACATATATTGTGTTGGGGAGGAGTGATGAGAGCAGATGAGAGGACTAATGTTCTAGATGGTGGGATTTGGATTTAGTTTTGTAGGAAACACAGGATTCTAATGTGACAGATATGAGGAAGGAGTGTAGTGTAACATTCCAGGCATAGGGCACAAAATCATAGAAATAAGAAATGGAATGTTGTGTGTGAGGAACATGAAAAAGTCATTTTAGTTATACCAAAGGGTATAAGCAGAGAGTATAATAAGACTGTAAAGATAGGTTGGGGGCAGTTTGAAAGAGTTCTTATGAAAAATATTTTTTTATATTTCATTATAGATATATAAGGAAGTCTCCCTGTCATTATATTCATACCCCCTGATATCATGAGTCAGTAACTCAGCTGCAACAATTTAATATTTCATATCCCTCTGGCACATATTAATTTGCCTTTTAGGCAGTTCTGAGCTGAATGACCAGCTGGGATTCACACAGAGCCATCCTAGGTTCCTTCAGAAACTCAAGACACTTCTTACTTTCATTGTGAAGCTGAAAATAAAAGCAAATGAATGCCTCAAGGGAGACATTTCTTTTTTAATTTCTTTTTAAATGGGATGGAGGCAGAGCAGTGCTATCTTTGGGATGTATGTGCTGTGTGTGTGTGTGTGTGTGTGTGTGTGTCTGTGTGTGAATATTTCAAATAATGCCTCTAGAATCTAATAAATATGGATCTTTCCTCCAAATGTCCAAATCTCAGTCCATTGTGGGGCTTTGTGTCCTTGAAAATTACTCTCCCTTACAGTACATGAAACAGAACTCCTTGGGATGTAAAACAACCAGTCTAGCAAATGTGAACAGGCCAGCGATGGATAATGAACAGATCTTGGGCTTTCATTTTCTGTGTTCCATTCTCCTCCATGATGAGGCACTATATTTAATAATCCAGGCATTAGGACAAATGTGTTTCTATATACAAAAGAAAAAGATTGATACCTCTTTGTCCAAAGCGCAAGTAGGAATTTTTTGCATCTGGGGTGAAAATATCTAGGGGCAAGGGGATTGCTACAGAGAAGAAATTCTGTAGGCACAGTCAAGTTAGGAAAGATAATCTGATTATTATACCGGGTGGGGTAGGGTGGGATGTGAGCATAAAGGATTTAGGTCTCTAGAAATCTGGGGATACTTGGAAGAGGAAGCAGCATCCCTCTCTGACATGGCACCCTGATACAAAGTCTTGTTTGCCACATGCCAGCTATGGAATTTTGTTACTATAAAAACCTCAAGTGATATGTTCCTGCAAAAGCAGGAATAATAACTTAAGTTTCTTTTGGATCTACTGAAGAGCTTAGAAGAGTGATGGGCACATAGTAGGTACTCAATGCTTTTTTCCTCCTTGATAATCTTAGAAATAAATTATTGGTGGTATTATCTTAGAAAATGCTGGCAGAGGTTGTGGTGGAAGAATCAAACTAAAATAGATGACTGTTTGGAGCCTACAAAATGCCATAAAATGCTTTTAAAGGCATTTGTCTCAAGATCATGCACAAAATACATTCAGGGTATTTCTTTAAAGAAAGTTCTTATTTTTAAGGTTGAGCAACTTCAATCTGGTCTTTTCCAGGTTCATTTTAGAATATCTTATGTAATCAGTTTAAATTACTCAAAGAAACATTTTGAAAATTGTATCTTTTTAAAGAAAATAAAAACTCCTTCCTTGCTTAGAACTTTCTCTCACCATTGAAGAATACATGCTTAGGCTCTAGCAAAGATATAATGAGGGGAGGGAAGCCAAGCTTTCATCCCAGGTTATGGACCCTGACTAGTACTTCCCTATCTGAGACAGTTCTCTGTCCCGCTGCTCTTTCCCAGTATATGTTATCCTTTCATGCATGCCCCTTGCCCTGAATACACCTTTACCCTCCACACTTCAGAAATACTTATTCCCTCCCTTCTCACTGTAGAAAGTGTAATTCTAGACATTCGCTGGTTGCTGGTGATGAAAAGAGAAACAAAAAGCTCTCGATGAGCATTATCAGGGAGGGAAGGCTTCTGTTAGGACCATCACCAAGTGGGATTTCCACAGTAACTCTCAAGTATTTATTAATGGTTCTCATGGAACCATAGATTTAGAACTAGAAGCCACCTCAGAAGTCATAAAATGTAATCCTCTCATTTCACAGATGAGAATAACAAGACCCAGGGTGATTCAGGGGCTAGCCTCAAGGTCACACATATTGTAAACAGCAAAGCCTGCATTAAAACTCAAGTTAATAAGGTATATATATACACAGAAAAGAAATGGCCCGTGTGCTGACTGAGGGCTTCTAGTCAAGCTGATGGACCCGTGACTAGAAGAGAAGAAAGGGAATAGATATGGAAAATGCCCATCAGAAATAACTACAAGATATTTTAAAAGGGATCCACAAAGTTGAGTACACCCAATAGCAAAAACCTGTATCAAATTCTTACATCAGGAAGTATTGTTTTTCTGTGGCTTTGCAGCCAAAAGTACAGAAAGAAAGCATGGAGAATTTGCAATAAAAAGCAAGGACTATTTTTTTTTCCTCTCTGAAGCTTCAGTTCAGAAGCTTGCACTAAGATTTGCCACCAGTATGGGAAGGCACTGCTTTCTCTTGTCATTACAGTGAATGAACCCAGTGTCATCTTCTCACTTGTTATCATTGTGACCAAGAGAAGGTACTAAGCAGACAACAGTCTGTAGCCAAAGATCCAGTTCATGAACCAGAAATGGTCAAAGCTCTTGACTAATATGAGGGTAAGAGTGACCTTGGCCTCATTACCATCCCACTCCAATTGAACTCATATGCCATGAGACTGAAAATAAAATAACAGCCCATCATAACTAATCATGCTAAAGGCTGGTGATAGAAGTGATTACCACCACAGGCTTTTGATTGTGGCCTAGCTCACAGAGAAGATTAGCAATAACCTGAAGTAATTCACTTGCATCTCTAACTCACTACAAAGTCTTGAATTGCAAAGAATGTCTGAGCTAGAATATGTCTGTGTGACCTTGAATATCAACCTTCCTGGAGGGAAGGGGGAAGTGGGAGAAACTGACTTTAGAAATGAGGTAGAAAATAGCATGTACATAAGGAAAGGACAGAGGAATGACAAGTCTTACAGGAAAAACAACAACAACAACATGAAAAAGCTTCATGACAAGTTTTTTAGCACTAAGATTCTAAAACACTTCCTGGTGGTTATGCTTAAAGTTTCCTTTCAAGAGACAGATTCTACTTATGTACTTTCCTGAAATAAAAATCTGTTGGAAAAAAATTATAGAAATTTAGCTTCAGAGAAACTATGCCTAGATACCTAGGCATTCTTTCAAGCAGAGAAAGATGATTTTGAATTCTTTTAAAGGAATAAATACACATAATCAGAAATATATAATATAAAATGCAGTATACACTTATGTGAATAATATATACACATATACTATACACATTTATGTGCATAATATATTATGTGTGTACACATATATGCATGTATGTGAATTTACATGCATATATAAATACATATATTATGCATTAACTGCCTTAAAATATACATATTTAAAATGCCACATCTATAAATAATATGTGCATTTCTTTATATGTATATATGCATGTGCATATACATATATAGATATGCACATATTATATATGCATTATATAAATATATATGCATATGAAATTAGTAATGAAAAAGTTGTGCTTGTGCTTGCCTGGTCTGACCCATAGGTGGCATTGAATAAATGTCTGCTGATTGATTTATCGAGTTCCTAAGGTCATTATTGGGTTTTTTTTTTCTTCACTCTCAAATACATAAAGAGTCTCTGTTTCTAGAGGAAGTGTGGTATAGTGGAGAAGATATTGGGCATAGAGTTTGGAAGACTTGTGTCAGACTCAGACCAGTGTGAGATCCTGGGCAAAACAATTGACTTCTCTGAGCCTCAGTTGGCCTCAAGGATCTTTCTAGGTCTCTTCCAGCTCTACAGTCATGATCCTCCTCATCTTTAGTTGACAAAGAACTGATCAAAGCTCTTGACTAATATGAGGATAATATGAGCTTAACTCCCAGAACTGACCTATGAACCCCCTATCTCCAAAGAATAGGAATAGGAATGATGGAATGGCAGATGCAAAAAGCATGTAGCAAAATGACAATGATAGTATTTACCTAAAAAGTAGGATAAAACATATTCAGGAAATTCATACTCGGAAAGGAAGGAGAGTCAAATATGTGACTAGAAGAAAGGTTCTCAAATAAACACAAATGTTATACTGGTACCTAGGGAATGTCAAAAATCTTCCAGGAAGTCTTCCAGTCATGAGTGATTTTCTATGGAGAATCACAGGAGGCTATGTCATGACCAAATATCCCACAGGATGACAAAATGTGGATACATTGCTTTTTGCTTTCTATCAACAAGATGCAATAAAGCACTGAAATATGAATTCTTGTAAATGTTTAGTCCAAACTTCATTATATTGGGGTGCTATTTCTGTAAGACAAAAGCAAGGTTTCATTTGAATGGGCACGCTTTCTAGCACAGATTAAGCATCATTTTCATTCAGAAATCACTAATGACTAATAAAGGAAATGTTTTGGCAAATTAAAATGGAAGGTAAATGCTTACAGCCCCCAAATAATTTAGTGTTAAATACATTACAGGCACAATTTCTTAGAGTTTCCAGACATCTTCTGAGGGAAACAACATTGCTTGAATAAACAAAAAAAGGAATAACAGAAAAATCTGTCAACTCTGAGCTTTAACTAAATAAAATACTGTTACTGAAATGAAAAGACAGTAAGTTCATTAAAAATTAAGAATTAAAGAAAATGAGGAACAATTAATTATAGTCAACAGGTAAATAAGATATAATAGCAGATGAATACCATTCTCTTTTAAATAAAAAGTAACAGGTACTTTATCCACCTATAACAAACTAGAGATATAATTTCCATGACATAACATACTAAAAACCAGCTCATGTTCTTTATTGGATATTTTCATTTTGATTTGTTTTACAGATCAATAGATAATACACAACCCTTTAAAACAAAAAGCTTGTCAAAGCCCCATGAGCAGTTTCCTAGTTCTACCTTTAGAAGGCATACCCAACTTTGAGGGATTAAAGAACTGGACCATGATTAACCTAGGAACATGTCTCCACTGACCTGGAGAATTTAGCCCTGCTAAATATGTCTTATAAAGACATTGTTAAATATGTCTTTTTTGTTGTTTTTGTTTTTTTGTTTTGTTTTGTTTGCAGAGGGGAAGGCAGGCAATTGTGGTTGTGACTTGCCCAAAGTCACATGACAAATAAGTGTTAAGTGTCTGAGGTCAGATTTGAACTCAGGCCCTCCTGACTCCAGGGACAGTGCTCTATTCTCTGTGCCACCTAGCCATTCTCATAAATGTGTCTTAGAAAGAGGATTCTTGGTACAAAGGAAATGACAATACTGGTCTACCAAACAACACCAGCACTCCTTTTAGAATCACAACCATAGAATCTAAGAGTTGTTAGGGATTTCTGAGGCCATCTAGACCCAACTATTTTTGAAGAAGAATCCACTCCAAGATATATCTGCCAAGTATAAGTTCCTTGAGAGTAGGTACTGGGGTGTTTTGTTTGTTTGTTATTATTTAGGCCTCTCCCTGGAACAATTGAGAGTCACTTAATAGATGTTTATTGTCTAGACTTAAAAACAATTGGTGAGAGGGAGGCAAATCTTCAGTGACATCCCAGCAAAGACTACTTAAAACTTGACTTAAATGGTTTGACCAGAGTCAACCAAGCATAGAATATAGATTATAAATTTAACAGCTCTGCTATGCCTGGTGTCTAATTCATGGCAAGTCTTAGAATCAGAGCTTTTAGAACTGAAGGGGTCTTTAAAGGTCATTTACACAGTGCTTGGCATGTAGCAGACTCTTAAAAAATGTCAATTAATTGAGTGATTGATATATCTGATCTAATTCCTTATTTCGTAAATGAAAAAGCTGAGGGCCAGGGAGGGAAAGTTGCTTAAGCTTATACAGGCAGTAAGTAGCCAAGTTGAGATTCAAAACAAGATCTTCCTTTTCCAAATACAGGGATATTTCCACCGAACCATGGAGAGAAATAAAGCTGGCCTGTATCATGAAAAAGGCTCTTCTCAAAATGATGTCAATAACAATAGTCACAACAAATAATAATAATAATGATGACAACAATGTCACACCTGATTATTACAAAGAAATTTTGTTATAGTGACTTTATAATGTCATTAATAATATGGAGGTAGTATAGTGTAGTGACCAGAAACACAGCCTCAAAGCCTGGAAGATCTGGGTTCAAGTCCTCTTCAGTTATTTTCAGCCATGCCTTTGTGACACCAAGAGGGATTTTCAGTGCAAAGATACTGGAGTGGTTTGCCATTTATTTCTCCAGTTCATTTTACAGATGAGGAAACTGAGACAAAAAGGGTTAAGTGACTTGCCCACCATCAGACAGTAAGCATCTGAGCCAGATTTGAATTTTGGAAGATGAGTCTTCCTGATTTGAAGCCCAGCACTCTATCCATTGTGTTGCCTTAGCTGCCCCAGTCCTGCGTCTGACAAATGCTGGTTGGGTGATTCTGTGAAAGTCACTTAATTTCTCAATGGTCTAGGTAACTGTGATACTTCAAGTTGCGGAAACCTGCATTGATAGAGAGAGTTTGCTTATCTGAGAGCTCCCTGTAACAAAGAAATCTCAGGTATGTATTAATATGAATTATTATAAATATTAAGAACCATTTAAAAACCATTCAATTATTTTAAATGAAAAGTTAAGATTATTGACAACTATGGCAGCATTATTAATGTCAGCTTAATTTACTTTTGGGGGGAGAGGGAAATGCAGGGCAATTGGGGTTAAGTGACTTGCCCAAGATCACATGGCTAGTAAGTGTTGTTTCTGAGGTCAAATTTGAACTCAGGTCCTCCTGACTCTAGGGTTGGTATTCGATTCACTATGCCACCTAGCTACCCCAAAGTCAGCTTTATTTAAAATTAACCAACTTTCTTCACAATATTCCATCAATATAAAAATGTTTCAAATATATCATTTTAAGATCTTTATTCCTATTCATGATAATTATTTTAATGAAATGCTTTAAAGTTTAAAATATACTTACTCATAACCCCATAAGGTGGATGGTGTAAACACTGATACTCCCATTTTACTAATGAGGAAACTGAGACCCCATAGAAGTTGATTAATTAGCCCATGATCACCCAGCTTGTTAAGTGATATTCATTTGATCTGAATGGGGGAAACACTGATAATTCAAAATGAAAGGGTTCTAGCTGTTACTTTAAAAAAATAAAAAGGAGGGGAGACATGAATTTTCAGTGTCAATACAAATATTATGTGAAGAAACAGATTATGCTAGGCCTCCTTTGTCAGAATTGTTCATGTCTGTATTCATTAAAGGAACATTAAATTTAGATAAATCTGTTTCAACTTTAATGAGCTTTAAAAAGAGCCAAGCAGTGATTTTACCTTAATATGAAGAATTTGTATCAAATGTATTGGGATAGTTCCTGCTTAATTTCATCTGACACAGATTCTTGTGTAAAAATGCTTAGGCATTTTTTGCAAAATGCACCAGGTTTCCTTGGCATCATGAGTGCCAGACTGGCAGAAGAGTGCCCAACCATTTGATCTTCACATCAATTGAGCTCATTTTCTTTTTTTTTAATGAGCTTGGGTGCCTAGAATTCTTTTTTTTTCCCCAGGTAACTAGAGAATTAATGAGTGAATTTGAAGTTGACAGATATCATTAGTAGACCCCATACCTTATAGCTCATTTTTTCCAAAGAGATAATGATGGTAGACAAAACAAATGCAATGTACTGTAATGGAGAATAATAATAATAATAAACCATTATGAGTTATTAAAAGATGCCACCTATGCTGCTACTCCCACCCCCAAATACCATGATCTTCTGTATCCTTTACTGCAACCAACATTGGTTCAATTCCTGTTTCAGCCAAAAGTGGCCATTCTTGATGACTGGGGTCACATTCCCTTTTTTCTATTTGTAATCTCAGTGCCCAGCACAGTGCTTCATACATAGTGAACACTTTATAAAAATGTTTTTAGTTGAATTTAAATTTAATTAACCATAATTTATTAAGCATCTACTATGGGCTAGGCATGTGCTATATACTGGAGATACAGAGACCAAAAGGAAACAGTTCATCATCAAAGGGGCTAATAAAAAAATGTAAAAAAGGAAGTTAGCAGTGCCAGATTTTAAACTATATTATAAATTAGTTATCATCAAAATTATTTGGTACTGGTTAAGAAATAAAAATGTATCTCAATGGAAAAGACAAAACAATAGTAGCATAATAGCATTCTATTTGACAAACATAAAGACTTAAGGTTTTAGGATAAGAACTCAACTTTCAGTAAAAATTGTTGTAAAAACTGGAAAGCAGTATAGCAGAAATTGTGCACAAAGCAGTATCTTACACCATTGACCAAGATAAGGTCAAATATGTATAATGTAGGACATAACAGGATATATTATAAGAAAATGTGAAGGACATGGAGTATATTACTTATCACAGTTATGGATAGGTGAACAATTTATGAATAACTGAGAGAGAAGAATGAGGTGTGAAATGCATAATTTTGATCAAATAAATTAAAAATGTTTTGTACAAATAAAACAAATGCAGCCAAGATCAGAAGGAAAGAAGAAAATTGAGAAAGTGGAAGTTTTACAAGCAGTTTCTCAAATAAAACTCTCATATCTAAAACATATAGAGAATTTTGTAAAATCTATAAGATTACAAGTAATTCTCCAAATGATAATGATCGAAGGATACAAACAGTTTTTAAATAAATTAAAACAATTTATAGCTATATGAAAAAATGCTCTAAATCATTATTGATTAAAGAAATACACATTAAAACAACCTTGAAATATCATTTTATAGGTATCAGATTGACCAAAATGTTTGAAGGGGAAAGCAACAAAAATTGGAAAGGACATGAAAAAAAATTGGAATATAAAATCATTGTTGGTAGAATTAGGAACTAATTCAACCATTGTGGAGAACAATCTGGAATTATGCCCAAAGAGTTATTAAACTGCCCTTTGACCCAGCAATACCATTGCTAAATCTATTTCCAAAGATGATTGGGAAAAAGAAAATATATGTTTTACAATATTTATAGCAGCTCTCTTTGTGGTGTCAAAGAACTGGGAATTGCAGGAATTCTTTCAATTTAGGAATGGTTGAACAAGTTGTGGCATAAGATTATGATGGAATATTACTGTGCTATAAGAAATTATGAGCTCGATGATCTTAGAAAAACATGGATAGACTTGCACAAAATAATGAAGATTGAAATTAGCAGAACCAAGAGAATACTGTATACAGTGACAGCAGTATTGTTTTAAGGACGACTGAGTGAATAAGGTATTTTGAATATTATAAATATCCAAATTAACTACAAAGACATATAAAGGAAGATCCTATGTGCATCCAGAGAATTAACTGACAAATAGGTGTATAAAATTATTTTACATAGACATATATATATATACATATGTACATGCTTATATATAATGTATGTGCATGTGCATATATACACACATACCCACCCATACATTAAACCATTTCTAGCGCAGAAAAGGGAGGAAGGGAGAAAAAAAGGGGGGAAAAGGAATATACATATATATACATGATAACTTTATTATGTATTTGAAAGAAATAACAAGTTGTACATAATAGATTTGTAGTTTCATATGCAATCATTTTTTATTATATTATGTTATGGAAATACATGTTTTTTTCATAAATTAAAAATAAAATAAATTTTAAAAAATTTAAAATAGTTCATTACTTCTATTAGGGAGTGGAGAGGGACAGCAACAGTATATACAGATATAAGTCAATAGAAAATGTTTACAAAATAATTTTGAGGAGAGCAAGAACAATAAAAACTGAGGATCAGGAAAAGCTTTGGTGTCACAGAGGGCCTGAAAAGAGTTTTAATGAAAGATGTCAAAGGGGGCAACAGAGCCAAGATGGTGGATTAGAGGCAACCACCCAGTTGCGTTCTCCCAATATTCCCCTCCAAACAACTTTAAGACAACACTCATCTCCTAAAACAGATCTCAAAATGAAAGCTCCCAGAACTAATACAGCCAAATTCCAGACATCTTAGATCAAAGAGAAAATATTGCAATCAACCAGAAAGAAACAATTCAATTACTATGGAACCACAGTCAGAATCACACAAGATTTAGTGATTTCAAGTTAAAGGAGTAGATGACTTGAAGTATGATATTTCAGAAGGCAACGGAGCTAGGACTACAAGCAAGAATAATCTGCCCAGCAAAACTAAGTATAATACTTCATGGAAAAACATGAATATTTATTGAAACAAAGGACTTTCAAGTGTTCCTTAGGAAAAACCAAAGCTGAGTAAAACGTGTGATATTCAAACACAAGACACAAGAAAAGCATTAAAAAGTAAACATGAAAAAGAAATCAAAGGGACACAATGAATTCAAACTATTTACATTCCTATATGGGAAGCTGATATATGTATATGATATATATGAGTCTTACAAATGTTATCATTATTGGGGTAGTTGACAGTTTACATAGCTGGAAAGCTTGGGTATAAAACTATTATGTTGGAACAATCTCCAAAAGAAAAATGAAAGGATAAGAATGAGAAATGCCCTGGGAGAAGAGGAAAGGGAAAAGTAGAATGGGGAAATTTCCTCACACAAAAGAGGCAGACAAGGAAGAGGTTTTATAATGGAAGGGAAAATTAGGGGAGCGGTGGACAAAGCTTGAATCTCACTTTCATTTGAATTGGTTCAAAGAAGTAAATGTTTGAACACACACACACACTATATATATACACACACACACACATATGTGTATATATATATATATATATATATATATATATATATATATATATATA
>NW_027185889.1:10238653-10279532 GCF_028583685.1 Petaurus breviceps papuanus | reverse complement strand
TATATATATATATATATATATATATATATATATATATATATATATACAGAGAGAGAGAGAGAGACTCAGTTGTGTATAGAAATGTAACTTACCCAATGGGGAAATAGGAGGGGCAGAGGATAAGAGAAAATGGGGGATAATAAAAGGGAAGGTAAATTAAGGCAGGTAGCTATTAGAAGCAAAATAGACCTTTTTTTTTGCTTTTTGGAGGGCAATTGGGGTTGAGTGACTTGCCCAAGGTCACATGGCTAGTTTTTGTGTTGTGTCTGAGGCTGGATTTTAACTTAGATCCTCCTGACTCCTGGGCTGGTGCTCTATTCACTGTGCCACCTAGCCGCCCCCAAAATAGACTTTTTAAGGAGAAACAAGATAAAAGGAGAGAGAGAGTGAGAAACAGAAGAATATGAGACAGAGGGTAACACACAGTTATTAATCATAACTGTGAAGGTAAATGGAATGAGTTCACCCATAAAATACAAGCAGAAAACAGAATAGATTAGAAACCAAGTCCAACAATATGTTGTTCACAAGAAACACACCTGAAACATAAAGACACACACAGAGTTAAAATAAAGGGTTGGAACAGAATCTAATATGCTTCAGCTGAAGTACAATAGGCAGGGGATACCAATCATGATCTCAGACAAAGTAAATGCAAAAATTGATCCGATTAAAAGAGAAAATCAGTAAAAATTATATTATGCTAAAAAGGTGCTATAGATATTGAATTTTATACCAATTTCTCTGATAAAGACCTCATTTCTTATATATATACTGGGTATAGAACAGAGTCAAATTTGTAAAAATTAAAGCCATTCTCAAATGGATAAATGGTGAAAGAATATAAAGTCAGTTTTTAAGAGAAGAAATCAAAGCTATCTTGTAGTCATATGAAAAATGCTCCTAATCACTATTCATTGGAGAAAGGCAAATTAAAATAACTCTGAGCTACCATCTCCCTCCTATCAGAAATGGCAGATGCTAGAGGCAATGAAGGAAAAATAGGCACACTAATGAACTGCTGGTAGAGTAGTGAACTCTTAGAATAATTCTGGAGAGCAACTTGGAACTAGAGCGAAAAGGCTATAAAATTGTGCATAGCTTTTGGTCCAGCAATACCACTACTAGTAGGTCTGTATCACAAAGAGATCAAAGGAAAAGGAATAAAGACCTATGTGTACAAAGATATTTATGGCACCTTTTTTTTATGCTGGCAAAGAATTAGAAATCAAGGAGATGCTTATTAATTGGGGAATGACTGAACAAGTTGCAGTATTGTGACGAAGTACTATTGGGCTGTAAAAAATTACAATGGGGAGGAGTCTTTTCAGAAAAAAAAAAACATGGCAGGGCCTATATGAACTGATGCAAAGTGAAGTAAGAGGAACCAGAGAGCATTGTACTCAGTAACAGCAGTGTTGTAATGATTATCATCTGTGAAAGACCTGGCTACTCTGATCAATACAATAACCTAAAACAATCCCAAAGGACACATAGTGAAAAATGCTATCCATCTCCAGAGAGAGATCTGATAAACTCTAAGTTCAAATTGAAGTAAAATTTTTTCACTTTATTTTTATTGTATTTTTAAAGTACATAACTATTATGAAATATGTTTCACATGATTTCATACATATAATTGATATCATATTGTTTCCCTTCTCAGTGGGTGGGGGAGAGGGTGGTAGGTTGAGAGAATTTGGAACTCAAAATTTGAAAAGAAAAGAATGTTATGAATAACTAATGAATTAAAAACAAAGCAAGCAAACAAAAAGAAAGATAGAGATAGCTGGAGGTAAAGAAGGGAGACAATGAAGGCATAGGGACCTGTTTTGCAAAGGAACGGGGGTGATATTATGTGAGTAAAGAGCAAGGATCCCAGTTTTACGGTAACATAGGGTGTGAATAGGAGGAATGTAAAATCCACTTAGACCAAGGATTCTTAGAACCAGGAAGTCTGGTTGCTGATGTGCCCCTTCTCAAAATATTAGTTTCAAATATATAAAATAAAATACAAAGGATTTCAAAGCAAACTACTTATATATTTAAATGTATTTATGAAAACATCTTTTAAAAAAACTTTACAGATAACACGTGAAGAACCTCTTGTCTAGAAAGAGTTTTAAAAGCCACATAAAGAAATTTCTACTTCATCCTAGGAGAAATGGGGACCCACTGAAACTTCCCTAACAGAAGAATGAGATCATAAGATCTGAAATTTAGGGATTTTCTTTTGACATCTATGTGGAGGAAAGGAGAGAGACTTGAAGCAGGAATACCAAGTAGGAGACAACTATAGTAGTCCAGACAAGAGGTGATGACAACCTGAGTGAATGGAGAGATAAAGGACAGATATAGGCAGGGATGTGTTGGTGAAAGTTTAACAACAGACTCTCGGGGAGCGGGGGTAAAAAAGCACATATGACACATTTTAATCTTCATCATAAACTCCTTGTTTTCATACATCTAGACAAACAATAAAGCAAGAAATAAAACCATGATTTGTGGCATTTGCTTACTTCCAAGGTGTTAACATTCACATTGAAATTTTAACAATCAGCTCTTGTGATCCAGTATGAGCCAGCTCCAGTACATCTCTGGATGTAAGAGATGTTATGGTGACAATCTATTCCCTAAATGCCAATCAATGAGAATTGTTCATAAGTAAAGGAATTCCACAAATGTGTCCATGTTAAGGGTTAGAGTGACAGGATCATTTGCCAAGCTTTACTGACAGCTACCAAAGTCTTTTCAGTGCCTCTCCCTCTTCAAGAATTCATATCCTCTAAATCAGTGTTTCCTGGAATTAAGTACAGAACTACTCAGAGGTTTGGTCTCATATGCCAAAGGGCTCCTCAAAAGACATAAATCAGAATTCCAAAAGAACTGTCAGAATCTATTTTTTATCCTTTTTGAGCTATCTCCATCAACTTCTTTCATTTACCATTCATGTGTGAAGTATCTATTCCATGCACAATGCTATATGAAATGCTGCCTCTGGTGAACAGACATGAAACTACCTTTTTTTGGAACTAAAGTCAGCTTATTTTCTACATTTTCTTCCTTTTTGCTCTGGAAAATACTAGAAATAATGGCTTCAAAGTTTGGGTTCATTGCTGCATAGGTGTTACTAATTGCTGTCCTAAAAAATTACCATAGAAATATAGAATAATTCAATTAAATACAAAATTATTAAGTACCTATTATAGGCTGAACTCAGAGGCATTAGAAAGTGTGAAACAGGGGCGGCCAGGTAGCACAGCGAGTAAGAGCACCGGCTCCAGTGTTGAGAAGACCTGGAGATCGAATCCTGGGCTCGGACACTTAGCACCCACCCAGAAACACCTGGCCGTGTAACCTTGAGCAAGTTACTTAACCCCAATTGCTTAGGGGCGGCCAGGTGACTCAGCGAGTAAGAGCACCGGCTCCAGTGTCGGGATGACCTGGATCAAATCCGGGCTCAGATACTCAGCACCACACCCAGATGTAACTGGCTGTGTAACCTTGAGCAAGTTACTTAACCCCAACTGCTTATTAAAAAAAAAAAAAAGAAAGTGTGAAACAGTTCACCTTTAAGGGGGAAATTATTGGAACAAACTTTAAGAGAAGATGTGATTTTATGGGTAGGATGTGAACCTAGGTCTATCTGGATCCAAGTCCAGTTCAATCCTTTGATAATCTATAATAGAATTGGATTGAATTTGTTTGAGTGTTTTGAATTCCTAGAAATATATGTATGTATATAAATACACATATATGTATAGACATGCATATCTAAGTATATGTATACATGTAAATGTTTATATATGTATGTATACACACATACATATATCATTGTAAGTGGAAGTTCTCATTATTTCTTTGGGACTGTTGAGATTTGGGATCAAAGATTATATAAGATGAATCTTTTGCTATTCTACTTTAGAAAGTCAATTAGGATATTTCATCTGCTAAATGATTGATTATGCTTCTTATTTGTCCTTCTCATTACAAAAGACCTGTACATGATTAGCATGCAAATCGATAGACATAATTATGGTTTGTTATTTTAATGAACAAATTAAATAATTTCAATCATAATTCTAAAAGAAAAGCATTCCAAAGTGAACAGAGATATATAGCAGGTAGCACATTTGCCCTCCTTTCTTCTAAAAACTGAAATCCTATTCATCGAGAAGTGTTATGATGCTCTGTACCAAGAGCTGGAAATATCTGGGTTCAAATCTGTTTCTGCTATTTGTCAGATGTGTGATCATAGGCAAGTTCTTTAAACGTTTTGAGGTTCCACTAAAAGCTTTATCTAAATCAGGGGTGGGGAATATGTTTCCTCCAGGTCACATGTGGTTCTCTAGGTCCTCAAGTGCTCTGTGAATTTTAGATTTGGTCAAAGGGTCACACTTGAAGACCTAGAGGGCCACATGTGGTTTTGAGGCCACAGGTTCCCCAACACTGATTTAAATAGTAGATTATTTTCATGTGTGTGGTTCCACAGAAGAAATCACAACTTCATAATGTGTTCTTCTTAGTGCCAGGACCATCAATAGTTTAGGCAAAGTTAGACCTTTCTATCCCTGCTCCAGAAAAAAAATCAAACATTAGGTGACTGACAATATGAAAACAGGATTCAGCATAATGAGGGGGGGGGGAGTAATAAAGTCTGGGGAAAATGTAATAATCTAGTATGGAAATCATATTTATTTGTCTTTGTTATACTAGAGGGAAAACTATCATAAGCTTCTTTCAGATAAGTTTTCAGGGAGAAAACATGTATTTCAAATTCATTCCAGTTTAAAATCTTTAAGTGTAAAGAGTTCAGAGAATCTCTACTAGTCTTTGCTATACAAACAGACAGAGAGGCAAGAATGATTCTAATCTTACTTCTTTAGTCTCTTTCCATTGGTTTTCAGGTGTTGGAATCTCCAGAGAAGAGCAAGTCCTTCATTTTAGATGGCATAAATAAGAATCTGTGAGGATGGAGAAGTATAGACAGGTTTTGAGCTAAATTACTGGGGGGAGGACCCACGTCAATGAGATCATACATCCTTTGTAGCATTGTCTCTGTAACAGGGAATTCACTAAGGATAGCTCCTTTTCATTAACCTAGAATTATCTCCACACAGATCTGACATCTATAAATAGCAGATAAATCCCAAATAGTTGACTAAGGCACAAAGTGGTTAAAGATTTGCCTAGTATCATACAATTAGTAAGTGTCAAGATAAGGTTTTAACCTAGGGTCTTCCTGAACCTCTAAAAGAAAATAATATGTTTGGGAGCTTGGGAAGAATCTAAGGAGCTAGGAAGGATCATACTGAGTCAACCTCTGATGGAACACAGACATGTTGTGGTGTGTTCTTCCTAATGTTACTTCAGAGGTCAAAGATGTGTTTCTATATATCCTAGTTTCTTTTTAAAAAACCATTAGAGAAAACCACAATGGTCATAATATTCAAAGGTTTATCAGGATTTTTTAGAATCCACTTATATATCCATTTTGATTTACATGAAATCCTCCTTACTGCAAAATTAAATGAGTGAATGAAATATTTATTTACTTCAAAACATAATGGTCAAATTAATTTCATTTTTTCCTGGATTTTTCACTAGATTAGAGGTAAAGAATGTAGAAAGAGGGTACGCACATAATCACTTAAGACATAACTTATAGATGGGGGGGGGCGGAACAAAGATGGAAGCATAGAAGCAGGAAAACTCCCTGTGCTCCCCCCATAACTTCCTCAAATACCTATAAAAAGTGACTCTAACCAAATTTTAGAGCTACAGAATCCACAAAATGACAGACAGAAACAAACCTCCTGCTGAAGGCAGCCCAGCAGGCCAGCAGGAAGGGTCCATCGCAGTGCACTGGGAGCAGAGCCCAGACCCACCTGAGCCTGCAGTTTTAGCCTCAGGGTGGCCGCAAACTTGGAGCACACTTCAGGAGAGTGGATCACTAGCAGCTGTTGCAATTTCCAGAATTATCAACCCATAAATGCCAAAGACAAAGTGAGAGATAAGTGTAGATTTTGGGAACAGGGAGTCCAGGAGTGCAGTCTAGCCTCTGCCCCCAAAGGGAGAAGTGGCTGAGGCAAGGCAGCCACAGACACATGGCTGGTTAAGAGCTCCTGGCCTGCACACTGTAGGGGGACAAAGTAACCAATCTGAGGGGTGATCACTCTTTCTTTAACCTGCTTGAATCTGGATTGCTGTCTAGGATGGAGGTCCTGGAGTGTGTGACCTGGTGCCAGAGCCAGTGGAGGCTTATGAGAGGGTACCCAAATAATACCTCTGGCAGCTGAGAAAACCCCAATGATTTGGGACAAAGCTCTCCTCTCTGGAAGCAGAGTTCTACTGTGTCAAAAAGCTCAAAAGTCAAGTAATTGAGTGAAAACATGAGCAAGCAAAGGAAGCAAAACAAGCAAAGCAATCCAACTTTAGATTCTTATTTTGTGGACAAAAAGGATCAAAGCATGGAAGAGGAGGAAGACAATGAAGTCAGATCTCCTATACTAAAAGCTTCCAAAAAAAAATATGAATTAGTTACAGGAAATAGAGGAGCTTAAGAAGGATTTTGAAAACCAAGTAAGAGAAGTAGAGGAAAAATTGAGAAGAGAAATGAGAATGATGCAAGAAATCATGAAAAGAGAGGCAACTACGTGACTGAAGAAAATAACACCTTGAAAAACAGACTAATTCAAATGGCAAAAGAGGCTCAAAAATCCAATGAGAAGAATAATGCCTTAAAAAGCTAATTTTGGGGTGGCCAGGTGACTCAGTGAGTAAAAGCACTGGACCCAGAGTCGGGATAACCTGGGATAGATTCCAGGTTCTGATACTTAGCACCACACCCAGAAATAACTGGCTGTGTAACCTTGAGCAAATTATTTAAATCCAATTGCTTTAAAAAAAAAAAAGCTGATTTTGCCTCTTGGAAAAAGAATCTTAAAAGCTTACTGAAGAGAATAATTCTTTCAGGATGAGATTAAAGCAAATGGAAGCTTATGACTTCATGAGAAATCAAGATACTATTAAACAGATGCAAAAGAATGAAAAAATAGAATGCAATGTGAAATATCTCATTGGAAAAACCACTGACCTGGAAAATAGATCCAGGAGAGATAATTTTAAAATTATTGGACTACCTGAAAGCCATGAAAAAAATCTAGAAATCATCCTTCAAGAAATTCTTAAGGAAAATTTCCCTGATGTTTAGGACCAGAGGGCAAAATAGAGCTTGAAAGAATCTACTGATCACCTCTTGAAAAAGATCCCAAAAAGAAAACACCTAGGAATATTATAGCCAGGTTCCAGAGTTCCTAGGTGAAGGATAAAATATTACAAGGAGGCAAGTAGAAACAATTTGAATATTGTGGAAACACAATGGGGATAACACAGGATCTGGCAGCTTCTACATTGAGGGATAGAAAGGCTTGGAATATGATATTCCAGAGGTCAAAGGAACTGGGATTAAAACCAAGAGTCACCTATCCAGCAAAACTGAGTATCATGTTTCAGGGGAAAATATGGTCATTCAATGAAATAGAGAACTTTCAAGTATTCTCAATGAAAAAAACCAGAGTTGAATAGAAAATTTGACATTCAGATACAAGAAGCAAGAGAAGCATGGGAAGGTAAACAGAGAAAAGAAATCATAAGGAACTTATCAAAGTTGTACTATTTACATTCCTACATGGAAAAACAATAATTGTAACTGATGAAACTTTTCTCAGTATGAAAATAGTTCCAAGGAATAGAAATATATACATATATACATATATGTGTGTGTGTGTCTATAGGAGAGTATATGGGCCTATGAATACATATGTGAGTGTGTGTACATATTACAGGTATACATCGACAGAGGTCACAGGACCATTTGAATAGGAAGGGATGATACTTAAAAGGGGAAACTGAGAGGTGAGAGAGGAATATAATGAAAGGAAATGGGGAAAGACAGAATGGGGTAAATTATCTCATATAGAAGAGGCAAGGGAAAACTATTACAATGTACAGGAAGAACAGGAAGGCAAAAGGGAATGGGTCAACCTTACTCTAATTGAATTTGGCTTAGGGAGGGAATGACATACACATTAAACAAGGTATCTCATCATACAGGAGAGTAGGGGGAAAAAGGATGATGGAGGGGAGGTCAGGTTGGGGGGAGGGTAATCAGAAGCACACACTTTTGTAAAGGGACAGGGTCAAAGCACAGAATAGAACAAGTGGGGGGTGGCATAGGATGGAGGGAAATATAGTCAGTCTTTCACAATATATCCACTATGGTAAAGTTTTGCATAGCTACACATGTACAACCTATATTGAATTGCCTATCTTCCCAGTAAGGGTGGATGATGAGGGAGGAAGGGAAATAATCTGGAATGTAAGGTTTTATAATCAAATGCTTAAAAATAACAATTATTATTATTTTTACATGTAACTGGGAAATAGTATACACAGGCACTGTGGTGTAGATATCCATCTTGCCCAACTGGAAAGTCCGAGGAGGGATGGGGGAAGATATAGGAAAGAGCAGATTGGTGGAGGGGTTATACAGTGGGATAGCTGTTTTGGGGTGGTGGGTAGGGGAAAGATGGGGAGAAAATTTGCAACTCAAAGTCTTGTGGAAATGAATGATGTAAACTAAAAATAAACATAAAATTTATTTTTAAAAGTTTACTATTGATAGTAGATAACTGATAGATCAAGTTTTCTTAACTTGGTACCCCACCAAGAGGTCCTTGGGCAGATTGCAGGGGTTCTATGAACATATATAGGCACTAATCTCTAATTGAAATTTATCATTTCCTTCATGTATTTAAAAACATTTTTTAGGAACTCTATAGTCTTCAGTAGATTGCTAGGCTACATATATAAAGTGAAAAGACTGGAAAAGATGACATCAATGATCCTGCTATAAAACCTTAAAAGTGCTATGATAGCACATACTTTTGAGAAATTCTCCCTATGCCCAATGACATAGAAGACACTAGTCTCCTGAGAACACTTGCTACTCCTCAAAGATATAGGGATAGCAGTGAAAGGTTGGGAAGTGGTTTTCTTGTGCAATGGCTCACAACCTTCCACTGGTATACTTCCCTCAGTGATTATCAGTTGGTAATACTTAGCCATCCAGAGTCAATTAGCTTTGATTAAGGGATCATAAATAAGTACAACAATGATACACGCCAAAAAAAAAAAAAAGTCTGTGACACCTTTTCCCGCATGTACACACAGAGTCCAAGAGAAAGTGGGCTCAGTCTCATGGGGAACATGAAGCAAAGGAGGATCACACAAACCTAGAAAATCCTTTAGCTCAAATAATCCATATGCTTCCCTTGAATACGATATGGCTTTTCTTTGTCTTCTTATAGAGACCTAAATATGGCTTTCCTCCTCACCTAGTCCTGACTGCAAATGTTGCAATCAGTCACTCAGCTGTCCCTTGGGCATTGCTGGTATTCCACTGAAAAATGCCAATCTTCTGGTTCTTTACAATTCACAAAGCTCCCCTCCATCCAAGAGGAAAGGTGAAAAAGATGGAGGCCAAAGTCAGGGCTAGATCTCTTTTCCCCCAATCTACAAGTGATTCCTTCTCAGGAATACTTTGACCCTAACATAGCAAACTCTTAACTCTATGGGTTTTGAACACATAAGCTATTTTAAAGAGACCATACTTACTACATAAAATAATACTCCAATTCATCTAATAACTTTCAATGTAATCTAAATTTATCAAGGACTTTTCTCCACTTAGTCTAAGGTCAAGTTTGATTCAATAAAGATGTAACAGCCTAACCCTATGCAAGTTAAGTTAGCTTTTCCTTAAAGAGTATTGACACAATCCTTGAAACATAATTGACCCTGTGGACTAAAGACTCAGGCTATCGATATCAATAATGATTGCCTAGATATGAAAGAGTCAGAAGGAGCTCCATGTACTTTCTGAGGTTTCAGAACTCAGAGGCAGGGGAGTTTCACTTGGATGAATCAACTCAAGGTATTCTTAATGCATATCCATACTGAATATAATTCTCTTGTATAACTAAGTTTCCTTTTTTCTAAACTCTTGAATCACTTACAAGTATTTCATTTTATTTTAATATCAACCTTAACCTACCAGGACTGGTAGTCTATTCCCAGATTGGAATTCAAAATAAATAGAATCAGCTGATTTAGCAATTGACTTCATGGCTCTATAACCTTACACTACACATATTTTCATTATTATTATTATTAAATAAGATAATAATATACTGAGAATAACAACAGAAATAATAATGAAGATAATAAGCTATTTTTTTTCAGCTGCATATTTGATGACAGATGGAGGAGTTCTATCTGTGAGAGAAACAGGCTGGTACAGAGAGGCTTCTCCCCCAAATACTGACCAATATATGATTTCTTTTGGACATGGCAACCCATGATACAGATAAAACTACAAAATGACTCTCAGATATAGAATCATCGATCTAGAGCTGGAAGGGGCTTTAGAAGACATTGAGTCTCTTTTTTTTATACATGAAAAAATTAAGCTACAAGGAGATTAAGAAATTTTTTTGGTGTCACATGATGAGTAGGTATCTTATTAATATTTTAAACCCATGTCTTTCTAACTCAAAGTCAAGTGTGCTGCAATTCTATGCATCTACTTTTGCAATGATAGTGGGAAGATCTCAAGAAAGAGAGCAGAGGGTATTAATAAACAAATCATTTACACATCACTTATCTACCCATCAGCACTAGAACTATGAGACCTTTATCTAACAGTGGATACATAGATAGAGTAACTGAAGTATATAAATATGGATCAGGAATTCTTAACCTGGGGTCCATGGATAGATTTCAAAGGTGTCTGCAAACTTAGATTTGTTAAAAAAAAAAACTTTTTTTTACTAACCTCTACCTGAACTTTAGCATTTCCTTCAATTATGAATGTAGACAATTAAATATTATTTTACAAATGGGTACATAAGTTTCATGATACTGTCAGGGAAGACAATCACACAAATAAGGTTCAGAAACCTTAATTATAAATACTTTTAGAAATAAAAACAGAAAACATTTATTTTAAGTTGCAGAAAAGGGAAAGGATTGTTCACAGGTTCACCACTGAGGATCAAATAAATGAAAAAGTACAGGTAGTTTCATCAGGAATAGATGGGAAATATCATGTCATGGATCACGTCAGCAGGCTTGCTTATGATGAGTATGGGGAAAGGACAACCAGGGGAAAAGGGTAAATTATGCCAACCAAAGAGGCATAAAAACAATATAGCAGAGGAAAAGAAGGGAGGGAGATGAATATTATATGAGTTTTTCCTTCAGTGGGTCTGGTGCAAGGAGGGAATAACAACCAGTTAAGTGTAGAACTCTATGGAGAAGAGACGCACAACATATCATATTAGAGGGAAAGAGGGGAGGGAGAGGAGCTTAACATGAAATTTGTTCCTGTCACTCTTGGTGTGAAGAAGAAATAACATACTTCATTAAGTATAAAAATATCCTACAGGCAGTAGAAGGGGGAAAGGGCTATGAAAGGGGGGAGGGGATAAGTAGGGAGGGAAGAAGTCAGGGGGAAGGGGAGGAAAAGGGAAAGGGGCTGATAAGGGAATACTGAGGAGGGAGTGGTCAAAAGGAAAATTATTAAGGAGGGAAAGAGAGAAGGGGAGAAAAATATGAGCATTAACAGGGGAGGGGATAGGATGGAGGGAAAGAAACAGATAATAATCATAACTGTGAATGTGAATGGGATGAACTCTCCCATAAAACAGAGATGGATAGCAGAATGGATTAAAAATCATAATCCTACAATATGCTGTTTAAAAGAAACACATCTTAAACAGAGGGATACACACAGGGTAAAGGTAAAAGGCTAGAGCAAAATATATCATGCCTCAGCTAAAGTAAAAAAAGCAGTAGTAGCAATCCTTATCTCAGATGAAGTAAAAGCAAAAATTGATCTAATTAAAAGATAAGGAAGAAAACCATATCCTGGTAAAAAGCACCATCAAGAGTGAAGCAATATCATTACTTAACATATATGAACCAAGTGGTATAGCATCCAGATTCCTGGAGGATAAGGTAAGGGAATTAGAGGAAGAAATAGATAGCAAAACTATACTAGTGGAAGACCTTAATCTTCCCCTCTCTGAGCTTGATAAATCCAACCTCAAAATAAATAAGAAAGAAGTTAAGGAGGTGAATAAAATTTTAGAGAGAGTACATATGACAGATCTCTGGAGAAAAGTGAATGGGGATAAAAATGAATATACCTTCTTCTCAGCAGTACATGGAACATACACAAAAATTGACCATGGACTAGGAAATAAAAACCTCACAATTCAGTGCAGAAAGGCAGAAATAATAAATGCATCATTCTTAGATCATGATGCAATAAAATTCATATGCAATAAAGGACCATGGAAAGACAGACTAAAAACTAATCGGAAACTAAACAATTTAATCCTAAAGAATAAGTGGGTCAAACAAGAAATTATAGAAACAATCAGTAACTTCATTAAAGAGAATGACAATAATGAGATAAGATACCAAAATTTGTGGGATACATCAAAGGCAGTTCTTAGGGGAAGTTTTATATCCCTAAGTGCAAACATGAATAAATTAGAGAAAAGAGAGGTAAATTAATTGGGCATGCAATTGAAAAAGCTAGGGGAAAAAAAAATTCAAAATCCCCAAATAAATACTAAATTAGAACTACTGAAAATCAAAGGAGAGATTAATAAAATTGAAATGAAGAAAACTATTGAATTAATAAATAAAATTAAGAGCTAGTTTCGTGAAAAAAAAATAAAATTGATAGACCCTTAGTCAATATGATAAAAAAAAGAAGAAAACCAAATTATGAGTATCAAAAATGAAAAGGGTGAATCTACCTCCAATGAAGAGGAAATTAAAACAATAATTAGGATTTATTTTGCCCAGTAGTATGGACATAAATTTGACAATCTTAGTGAAATGGATGAATATTTACAAAAATATAGGTTGCCCAAATTAACTGAAGAGGAAGTAAATTACTTAAATCACCCCATCTCAGAAAAGGAAATCGCAAAAGTCATCGGTGAACTCTCTAGGAAAAACTGTCCAGAGCCAGATGGATTTACTAGTGAATTCTATCAAACATTTAAAGAACAATTGATTCCAATACTCTACAAACTATTTGGGGAAATCAGTGAAGAAGGAGTCCACCAAATTCTTTTTATGACACAAATATGGTACTGATACCTAAATCAGGAAGAGATAAAACAGAGAAAGAAAATTATAGAGCAATCTCCCTCATGAATATAGATGTGAAAATTGTATATAAAATATTAGCAAAAAGACTACAGCAACTTATCACAAGAATAATACACTTTGATCAGGTAGGATTCATTCCAGGAATTCAAGGATGCTTTAATATTAGGAAAACCATCAGTATAATTGATCATATCAACAATAAAACTAGCAAAAACCACATGATTATCTCAATAGATGCAGAAAAGGCTTTTGACAAAATATAACATCCATTCTTATTAAAAACACTAGAAAGAACAGGAATAAATGGAGCCTTCCTTAAAATAGTAGGTCGCATCTATTTAAAGCTGTCAGCAAGTATTATATGTAATGAGGAGAAGCTAGAAGCATTTCCAATAAGATCAGCGGTGAAACAAGGATGTCCACTATCACCCCTCTTATTCAATCTGGCACTAGAAATGTTAGCAATAGCAATTAGAGAAGAAAAAGGAATCAAATTAGTCAAAGAAGAGACCAAGCTATCACTCTTTGCAGATGATATGATGATATACTTAGAGAATCCTAGAGAATTAAAAAAAAAAAACTACTTGAGACAATAAATAAATTTGGCAAAGTTGCAGGATACAAAATAAACCCACATAAATCTTAGGCATTCCTGTATATTTTTAATGATATTCAACAGCAAGAAAAAGACAGAGAAAACCCATTTAAAGGTACTGTAGACATTATAAAGTGTTTGGCCATCTACCTGCCAAAACAAACCCAAGACCTATATGAATACAACTACAAAACACTTTTCACACAAATAAAGTCAGATCTAACTAGTTGGAAAGACATCAATTGCTCGTGGCTGGGTTGAGCTAATATAATAAAAATGACAATTTTACCTAAATTAAATTATATATTCAGTGCCATACCAATCAGTTTACCAAAAAAACTACCTTATAGAGCTAGAAAAAATAGTAACAAAATTCATTTGGAAGAACAAAAGGTCCAGAGTGTCAAGGTAATTAATGAAAAGAAATGCTAAGGATGGTAGTCTAGCTATACCAGATTTTAATCTGTACTATAAAGCAACAGTCCTCAAAACTACTTGGTACTCACTGAGGAATACAGTAGTGGATCAGTGGAATAGATTGGGCACACAAGATTGAGAAGTCAACGACTATAGTAATCTATTGTTTGATAAACAGCAAGACCCCAGTTTTTGGGTTAAGAACTCACTATTTGACAAAAACTGCTGGGAAAACTGGAATATAGTATAGCAGAAACTGGACATAGACCATTATCTAACACCATATACCAAAATCAAATCTAAATGGGTACATGATCTAGGTATAAAGGCTGATACTCTAAGCAATCTGGGAAAGCAAGGAATAGTTTACCTGTCAGATTTGTGGAGATGGGAAGATGTTATAACCAAACAAGAATTAGAGGGCATTATAAAAATGCAATATTTAAAATTGTGATTACATTAAATTGAAAAGCTTCTGTACAAAAAAAGCCAATGTAACCAGGATTAAGAGGGAAGTGGAAAATTAGGAAAGAATTTTTGCAACCTATGTCACTGATAAAGGACTCATTTCTAAAATATACAAAGAATTGTTTCAAATCTATAAGAATATAAGTCATTCCCCAAATGATAAATGGTAAGAGGATATGAACAGGCAGTTTACAGAGGAAGAAATTAAAGATATTTATAAGCATATGAAAAAAATGCTCTAAATCACTATTGATTAGAGAAATGCAAATCAAAACAACTCTGAGGTACCACATCTCACCAGTCAGATTGGCTAAGATGACAAAACAGGAAAATGACAAATGCTGGAGAGGATGTGGGCAAATTGGAACACTAATGCATTGCTGGTGAAGTAGCCAACTGATCCAACCATTCTGGAAAGCAATCTGGAATTATACCCAAAGGGCTATAAATAATTTCATACCCTTTGACTCAGCAATAACACTTCTAGGATTGTATCCCAAAGAGATCGTAGAAGTGAGAAAAAGACCCATGTGTACAAAAATATTTACAGCAGCTCTTTTTGTGGTAGCAAAGAATTGGAACTTAAGGGGTGCCCATCAATTGGGGAATGGCTGAACAAGTTGTGGTATATGCATGTTATGGAATACTATTATGCAATAAGAAATGAGGAGCAGATGAACTTTATATTTACCTGGAGAGTCTTATACAAACTGATGCTGAGTGAGAAGAATAGATCCAGGAGGAATTTGTACACAATCACAGACACAATGTATGTGTGACAACCAACTTTGGTAAACTGGACTCTTCTCAGCAATCCAGAGACATAAGTCAAACCCAAAAGACTCATGATGGAGAGAGATGTTTACATTCAGAGAAAGAACTGAGAGTGAACCCAGACTGCAGCAAACTACCTGCCCTTTTTCATTTTCTTGTTTGGTTTTGTAACCTCTTTACCATTCTTCATTCCATCTGTTACAATCCTTCTTTATAACCTGACTAATGCCCAATGTGAAAGTATTTGCAAATACTATAATTGATTGTATGCCGCCATGGCGGCGGGGAGGGGGGAGGGAGAAAAAATTGGAAACTCAAGGAATTGTGGTAATGTATCTTGTAAACTAAAAGTAAACAAATTAATAAAGACCAAAAAAAATTAAAAAAAAAAACATCCCTATGTTTCCATCATGAACCACTTTTCTATAAATTTGACCTAGTTCAACTATTCATCCTATTTTGTTTTTTAGAGCTATTTTCTTTAATACAGATTAAGTTCTACTCTATAAGAGTCCAAATATTTCAATGACTGTCATTGAAGAAGAAAAGAGTTAGTCACAGAAATATCAGCAGATCTTTTCCACCTTTCATCTATTTGAATAGTTTAACCCATATAAGTTGATCTCCATAATGCAAGGTCCCAAAAGATCTCAAAAGCCACCTCAACCAGCAAACATTTCATCTCCTTGACAATATGAAAGACAGGAAAGCCAAGCATAGAACTGGTCAAAAACAATAATCCTCAAAAACAATGGAAGAGGATAATGAAAGATTATTAGAAGTATCCCTTCATAAAACTGTAAAAAAAAAAATAACTAGTGGAATGGAAAAAGGCTTTCAGAAAGCTTCATTGCAGATCAAACTAGATCAGATAATTCAAAGGGCTCTTATAGTTAAAACTGAAAGGACTACAAGTCAATATGAAAAAGAACAAATTTGCCAGTAATTTTATAGTGACATTTTCTCATCACTGATGTACATGAAACTTCAGTTTTACAAAGAAGTGGAAATAAACAACAAGAAATAAAATCAAATGAAGTAATTAAAGTGGCCATACACATTTAGCAGAAACCTCTCCTGAAGGCAACCTAATTATATAGGTACCCAGGGATTGATTTTCAAGATATCTTAGAAGTGAATGTATTAAAAAAAAAGTGGAAAAGATCACATGTGATATTTTTAAAATAGCCACTCAAAAGACATCAGTAACAACATACCCATCAGCATATTTTTTCCATCTCTATAAAATCTTTATGAGAATGGTCTGTGTGCATGTTAAAGATATTTATGAAACTGTAAGAAGGGAATAGGAAGGCTTTCACAGACAATTTCCTACAGTCACAATCACAAAATCAACTTAGAAGATAAAGAATACAGGGCCCCACCATGTTTACTCTTTGTCAACTACAAGAAAGTTTCTGACTCAGCACAGCCAAATGAAGTCTTTAGATCTCTCCTCCAACATGGTGTCTGCCATGCATATGTTAAGATGATAGATGAAACCACAATGAGAGAGATGTTTTCAATGATTTTGATTATCAATATCAAATGAGAATTAAACACTAATGGCATTCACAGTTATCATGGGAATATACTGAGTAAAGTCTACATGAATGTTTTGTAGACAAAACAGACAAGTTCTTCAGATGTTGTTTGCACATGACATTGCCCTAATATAGTTGATACAGGTAGCCTAAGTCTTAGTTAGTCTAAGTTAGAATTGCCTAATATTAGATTGTAAACTCCTTGAGGACATGGAATGCCTTTGTTTTTATTAATTGTATATCTAGTGTTTTAGCAGTGTCTGGCCCATACTAGGCATTTAATAAGTATTCATTAGATTAATATATTTACATTTTAATTAGTGAATAAGAATGAGTTCTAATTTGTATATCATTTTATAAAGAAGAGCTAGTGTCCATGTAGTTTTATGTGCGTTAATGATCATTTCAAGGGTTCTTGAATATTTTTATTTACTTGTTAAGGTTTATAGGATCCTATATCCAGAACTGGAATGAACATCAGAGACTCCCTTGTCCACCCCCCCCACACACACACACACACACACTTTACAGATGAGGAAACTGAGACCGAGGGAAGTGAAGTATCTTGCCAAAGGTAACAAGGAGAAAGCTAAATGACTCAGAAGATAGAGCACTGGGCCTGGAGTCAGGAAGACCTGAGTTCAAATATGACCTCAGACAAATTTTACAAGCTATGTGATCCTAAGCAAGACACTGTACCTCTCTTTGCCTTAAACCTCAGGAAAAGGAAATGGCAAGCCACTCTAGAATCTTTGTCAAGAAATCTCCATAGGGCAGAGGCCTGGAAGATGACCCCAGGTGGTGCAGAGGCCCTGGCACCAGGGCAAGCAGAGGCCTGGATGAGGCCTGATCAATGTGGTAGCAAGTTGACCCACCAACCACAAGGGCTACTACCAGGCCTATCACCGCAGGGCTGGGACTGGACAGAGCAGGGTAAGAGTCAAATGCAGGGCCACTGGCAGGGACAGCAGCTACTCCTGGGACTACCAAACCACATCCTAGAAATTTAAAAAGCCCCTATCTGGACTTCCAGGGACAAGGATGGCAGAGTGAAACGCAGCTGCTCCAATCCCCTCCTCTGACCCTGAAAACATAGTAATTATTGCCCCGTGGCAAAACTTTAAGCAGTAAAGGCTTGGTAACCCTAAAGAAAGGGCATAGGTAGGGCTCTGCCTCAAAATGGAAAAAAAAGGAGACTGCAAAGACAAAGACTCTGGAGTCCTACTATCACGAGAGGGAGGAAACAAATTCATAGGGAGACAGTGTTGACTCCACACCCACAGCTGAAGCCTCAACAGGGAACTGGTCTCAAGCAAAGAAAGCATTCTTAGATGAGCTCAGAAAGAACTTTTGAACTCAAAATCAACCAAATTGAAATGAATAACTCTATGAGGAACCAAGAATCAGTCAAAAAAAAAACCATTAAGAATGAAAAATTAGAAAAAAGAGCTAAAATATCTCAATGGAAAAATAACTGACCTAGAAAACAGATCCAGGAGAGATAATCTGAGAATCATAGGCTTACCAGAAAATCATGATGAAAAAATGAGCCTGGACAACATCTTCCAAGAGCTCATCAAGGAAAACTGCCCTGAGATACTAGAACAAGAGGGTAAAACACAAATCGAGAGAATCCACCAGTCACCTCCTGAAAGAGATCTCAAATTGAAAAGTTTTCAAAATGTTGTGACCAAACTCTGGAACTACCAGGTAAAGGAGAAAATACTACAAGAGGCCAGAAAGAAACAATTAAAATATCACAGAACCACAGTGAGGATCTCACAGATTCTGGCAACATCTACACTGAAAGATCAGAGGAAGCGGAATATAATTTTTTGTAAGGCAAAAGAGCTTGGGTTACAACCAAGGATCTCCTACCCAACTAAACTGAACATATTCTTCCAGGCAAGGAGATGGTCATTCAACAATATAATGGATTTCTAGACCTTCCTGATGAAAAATTCAGAGTTCAATGGAAAATTCAACCTCCAAATATGAGACACAAAAGAGACATAGAAAGGTAAACAAGAAACACACACACACACACACACACACGCACACCCTGTTATTTAATAAGAACAAGCTATTTATAGACAAATAGAGGGTATGGGTATAAATTACACAAAATGACAGCAACAACAACAAAAAAACCTTATTAATGGCTACAAAGGGACTGCAATGGAAGAAGAGGAAAGAATGAAGCAGAAAAGGGTAAATTATGCCATACAAAGAGGTATAAAAACAATATAGTAGAGGGAAAGAAGGGAGGGAGATCAGCATTATATGAGCTTTTCCCTAATTGGTTCTGGTGAAAGGAGCAAATAACACAACCAGTTAAGTATAGGACTCTATTGAGAAGAGACACAAAACATGTCATAATAGAGGGAAAGAGGGGAGTGAAAGTAGCTTTGCATGAGATCTGTTCTTGCAAATCTTGATTCAAAGAAGAAATAACGTACTACACTAAGTATAAACTATATGATATATAATAAAAATATATATATAAAGTATATAACAAAGTGGGGGGTTTAGAAGGGAGGGAAGAAGTAAGAGGGAAGGGGAGGAAAAGGGAGGGGAGCTAATAAGAAGGGAATACTGAGTGAGGTGGTGATCAAAAGGAAAACTCTTAAGAAGGGGAAGGGAGAAGGAGAGAAAAACAAAAGCATAAACAGGGGAGGGAAGAAGATGGAGGGAAAGAGACAGATAATAATCATAACGGTGAATGTGATAAACTCTTCCATAAAATGGAGGCAGATAGCAGAATGGATTAAAAAATATAATACTACAATATGTTGTCTACAAGGAACACATTTTAAACAGTGTGATACACACATGATAAATGTAAAAGGGTGGGGTAAAATATATCATACCTCAGCAAAGTAAAAAATAAAGCAGGGATGGCAATCCTTATCTAAGATAAAGCAAAAGCACAGGTAGATCTAATTAAAAGAGATAAGGAAACTATATCCTGCTAAGAGGTGCCATCAAGAATGAAGCAATATCATTACTTAACATATATGCACCAAGTGGTATAGCAGCCAAATTCCTAGAGGAGAAAGTAAGGGAATTAGAGGAAGAAAGAGAGAGCAAAACTATACTAATAGGGGACCTTAACATCTCCCTCTCTGAACTTTATAAATCCAACCTAAAAATAAACAAGAAAGAAGTTAAGGAGGTGAATAGAATTTTACAGAGGGTAGGTATTTATCCTCTAATCTCTGGAGAAAACTGAATGAGGATAAAAAGGAATATACCTTCTTCTCAGTGGTACATGGCACATACACAAAAATCAAACATGAACTAGGGCATAAAAATCTCACAATTCAGTACAGAAAGGTAGAAATATTAAATGCATCATTCTCAGATCATGATGAAATAAAAATCATATGCAATAAAGGACCATGGAAAGGTAGACTAAAAACTAATTGCAAACTAAACAATTTAATCCTAAAGAATGAGTGGGTTAAATAAGAAATTATAGAAACAATCAGTAACTTCATTCAAGAGAATGACAATAATGAGACTACATACCAAAATTTGTGGGATGCAGCAAAGGCAGTTCTTAGGGGAAGTTTTATATCCCTAAGTACATACACAAATAAATTAGAGAAAAGGGAGGTCAATGAATTGGGAATGCAATTGAAAAAGCTAGCGTGGCTAGGTGGAGTAGTGAGTAAAGCACCGGCCCCAGAGTCAGGAGGAACTGAATTTGGTTCCGGGCTCAGACACTTAACAACCACACAAAAAAACTAGCTGTGTGACATTGGGCGAGTTACTTAATCCCAATTGCCCTCCAAAAGGGAAAAAAAAGACATGATCTCTGTTGGGGCAGCCAGGTAGAACAGCAAGTAAGAGCACCGGCTCCAATGTCGGGATGACCTGGAGATCAAATCTGGGCTCAGATACTCAGCACCACACCCAGAAATAACTGGCCATGTCACCTTGAGCAAGTTACTTAACCCCAATTGCTTAAAAAAAAAAGCTAGAAAAAGAACAAATGGAAAACTAGCAATTAAATACTGAATTATAAGTAATGAAAACCAAAGGAGAGATTAATCAAATTGAAATAAAGAAAACTATTGAATTAATAAATAAAACTAAAAGCTGGTTTTATGAAAAAAACAATAAAATTGATAGACCCTTAGTCAATATGATTTAAAAAATAAAGAAGAAAACCAAATTATGAGTATCAAAAATGAAAAGGGTGAATCTACCTCCAATGAAGAGGAAATTAAAACAATAATTAGGAATTATTTTGCCAAATTATATGCATATAAATTTGACAATCTTAGTGAAATGGATGAATATTTGCAAAAATACAAGTTGCCCAGATAAAAGGAAGAGGAAGTAAATTACTTAAATCACCCCATCTCAGAAAAAAAAATTGAACAAGCCATCAGTGAAATCCCTGGGAAAAAATCTCCAGGGCCAGATGGATTTACTAGCAAATTTTGTCAAGCATATAAAGAACAATTGATGCCAATACTATATAAACTATCTGGGAAAATTAATGAAGAAGGAGTCCTTCCAAATTCCTTTTATGACACAAACATGGTACTGATACCTAAATCAGGAAGAGATGAAATGGAAAAAGAAAATTATAGACCAATTTCCCTCATGAATATAGATGCAAAAATTTTAAATAAAATATTAACCAAAAGACTACAGCAACTTATCACAAGAATAATACACTTTGATCAGGTAGGATTCATTCCAGGAATTCAAGGATGCTTTAATATTAGGAAAACCATCAGTATAATTGATCATATCAACAATAAAACTAGCAAAAACCACATGATTATCTCAATAGATGCAGAAAAGGCTTTTGACAAAGTACAACATCCATTTCTATTAAAAACACTAGAAAGAACAGGAATAAATGGAGCCTTCCTTAAAATAGTAGGTCACATCTATTTTAAGCCATCAGCAAGTATTATATTTAAAGGGGATAAGCTAGAAGCATTTCCAATAAGATCAGGGGTGAAACAAGGGTGTGCACTATCACTCCTCTTATTCAATCTGGTGCTTGAAATGTTAGCAGTAGCAATTAGAGAAGAAAAAGAAATCAAAGGAAACAAATTAGGCAAAGAAGAGACCAAGCTGTCACTCTTTGCAGATGACATGATGATACACTTACAGAATCCTATAGAATCAAATAAAAACTACTTGGGACAATATATACATTTGGCAAAGTTGCAGGATATAAAATAAATCCACATAAATCTTTGGTGTTCCTGTATATTTCTAATGAAATTCAACAGCAAGAGATAGAAAGAGAAATCCCATTTAAAGTTACTGTATACATTATAAAATATTTGGCAATCTACCTACCAAAACAAACCCAGGACCTATATGAACATAACTACAAAACAATTTTCACAGTCATATCTAACTCTTTGGAAAAACGTCAATTGCTCATGGCTGGGTTGAACTAATATAATAAAAATGACAATTTTACCTAAATTAAATTACGTATTTAGTGCCATACCAATCAATTTTAAAAAATCCTTTATAGAACTAGAAAAAATACTACCAAAATTCATTTGAAAGAATAAATGGTCCAGAATATCAAGGGAATTCATGAAAAGAAATGATAGGGAAGGTAGCCTAGCTATACCAGATTTTAATCTGTATTATAAAGCAGCAGTCATCAAAACTACATGGTACTGGCTGAGGAATAGAGCAGCGCATCAATGGAATAGATTGGGTACACGAGATTAAGCAGTCAATGACTAATAATCTACTCTTTGATAAACCCAAAGACCCCAGTTTTGGGTATAACAACTCACTATTTGACAAAAACTGCTGGGGAATACTGGAATATAGTATGGCAGAAACTGGGCATAGACCATTATCTAACACTGTATACCAAAATTAAGCCTAAATGGGTGCATGATCTAGGTATGAAGGCTGATATTGTAAACAATCAGGAAAGCAAGGAATAATTTACCTTTTTATGAAGATTTATGGAGAGGGGAAGACTTCATGACCAAACAAGTATTAGAGAGCATTATAAAATGCAAAATGGATAACTTTGATTACATGAAATTGAAAAGCTTCTGTACAAACAAAGCAATGTAACCAAGATTAAGAGGGAAGTGGAAAATTGGGAAAGAATTTTTACAACCAATGTCTCTGATAAAGGCTTCATTTCTAAAATACACAGAGGATTGAGTCAAGTCTATAAGAATACAAGTCATTCCCCAATATTGATAAATGGTCAAATGATGTGAACAGGAAGTTTTCAGAGGAAGAAATTAAAGATTCTCCATTAGCATATGAAAAATGCTCTAATTCACTATTGATTAGAGAAATGCAAATCAAAACAACTCTGAGGTACCACATCTCACCAGTCAGATTGGCTAAGATGACAAAAAAGGAAAATTATAAATGCTGGAGAGGATGTGGAAAAATTGTAATACTAATACATTGCTGGTGGAGTTATGAATTAATCCAACATTCTGGAGAGCAATCTGGAACTATACCCAAAGGGCTATAAGTAATTTCATATCCTTTGACCCAAACAATTTGAAACAAATTGAAAAGCTTCTGTACAAACGAAGCAATGTAACCAAGATTAAGAGGGAAGTGGAAAATTGGGAAAGAATTTTTGTACTCTTCTCTGCAATGCCAGGCTATAATCCAACACCAAAAGACTCATAATGGAGAGAGATGTCTACATTCAGAGAAAGAACTAGAAAGAACAGTGTTAGTGCAGATTGAAGCAAATTACCTTCCCTCCTTTTTCTTGTTTGGTTTTGGTTCCTCTTTCCCATTGTTCATTACATCTGATACAATCCTTCTTTATAACCTGACTAATATGAAAATATCCGCAGATACTATACCTGATTATATGCCGCCATGGGGAGCGGAGAGGTGGGGATGGGCGGGCAGGGGAAGGAGGCGAAGGCAGGGAAGAAAATTTGAAACTCAAAGAAATGTGGAACTGAATCTTGTAAACTAATCGTAAATGAGCAAATTAATAAATAAAAAACTTCATAGGGGCAGCTGAGTGGAACAGTGGATAGAACCCTGGCCCCTTCAGTCAGGAGGATCTGAACTCAAATCCAGCCTCAGACACTTAACACTTACTAGGCATGTGACCTTGAGCATGTCCCTTAACCCCAACTGCCCTCCAAAAAAATGCAAAAAAAAATAGAAAACTACATAGGGGCAGGTAGGTGGCACAGTAGATAGAACACTGGCCCTGAGGTCAGGAGGACCTGAGTTCAAATCTGACCTCTGACCAGACACTTGACACTTACTAGCTTTGTGACCCTGGGCGAGTTACTTAACCTCAATTGTCTCATTTAAAAAAATTTTTTTTAACTACATAAACAGTATTGGCATGCTATGGTCCACAGGGTCACAATGAGTCAGACAAAACTAAACAACCAAAATAGAAAACATATGAAATAATATTTAAGCCCAGATCTTCTGACTCCAAAATCAGTACTTTTTTCCTCTACTCTAACATAAACTACGTTTACAAAATTTCACTAGCCTAGGTAAAGTTCTTCCTTGCTACTCTGGAAATAACAAAAGAAAATTCTGAATTAGTAAAATTTAGATGAATAAGCTTTTATCATATTTGAAAATAGTCCAATTTGGTCTCCCTAGATTCTTGTACCATCATTCCCTGCCCAACTCTCAGAGTTCCCACAGAGATGTGATATATCTTTTTCTTAACTGGCTTTCATCTCAACTTTAGAAGGGAGGAAATTCTTCAGCAATCACTTGCCAGATGAAAGAAGAGAAATCTCCTTGGAAAACTAATGATTTTTTTTTCCTTTCAGCATTCACTTTCTCCACTAGCTACTGGTCTGTGAAAAGTTAGTGATAGAAAAGAAATCTTTGCTTTTGTGTACTGTGTCAGCACCTGATTTCAGTGAGGGCTGACCTACTCTGTCAGTGTAGATTTCATAAGCTGCATATCTCATGTAAGCCAGAATTGATTGCATTGGTGGAAAGTTCACCAAAAGATTAGAGATCAATGGTGCTGATGATTAAAATAGCAAAGAATCAATAAAATGATGCCATTTGAATTATCTTTATTTACTAAAAGTAATTACCTGACAAGTAACTGCTTGGTCCCATGAAATGAAAGCTCTGAAAGTCATTTAAGAGAATTCCTTTCTATTGGAACTTTTATAAGAAAAGAACAAAAATTCAGTAAGTTTTGTAAAAGACCACAGTAATAGGTGTGTTTTGAATAGTTACAGACGTTTCACTTAGGACACTGAAATCCCTGAATAATGAGTGACAGTAAGGTAATTTAATCCTAGAACAATTTAATTATCCTTGAGTTGCATAACTGAGGTTTTTTAATTAACTGAAGATACATTGAATCAAATATTTTAGGAGATCAACTTTGAATCACACCACAAAGTTGAAAGGTTATTTTGCCTTCTTGCCAACTCTTTCCATTACCCCACATTGTATGAGAGTGAATTCTGGCTTCTGGCATTATAGATTAGACAAAATGAATCATTTACCTCCTTCAGTACTTCAATGGTTCTGGGATCTCTTTGATATTGGCAATTCCTTTAGGGATACATTGCAACTCATTCCTGCTCTCTCGTCCTGAATGAGCCTCAACCATGTTCTCCTATAAAACCTTTATAGGAGGTCTGCCCCTCCATACTAGAGCCCTTGCACTATTTCACATGGCACAGATGAGCATGGAACATCTGGAATTCTCCATCGTTTATCCTTTTCTCCTCCACATTATCAGCCCCCCTTCTGTAGCCACACATCAGCCTAATGGCATTTTTTACACCTTTTCTCTTGGGCAATATTTGATTGGCATTCTACTGCATTCTCGCTTCTGTCACATGTATCTTTTAGTAAATGACACATAGAACTGCTTATCACTGTCATTGGGGAAATTAAAATGGGGGAGAGGGTATTTGGAAATACAGGAATCCAGACCTGTGATTTCATTATAACAGGAAACACTTGGTGAGAAAACTCCCTCTGCATTGCAGATCAGCAGCTCTCTATATCTAATGGTGTTTGAGAGTTGTCTGGTGACACTGAGAGGTTAAATGACTTGCAGGGTCATACAACCAGACACAGGAACTTGAGGTGATTAGGTAGCATAGTGGATAAAATACTAAACTTGGGCTCAGGAAAACTTGAATTCAAGCTCATAGTTTGTGTCAAGTTTGCTTGTAACCTAGTTCCTGTTCCTTGGGGATGTACAGGGAAATACAAAAATTTCACCTCCTAATTCCTTGCAAAAAATCAAAGTGAGTTCCCTAGAGAATAAAAGACATAGATAACAAAGTTGGGTGGAAGAGGAGTTATTTGAGCTGGTTTTAAAATGAGTCTGTGTCCCATTGTGACTCTAATATCACATTATTGAATTTGCTGGTCACATAGTAAATACAGCACTGGGACCAGATAACCTAGCCAAAATTCTAAAGCAAATGAATGGCTAGGAAAAGAAATTAATCCTATGTAGATTAATCCTAATGTAGATTAGCCAATACGATGAAATAAAACAAAAATGAAATGTTTGTATTTTAAACATCTCTGTATTGCCAAGTAACATACACCAATGAAGGAATGGAAATGACATCTTTACCTGTCCCCCAGAGTACTCCTGAAGCAAAGTTAAACTGAGTGAGAGATCTATGTTTTATAGCCAAAGTGAAATTTCTTTCTTTACTTCACTGCCATAGATATCCTCAAGAAGGAGTATTCTTTTAATTCCTCTCCCTGCCTCTAGTCTTGCCCCATTCCAGCTTATATTCCACAGAACTACTAAATCCCTAAAGCACAGTAAACAATAAAACTGAAGTGATTTGAAAAAGGCTTCTATCTAGCCCAGAGAGAGCCCATATGCAGGATTTCAGAAAGAATGTGGATAGAAATTGTATAACCATGAAAAAGAGTGAATGGATTGTGATCTGAGCCAATAGAGGGAAGATCCATATTGATGAAATCATAGAATCATACAAATATAGAGATATTAACATTACATTTTACAATTTATTGAGCCTTAAGCACAAGCATGGTAGTGATAGCTGGTGTGGATTATGTTTGCCTGTAAAAGGCAAAAATTCAAAATTATGTCCTATAATGATGCATGAAATTCTAACATTAGTTAAATTCATTTCTTTGTCTTCTTTCTCTTCTTTTAAAATTATCCTCCCTGTAGAGGGAAATCCAGCAAATAATGCATTCCTTGACACACAATAAACTTGCAATAAGTCTTTGATGATTGAATGATTGATAATATATCATCACCGATATCTCAAGGTAAGTGAATTTATCAAGTTCCTTTCCCTCATTAAGTGAGAGTAGGATCATAGGATCAGAGATCCAGAGATCAAGAGTATTCCAAGGCTTTTTATGTCATAGATACCTTTGTCAATATATTACAGACTATGGATCACTTCTCAGAATCATGAATTTAAATGCACAAAAGAAAATACATAGAATTACAAAGGAAAATAATTATTTTGAAATTCAGCAACCAGTTTTAATTTTTCTGAAGAAAAAAAAATGTGTTTGGTTATATTAAAATGTAGGTTAAGAACCCCTGGTTTCTAGAGCTAGAGGGGACCTCAGAGTTCCTTTCATTTTAAATTGTTTTATATTACATTTAATTTTTTCAGACAATGAAAATCTGTCTTCTCTCTGTCTCTCTCACCTTGAGAAGGAAAGAAAATCAAAATGCCTGTTATAAATTTGTATAGTCAAGCAAAACAAGTCCCCCAATAAAAGAGCCACTCTAAATATTTTTGCACACAGGAGTTCTTTTCCTTTCTTTGATCTCTTCATAACTCCCTCATTTTACAGATGAGAAAACTGAGGATTGGGTAGGTTACATGAATTCCCTTGAATAAAATAACTGGATGTCAACTGTGAAGAGGAACCCTGAATGGGGGAGAGACTAGATTTACAGAAAGTTCATAAAGGGAAAGCAAGGACCTAAAGGCAAAATTGAAAACAGATGTTTAGGCTTAAGAACAGAAGAATTAGATGATGTCTTCAAGTACTTAAAGGACTTCTATTAGAAAAAGAGATTATGCTTGTTCTTCTTGATGCCAGGGAGCAAAACAGGCACAATAGGTGGAAATTGTGGAGAGAGGTTTAGTCTTGATGATTATCTTCTGATTGTACAAAAATGCAATAGAACGCCTCCCCTTCACCCAAGGTGTTCAGGCAAAGACTGAATGTCCATTTTTCAGGAATGTCATATAGGAAATTCTGACATATGTAAAGTTTGGTCTAGTCAGCATCTGGACTCTCTTCTGACTGACATTCTATGACATTGTGAATATCTACTTCATGATTTTTCCTTGTTCCTCCACCAAAGAGTACAGATGCCAGGGTTATGGAAAATTAGCTTTTAATGATGCTAGAAGTCGATGCAGTTTATTGCAAAAGGATTTAATACTCCAAAGAATCTTATGTAGTTAGTTTTAAGGAGACCTGGATAAAAAAGACAAAACTGAAGATGTTTCTGCAAATAATATTCTATCTTGCTTGTGGATATGTGGTATAGTAGATAAAGTGTTAGATCGATGGTCAAGAAAAAAAAAGGTTCAGATTCTGCCTTAGACACTTAATGATTGTGTGTCTCACGTAGGCACTCTGTTCTTCAATTTCTTCATCTATAAAATTTAGGGGTTAGATTCAAGTTCCTCCAAAGCTCCCTTCTCCTTTTAAATCTATGATTCTGTTACCCTCTGCTGATGTGCTAATTTATGTTTTCTTTATTTAGGACAGAAGTTCTTAACCTAAGGCCCATGAGCTTATTTTTAATTGTATTTATTTTATTTTTAATTTATGAAATAAAACAAGGATTTCCATAACAGTAGAATTTTTAAAAGGTGATTGCACATGAAACTGCAATTCTGTTATGTACAACTTGCTATTCCTTTTAAATATATAACAGTTATCAAGTAAATTTCTCTTTTTCCTTTTTTGTCTTCTCCTTAAATATATAACAGCTATCAAGTAAATTTCTCTTTTTCCTTTTTTGTCTTCTCCTTAAATATATAACAGCTATCAAGTAAATTTCTCTTTTTCCTTTTTTGTCTTCTCTTTAAATATATAACAGCTATCAAGTAAATTTCTCTTTTTCCTTTTTTGTCTTCTCTCCTTCCACCTCTGCCCTAGAGATGGCTGTCATTATAACCATGTATCATAATTGGTTTCCCTTGTAATCTTATATAGTTTGTTTAATGTATTTAAAAACCCACTGAGAAGGGGTCTGTAGACTTCACCATACTGTCAAACAGAATCATGACTTAGAAAAGGTTAAGAACTCCTGGCTAGAAGGGTTTCAATCCTTTCTTCAATTGCCAAGAGTTCCTCTCTAACATGATGACTGCATTTGGAAGGAGAAACTCCTCAGAGTGGGAAGTCGCTCCTGTCACTTTTCATTTGTTCCACTGGTGTATGAGTTTGACAGACTGTAAAACCCAATGGTTTACTACTGAACAGATTGTGAAAGATGGGAGCACACTAAGCTGGGTTTTTTTCTTTTTTTTCTGACACTTCCTTCTGCAGTTGGGCAATTGATCCCACCCTCATTTGAACAAAATTATGGCTGTCATGGAAGGGGGCAGAGTAATCAAGAACAACTAAGTTCTCTTTAACTTCAGATTTGAGCAAAGGGGCTAAAAATACTAACTAGGGCAGTTCACAGTTGTAAATGCTTTGAGCTAATCATAATGATGAGGAATAACAGGAAATAAATGGCTGCTATTAACACCGGAAGATCTGGTTTGCCTTGCATATGAAATCCCAACCATGGAAGAAGAAAGTCAATTGCATTTGAAATGTTTTGTTAAATAATTCAGTGAAATTGTACCAATTCTCCATAATATCAATATTGGCTAAGATGGAACTGGCTTGATCTGACTCCCTGAACCAATTCCATCTATGGAATTCATGGACAATGAATAGAAAATAAGTCTTCTTGACCTAGGATCATGCGATTTGTAATAGGCATAAACCAAGGAGATCATGGGCTTCAGTTTCCTCTTCTGTAAGATGAGGGTATTGAACTAGATGATCTCTGAGATCCCTTCTAGCTCTAAATACAGGATCCCCTTTCATCTTACAGATGAGGAAACTGAGGTCCCAAGAAGTCAACTCTCTACAATGTAGTAGAATGAATTCTCATCAGGATTCAGGCATTGTTTTCATTTGTGTTCTTGTATTGCCCACATCTAGCACATATAAGGTGTTTAAAGGATCATAGATTCAGCAAAGTAAGTCTTAATCTGCGGTCTATGAACTTAATTTGCATTTTGTTTTCTTTTAATATTTTGATCATTGTATTTCAACCTAGTTGATTTTTTATGTAATCCTGTGTATTTTACTTTATGCATTCAAAATATTATTCTGAGAAGGGATTCAACTTCCAAAAGGTCCATGAAACAGGAAAAAAAAAGTTAAGAAGCCCTGATTTAGAATTTGCAGGAATATAAAGAACCATCTACTCTAACTTCCACATTTTACAGATGGAAAAAAAAATACTCTGAGGTCTAGGTAAATTAAATGACTAACCCAAGATAACATAGGCACAAAGGCAGAATTTGAATCCAGGTCAGCAGACTTCAGAAATAGTATTCTCTTCACTGTACCCCACTACCTCATCAATGGCTGGTGAATTAAGTTAAATTGAATCTTCCATATATTTGCCAAAATAATTTTCCTAAAGTATGAGTCTGTTCATGTCATTCCCTGTCTCAAGGAGCTTCAATGTCACCCCATTTCCTCTAGATTAAAATACCAATTCCTTTACTTGACATTTAAAAGTCTTCACAAGGGGGAGGGGTCAAGATGACAGAGTAGAAACAAGACTTCCACAGGGCTCTGGCTTCCACCTACCCCAATTCATGTAAAAGGTGACTCTGAAGAAACTTCGGAGACAAAACCCACAAAATGACACAGAGAAGCCAACCTCCCGCTAAGATCAGCCTGGCAGGCCAGCAGCAAGCAGCTGGCCAGCTCAGCAATCTGAGAGCTGACCACAGCCCCCTGTGAGCCAGAAGTTTTAGCCTCAGGGTAGCCTGCCCAGCCACCAGCTGGAGGAACTTCAGATCACCAGCAACTGTGGCAGTTTCCCGAATTATCAACACATAGATGCTAAGAACTAAGTGAGAGGACAGTGCAGTGTGGATTTTGGGATCCAGTAGTTGGGAGTGTAGTAGGCTTTTGCCCCCAGAGCAAGAAGCAGCTAAGGCACTGCAGCCCCACCCATGAGGCTGCTACAGCTCCTGGCCTGCAGATTGTAGGGGGACCAAGCTACCAGCCTCAGGGGGTAATTGCTCTTCCTTTAACCTGCTTGGATCTGGATTGCGGTCTAGGGTGGACGTTCTGGGGTGTGTGACCAGCTTGCCAGAGCATGTGTAGGCTTCAGAGAGGACACACAACTAATACCTTCAGCAGCTAAGAAAACCCTAGCAATTTGGGATATAGCTCCTCTGTCTAGTGGCAGAGTCCTACTGTGGCAAAGAGATAATTAAAAAATTATTGGACTACCTAAAAGCCATGATCAAAAAAACACCAAAAAACCTAGAAATCATCCTTCAAGAAATTCTCAAGGAAAACTTCCCTGATGTTTTAGAACCAGAGGGAAAAATAGTGGTTGAAAGAATACACCAATCACCTCCTGAAAAAGATCCCAAAAGGAAAACTCCTAGGAATATTATAGCCATGTTCCAAAATTCCCAGATCAAGGAGAAAATATTACAAGCAGACAGGAAGAAACAATTTGAGTATTGTGGAAACACAATCAGGATAACACAGGATCTGGCAGCTTCTATACTTAGAGATCGAAGGGCTTGGAATATGATATTCCAGAGGTCAAAGGAGTTGGGATTAAACCAAGAAAGACCTCACAGCAAAACTGAGTATCATGTTTCAGGGGAAAATGCAGTTGTTCAGTGGAAGAGAGGACTTTCAAGCATTCTTGATGAAAAAACCAGAGTTGAATAGAAAATTTGACATTCATATACAAGAAGCAAAAGAAGCATGAGAAGGTAAACAGGGAAAAGAAATCATAAGGAACTTATCAAAGTTAAACTATTTACATCCCTACAAGAAAAAATGATAATTGTAACTGATGAAACTTTTCTCAGTATGAGAATATTTGAAGGGAATAGAAATATACACACACACACATGCATATATGTCTGTATAGTATGGTATATGGGCATATGAATACATATGTGAATGTGTGTATATATGTTTACAGGTACTTATAGATAGAGGGCACAGGACAAATTTAATAGGAAGGGATGATACTTAAAAGGTGAAATTAAGAGGTGAGAGAGGAATATCATGAGAGGAGATGGGGAGAAACAGAATGGGGTAAACTATCTCATATACAAGAGGCAAGGGAAAATGGTTACAATGAAGGGGAAGAATAGGAAGGCAAAAGGGAATGGGTCAACCTTATTCTCATTGAATTTGGCTTGGGGAGGGAATGACATACACACTGAATACAGTATCTCTCCCTACAGGAGAGTAGGGGGGAAGGGATGAGAGGGGGGATGATGGAAGGGAGAGCAGGCTGGGGGAGAGGCAAGCTGGAAGCACCCACTTTTGAAAAGGGACAGGATCAAAGTAGAGAATAGGATAAGGGGGAGGTGGGATAGGGGAGGGAAATATAGTCAGTCTTCTACAATATATCCACTATGGAAACGTTTTGCATAGCTATACATGTACAACCTATACTGAATTGCTTATCTTCCCGGTAAGGGTGGGTGACAAAGGAGGAAGGGAATGAATCTTTAATTCAAAGTTTAAAATATATATATAAAATTAATATTATTTTACATGTAACTGGGAAATAAGATATACAGGCAATGGGGCATATAGATCCACCATGCCCTACTTGAAAGTCAAAGGGGGTATCGGAGAAGATATGGGAGAGAGCAGATTGGAGGAAGGGATATCCAGTGGGATTGCTATTTGGGGGTAGTGGGTAGGGGAAAAACGGGTAGAAAATTTGTAACTCAAAATCTGGCAGAAATGAATGATGTAAACCAGAAGTTAATAAAGCATTTGATTTGAAAAAGAAAATTAAAAAAAAATGTCTTCACAATCTGACTTCAGTCTACCTTTCCAAGTTTTCTTTTTCCATGTAATTTTATTTTTCACATGCATGCTATTCCAGCCACTCTGTCCAAATTATCATTCTTCAAATTTCTCAATCTCATGACCCTATGCCTTTGCAAGTCCATCTTCCCTGTCAGAATGTACTCTCTCCTCACATTCACCTTTTCAAATCCTTGGCTTTCTTCAAAAGTGCCTTGTGTAGCATGGGCTATAGGTAGTCTCCACATGCTTCCAGTTAATCATGTAGGAACTTTGAGCCAGTTTCTATACATGGGGCAACCCATTGCTAAAAGGTAATGGCATTTTAGGATAGTGCAAAAAGACCCAGAGTAGTTTCTATCTTCTGCCCTTTCCCTATAATAAATAACAGAATTATGGTACAAGATGCTTTGTCAGTTTAAAAAAAGAAGGATTAGCTTCTACTTTGGGTCTCGACTTCAAATTTTTGGGTGTGATGGTGTTACTCCAATAAGACTTAAAGAAGGACAGGCCATCCTGGTATCATAATAACATTGCTCCCACAATGGAGAATGGGCTCAACTGGGCAGACTTTTTTAGATGGAGTCTCTTTTGTGTTTGTTCTTTCCTGGCCTTAGATGACTAATCATCAAGGTACATATTTCAGGTTTGCAGGATTGACCTTGAGAGTGTGAAAGGGTCAGAAATCCTTGATTAATTAGATCTTGCTAGAAGCCAGGGAAGCTTCTAAATCAGAGAGGATGGCCACTAACACTACCCTGTATTGTCAGCAGCCCTATACTAGGGTTGTTTGCACAGTACCTAGCAAAGGTGAATGACATTTTTTTATTGGTTGAAAATATACTATGAATTATCATCAGTGTTATAGAAAGAGCATTGGACCTAAAAGACTTGGGTTGCTGATTCTGTTACTTCCTAGCTATGCAATTCTGGGTAAATCACCTAAGCACTCTGCCTGTTTCCTCATCAGTGAAATATGTATAATAACTCACTACAACACTCGTAGGGTTTCTGTGAAGAAAATTCTTCAAGTGCTAAAATAATATGAGTTAGTATAATTTTTATTTATTTATTTCATTTTAGTTTACAACATTCACTTTTATAATATTTCGAGTTCTAAATTTCCTTCCTCCCCCCTCTCCAAGATGGCTTGCAATTTGATACAGGCTATACATGTACAATCATATTAAACATATTTCCACAATAGTTGTGTCTTGAGAGATGATTCAGAACAAAAGGGAAAGCCTAAGAAAGAAAAATAAATAAATAAAAGAAAAAAATAGTATGCTTTCATTTGTATTCAGACTTCATAGTTCTTTCTCTGGATATGGATAATATTTTCCATCATGAACTTTTTCTAATTGTCTTAGATAATTTCATTGTTCCAAAGAGCTAAGTCTAACAAAGCTGGTCATTGCACAATATTGTTGTTACTATATACAATGTTCTCCTGGGTTCTCCTAATTTCACTTAGCATCAGTTCATGCAAGTCTTTCCAGGTTTTTCTGAAATCTGCCTGCTCACCATTTCTTGTGAAACAATAGTATTCCATCACATTCATATATCACATCTTGTTCAGTTATTCCCCAAATGATGGATATCCCCTCAATTCCCAATTCTTTGCCCCTAAAAAAAGAGCTGCTATAAATAATTTTGTATATGTGTGCCCTTTCACCTTTTTTGTGATGTCTTTGGGATACAGACCTGGTTGTGGTATTACTGGATCAAATGGTATGCACAGTTCTATAGCCCTTTGGCATAGTTCCAAATTGCTCTCCAGAATGGTTGGATCAGTTCACAATGAGTTAGTATTCAGCAGTCATTTGTAGTCATGTCCAACTCTTCATGACACCTTATGGGTTTTTTTTGGCAGAGATAATAGAGTGGTTTGCCATTTCTTTCTACAGCTCATTTTGGAGATGAGGAACCTGAGGCAAATAGGGATAAGTGAATTGTCCAGGTTCACACAGCTAGTAAGTGCCTGAGGTCAGATTTTAACTCAGGAAGATGAGACTTCTTTACTCCAGGCCCAGCATTCTATTCACTGCAGTACCATCTAGGTGTCCTACAGCAACAGCAGCAATAACAGCAATAAAGAAGGCCCCACAAACAGAATGATCCACCATCCTTTGGGAATCTTGGATTTGAAGGTTCTTTTTGTGGTCTTCCTCCTGACAAATAAACAAGTGCTAGGGAAGATCATTCAGTCCAAAGATTTAAGCTAGGAACTCCAAGTAAAATCCTTTGAGTTACGATGCTCGTAGTGTTTTCTGGGAGCTAGGTTACAGGGAGAGGAGCTACCTTTCCACATTCACCATAAACTTAGATGCAGAAAAGTCTCTCCTATGACCTGCCTCACTCTAATAATCATAGAATAGAAACAATGGAAAGGGAAAACTCAAATCTCCTCACCTTGTCCCATCCATTCTCCTCATACTCAAAATTCTAAATGGACTCATAAGAAAGTATGAGATAAAATTTACATTCCAGTACCTAACAATGCTGTATCAATAAAAATAGATATGCAATAAATGAAACATAGGGGCAGCCAGGTGGCTCAGCAAGTAAAGAGCACTGGCTCCAGCGTCGGGTTGACCTGGGGATCAAATTCAGGCTCAGATACTTAGCACCACACCCCGAAATAACTGGCCGTGTAACTTTGAGCAAGTTACTTAACCCTAATTGCTTTAAAAAAAAATGAAACAAAGAATGAGTTTGGAAGGGGGGGGGAGAGGTCAGAGGGAAAAGAAGCATTTACTGAAGTGTTTGGGGTAGTTTTTCCAATCTTCTTTCCATGTTTATTAGGTATTACCTTTATGTATGGATCTAAATACAGATTAGGTTTTGGATTTCATATCTACTTCAAAAATATAATTGTTTTTGCAAGGGAGAGTAGGCGTAAAGCTCATTTGTAAACTAATTAGCTAAAAACTGGACTCAAAGTTACATTTATTTTGATAAAGATCTCAGTGGGGAGCTAATTTCAAGTAAGGATGATGAATGATAGTTTAATTTCTTGAGAAACCAAAAGAGATTCTTCCAAGAGTTGGAAAATTAAACCCTGCCTCAAGATAAATTTACTATATTTCTAACTTCAAAGGTGATCATTTAAATATATTCACTGTGCTTGTGAGATTGGAGAAAGTAACATTTTCAAGACCTCATTTCTATAATACTACATCTGGATATTAAATATCACATGGCCTAGGGGGAAATTCCCTAACCAAGCAATGGTTAGATTAATCACAAGAGATAAAATAAGTGGTTTCAATCACTTAAAACAAAAAAATCATTTGCATAAACAAAGTCAATAAAACTAGAAGAGTAAAAGAAACTGCAGAGAGGGAAAAAAATGTTTTTAGCTAACAAAGAGTCATGGGTTTGGGGTTAAATGAGATACTACAGGTGATCTAAGCCAGTACCCTAATTTTACAGATGAGAAAAATGAGGCCCACAGAGGGGAAATTACTTGTTCAAAGTCACACAGGTAGTTAGAAGAAAAGCTGGGATTTTAACATAGGCCCTATGAATCCAAATCCATGGTATATTCACTATGTCATTATATTTCTCATTTTGCTAATCTCATATAAATAATAATAATAATATAAATAATATCCAGCATTTATCTAGTTCAAGTTTGGCAAAGCATGATACACATTATCTCATTTGATCATATTCAATATCTATAAGGAATACAGTTTTAATAAGCCCAAGATTAATCCCCCAATACATAGTCAAAAGATACAAATAATACTTTTTAAAAAATTATTGTCAATAACCATGTGATAAAATACTCTGTATCACTGATAATAGGAAATAAGAATTAAAATATCTCTGATAATTCACATCATATGCCTCAGAGTAGCAAAGATAAAAAAATAAAGAAATAGTCAATGTTGGAGGGGCTGTGTGGAATCAGGTTTACTAGCTGGTAAATAACGCTCCACTTGACTAAAGTATTGAGCTAAGTTATTCTAAAATATGGTTTGAAATTATATGAAGAAAATAAGAATCTCAATATTCTTTGACCCAACAATATCACTAATTAATTTGACCCATTCTAACAAACATTTATTAAGCATTCACTATGTGCCAGGCATTCTGCTAGTTCCTGGAGATTCAAAGTCAAAAGTGAAAATAGCCTCTGCCTTCAAAGACCTTATTTCTCTGGAGGACAAGATTTGCAGTTAAGTAGATGAAAAAATATATACAAAGTAAATTAAAATTTTGTTTTGATGGAGAAAGGCATCTCTTATGATGGGGAAAATTTTTTTAAAAGACTCATTCTAAGATAGAGACTTTCAGTTGAACCTTGAAGAGAACTTGGAATTCCAAAAGACAGAATGATGAAGGAGAGCATTATCAGCACTCTTGTACAGAGGTACACCCTTTGCAATGACATTGGAAGTAGATGATGGAAAGTTATATGCATGGGTTGTATAACTGATCAGTTTGACTGGAACATAGACTATATATACATACCTATATATTGTAAATACTTTCCTTAAAGAGAGAATCTCAAGGTACTAGCACTGAAAAATATCATACAAAAAAAAGAAACAAATAAACTATATCTTAAAAGTTTAGAAACAACTGATTGCATATGTGGATTTCAAATCTGTTATCTCTGAATAGTCAAATAAAAGACAGAACAAAGGTCAAAAATAACACCAAACATTCTACTGTAGCATAAAATATGGGAAATAGATAAAGGAACAGACATCAATATGGATTATCAACATTTACTGTTGAAGTTTAATGAAAGCAAAATAATCATCAAAACCAAGAAGCCAAAGGAGCTGAGAATCAGGTCTCTATCTCATTGAATATGACTATGAAGTAATTAAATGTATAGACAAGTATATAATAATAGTATTATAATAATAACAGTTATATATTATTATTAGTATAATTAAATATATAAATTATATAAATTTATTATAATTATTAATATAATAATATAAAAATGAAAGTATAGACAAGAATCATACATGATGAGAAGAAATGAGTAAGTTTTAATCTGCACCAGTAAATAATTTGGCACTGATGACATAGCTTACATATTGATTAAAGAAGTTATATTTCACTTATTAAATTGCAATATATGTCTCTTTTTATATTCTCCTAAGTAAATTAAATTAGCACAGATAAAACACTACTAAATGCCCAGGTTTCAGAAGGAAATAATAGCATAGAGGTAAGCTTGTAAATGAAAAGATATCCACAAATTGAATTCAATCTGTATGTTAAGGGAAACAATTAGAAAGAGATGAGGATGAGTTTGGGTTCTGGAGTCAAGATGGCAGAGTAGAAACAGGACCTCCACTCGTCTCCGCTCTCACCACTTCCAATCCATGTAAAAGGGGACTCTGAACAAAGTTTGGAACTACAGAACCGAAAAAATGACACAGAGAAGCTAACCTCCCACTGAGGACAGCCTGGCAGGCTGGCAGGTAGCAGCCAGCACAGCACTTTGGCAGCTGAGCCCAGCTCCACACCAAGTTTTAGCCCCAGGGCAGGCCTGACCAGGCTACAGGAACTTCTGATCACCAGCAGCGGTGGTGATCAACATATAGATGCTAAGGACAAAGTGAAAGGTCAGTGCAGTGTAGACTTTGGGACCCAGTAGTTGGGAGGGCATCAGGTTTTGCCCCCAGGGAGAGAAGCTGCTGAGGGCTGCTGAACAGCCATTACCATGTGGCAGCTTGAGCTCCTGGCCTACAGATTGTAAGGGGACCAAGCGACCAGTCTGAGGGGGAATCGCTCTTGCTTTAACCTGCTTGGATATGGATTGTGGTCTAGGGTGGAGGTCCTGGAGTGTGCAACCAGCTTGCCAGAGTGTGTGGAGGCTTCAGAGAAGGCACACAACTAATACCGATGGCAGCTGAGAAAACCCCTGCATTTGGTACAAAGCTCTGCTGTCTTGTAGCAGAATCATACTATGGCAAAAAGTCCAAAAGTCAAGTGATTGAGTGGCAACATGACCAGGCAAAGGAAGCAAAGCAAACAGAAGAATCCAACATTAGACTCCTATTTTGGGGACAAAAGGGATCAAAGCATGGAACAGGAGGAAGACAGCGAAGTCAGAACTCCTGCACCAAAAGCTTCAAAGGAAAATATGAACTGGTTACATGCCATAGAGGACCTTAAGAAGGAGATAAGAGAACTGGAGGAAAAATTGGGAAGAGAAATTAGAACAAGAAGCAGATAAGAAAAGTGGAGGAAAAAATGGGAAGAGAAATGAGAATAATACAAGAAAATTATGAAATGAGGGACAACAGCCGGACTGAGGAAAATAACACCTTAAAAAGCAGACTAACTCAAAAGGCAAAAGAGGCTCAAAAAGGCAACAAGGAGAAGAATGCCTTAAAAGGCTGAATTTGCCAGATGGAAAAAGAATCTCAAAAGCTCACTGAGGAGAATCATTCCTTCAGAATTAGATTGGAGCAAATGGAAGCTAATGACTATATTTTTTTTTATTAATTTGTTTCCTTTTAGTTTACAGGATTCAATTCCACAATTCCTTGAGTTTCACATTTTGGCCCCCTCCCTCCCCTCCCCCCCGCCCATGGTGGCTTATAGTCAAGTATAGGATCTGTAAATATTTTCACATTATACATTAGTCAGGTTATAAGGACGGATTGTACCAGCTGGAATGAAATATGGTAAATAGCACATAAAACCACATAAGAGAAGGAAAAAGATCAGGTATTTTGCTTCCACCTGGATATAAACTTAGTTCTTTCTAGTTCTTTCTCTAGATGCACATATTTCTCTCCATCATGAGTCTTTTGGGATTGACTTATATCACTGCATTGCTGAGAAGAGTCCAGTCTATCAAAGTTGGTCATCACACATATGTTGTGTCTGTAATTGTGTACAAATTTCTTCTCACTCAGCATCAGGTCTTTTAAGCCTCTCCAGGTAAATATGAAGACCGTCTGCTCCTCGTAGCTAATGACTTAATGAGAAATCAAGATGTTGTTAAACAGGTCCAAACAAATGAAAGAATAGAAGGCAATGTGAAATATCTCATGGGAAAAACCACTGACCTGGAAAATAGATCCAGGAGAGAGAATTTAAAAATCACTGGATGACCTGAAAGCCATGATCAAAGAAAGAACCTAGAAATCATCCTCCAAGAAATTCTCAAGGAAAACTGCACTGATGTTTTAGAACCAGAGGGCAAAATAGAGGTTGAAAGAATCCACCTATCACCTCCTGAAAAAGATCCCAAAAAGAAAACTCCTAGGAATATTATACCCATGTTCCAAAATACCCAGATCAAAGAGAGAATATTACAAGTAGGCTGGAAGAAACAATTTGAATATTGTGGAAACACAATCAGCATAACCCAGGATCTGGCAACTTCTACACTGAGGGATCAAAGGGCTTGAAATATGACATTCTGGAAGACAAAGGAATTGGGATTAAAACCAAGAATCACCTAACTAGCAAAACTATCATGTTTCAGGGGAAAATGGTCATTCAGTGGAATAGAGGACTTTCAAGCATTCTCAATGAAAATCCAGAGTTGAATAGAAAATTTTACATTCAGATATAAGAAGCAAGAGAAGCATGAGAAGGTAAACAGAGAAAAGAAATCATAAGGAACTTATCAAAGTTGAACTATGAACATCCCTACATGGAAAAAAAAAATAATTGTAACTGATGAAACTTTTCTCAGTATGAAAATAGTTGAAGGGAACAGAAATACATACATACATACATATATATATATATATATATATATATA
>NW_027185889.1:10218459-10238553 GCF_028583685.1 Petaurus breviceps papuanus | reverse complement strand
ATATGTGTGTGTGTGTGTGTGTGTGTGTGTGTGTATGTCTATATCGGAGGGTATACGGGTGTTTGAATACATATGTGAATGTGTGTATATATTTACAGTTATACATAGATAGAGGGCACAGGACCAATTTAATAGGAAGGGATAATACTTAATAGGTGAAATTAAGAGGTGAGAGATGAATATAATGAGAGGAGATGGGGAGAGACAGAATGGGGTAAACTATCTCATACAGAAGAGGCAAGGGAAAATGGTCACAATGGAGGGGAAGAATAGGAAGGCAAAAGAGAATGGGTCAACCTTATTCTCATTGAATTTGGCTTGGGGAGGGAATAAAATACATACTAAATAGGGAATCTCACTCTACAGCAGATTAGGGGGGAAGGGAATGAGAGGGGGATGATGGAAGGAAGGGCAGGCTGGGGGGGGAGGGAAGTTGGAAGCACCCACTTTTGAAAAGGGACAGGATCAAAGTAGAGAGTAGAACAAGTGGGAGGTGGGATAGGAGGGAGGGAAATTTAGTCAGTCTTTTACAATGTATCTACTATGTTAATGTTTTGCATTAGCTACACATGTACAACCTATACTGAACTGCTTCTCTTCCCAGTAAGGGTGGGTGACAAGGGAGGAAGGGAATGAATCTGGAATTCAAAGTTTTAAAATCAAATGTTTAATATATATATAGATATATAATATTATTACTATTAAATCTATTTTATGTGTAATTGGGAAATAAGATATACAGGCACTAGGGCATAGAGATCCACCATGCCCTATTGGAAAAATCAATGGGGGTATGGGAGAGAGCAGATTGGAGGAAAGGATATCCTGTGAGACTGCTATTTTGGGGCGGTAGGTAGGGGAAAAATGGGGAGAAAATTTGTAACTCAAAATCTGGCAGAAATGAATGATGTAATTCAGAAGTTAATAAAGCATTGGAAAAATGAAAAAAAGGGAACAGATGAGTTGGGATTAAAACCCTTTATTTCTCTCAAATTCAGACTATTTTATATTCTAGACAAATAAGCTTTCTGCTTGGGCGGGGGGGCTATTTTTTTTTTTTTTGCAATGTCATATACTTTGAATTCTACAGAACAGAAAATATTTAGTTACATATTGTAAGAAAATAGTTTGGAAAAGATAAATCATAAAAATTCCATTTAGATTTACTAAACACAGTTATAAATTATTTTGAAACCTTTTTTCCTTTCTACTAATATCAATGTATCTAATATTAATATAACACATGAAGTTCAATTCTTCACTTACTCATGTGTATGACTCTTAAAGAACTTAACCAATTACTTTAGAACATTTATTCATTCATTCATTCATTTGCCAAACATTTATTAAATGTTTGTGATTAAGTCTCTGGACTATGTAGGCACTGTAAGCTATACATAGATCTGTTAGAGATTCTGGTTTCAGCAGTTCCTTGTGATAGATGAAAGTACAATGGGAGTTCAGAAGAAAAACACCTTTGATCTAAACATTAAAGGATGGCTAGGATTTCAACAAGTGAATAGTAGTGGTAGACAAGAAGACATTCCAGATTAAGAAAATTAAATGGGCAAGGAACTTTCATTTGAATTTTAGATATATGAGTGAAAATAATATGACATAAAGCAATAACTCAAGAAGCCAAAGCCAGAAGGATTTCTAACGACTTTAGATATCATTTATTGTAATCATAAAGTAACTTTCCCACATAATTATAAAAGTAAATTTACTTTTATATGAAAGTCTGGAGCTGTAGAAGCACAATGAGAAGAAGAAAGAGGAGGAGCAGGAAGATAAGGATGGGGAGGAGCAGGAGGTGCAGAAGGAGGAGAAGGATGACAACAGGAGAAGAAGGAAGAGAAAGAGAAGGGGAGGAGAAAAGGAGGAAGAAGAGAAACAGGAAGAGGAGGAAAAGAGGATGAGAGGTGGAGGAAGAGAGAAAAGAGAAGAAAGAAGAGGAGAAGAGAAGTTTGACACCATTGGTGTAGTGGATAGAAAGCTGGCCTTGAAGACAAGAAGACCTGAGAGCAAGTCTTGCTTCTGAGACATACTGTGTGATCTTTGGTAAATTGTTTAACCTATCGATTCTTTAGGCACCTGTGATATGACTAATATATGCCAGTCTTTTCCAACAACATGAGTCAGACCCACTCTTCCTTCTTCTTTCCTGTAACAGGATTTGGTTTTCCCTAAAAGAAAACAAAGTAATCCTGGGACCTGATTAGCCTGTTTCCCAGACAAAGCTTCCTGGTCACATCAGGGCATAAAAAGTTCTATATCTGTGCAATCCAGACCCCTCCTAGATGGTAGATTTCTGAAGACCTCTTGAGCCTATATCCTTTTCACTATATCATGATCATCTCCATTTGGAGATGAGAGGGTGAGAAAAGGAAAGTTAAGAGCCAGTGTATCCTTGCTATGCTAAGATACATAGACCTCCTTGTGTTAACTGATCAATCGCTTGTGTACTCTTTTTGTCCCAATATTGAACCTGAAATGAGATAATGCTGACATTTGTATCAGCAATGCAATATTCACAATGCCTATGGAAATTACAGATACGCTGATGAAGTTATCAGTCACAAAATATATCAGGCTTCCTATATGGGGGAATAAGCTGGAAGATTTATTAAAATACCAAAAGACTGAGTCCCCAAACCAGAAAGTCAAAACCATCAGAGTAGTTAAGAAATTGGCACAGGCAGATAAAGTAGAAAGCATCCACATTCTCAAGCCTTTAAAACAGAACAGGCTACCTCAGGCAAAGGTCCTCCTCTCCCCACTCACAGCAACCACCCAGCGTGCAGGAAGTGCACTCCCAGCAGCTCCAGCCCCTGGCAGGAGTTCTTAGCAGGAGTCCTTAGCAGAAATTCTGGTTGACTCAAAAAGGGGTTCGCGCCTCCACTGCTGCTGCCTATGCTGCCTCCATAACCACCACTGCTAGCCACCGCAGGAACTCTAGCTTGGCTTCCGCTTTCTCTTGCTCTGCCCCTTCCTGCTACGTCAGTAAGTCCAATGGGGCATGGAAGATCTTTAAATACCATAACCCTTATATTAGGCCCCAAGATCTTTCATGTCCCTTACTTGGCAAAAATGCATTAGGAATAACTGGAGTCAACAAAATTTCACAACAATATAAGAAGAATAGCACACAATAAACACAGAAAACCATATTTTAGGGTGGGGCTTGAGCACAAGCTCCCCATCATTCCCCTATCCCCAAACAAATGGGGCCCTAAAATCTTGTGGTAAAGGGTGAAGGTCTCTTCTTCCATGGCTACTTGCTGCTGAAATCAGATGTAGAGCTGTCCCTGTCCTAAGGGGTCCCATTTGAGAGGTCATTTCTTAATATGCTTGATGCCAGGTCCAAGGGTGACACATCACAGTTGCAGACAGAGGGTGACATCCAGCTTAAGCTATCAGGCATCTACAGGTGGAGGGTACCAAGCCTGCAGAAACAAATCTAGCAAACAAGGTGAATAGACAAAAAGTCAAGAAGAAGCAAAGAGACAATAACCAGACTATTGTAGCCTCACTCACGGTAGAATAAATGGGTTAAGGGTACAATTTTGTAATCATCTTTTCCAGAATAAACAACAGTTACAGTGTTTTCCCTCCCATGTGCTATAATCTCTGCAGCCTTTGGAACATCATCTGGCTTCCATTTTACCCATATTTTAGTGCCCGATTTTATTCTATCAGTAGAACCAAATCCTTTAGTTCCTCTGACAGTTATTTTGGAAGGAGGGTCAGTTTTTACAAGTGGTATTGTTTTACAAGGAATGATAATCACTTGAACTATTCTATCATTTTTATGAATCTGTATCGGCCCTTCACCTAAATTATGGAATGTTACAACAATTTCTCCTTGATAATTAGAATCTATTACTCCAGCCAATACATGTATTCCTTGAGCTGCTAATCCTGATTTGGGTAAAATCTGTCCAAAGTGATTTTTAGGGATTCTTATGCATATCCCAGTGGAAATTTTTCTTACTTCTTTCCTGTCCAACCAAAAGTCCTCTAAACAATGTAAATCATACCCCACTGAACCAGGTGTTCCTGGGTATGGTGCTGGGACATCTGGCCTCAAGGTCCAATATTCAATATTTGGGATCTTATGTGTTTGTTATTTTCTAATTTGCAGATTTGGGGTCATCATTCTGGCTAGACGTGTACTTCCTCCCAATGGTCTATTATTCAAATTATGTAAAGCCATGAACAAATTATCCTTCCAATGTTGATATGAATTACTGGAACTTAACTTCCTCAACTGTTCTTTCAGTAATTCATTCATTCTTTCAATTAACCCAGATGCTTCTGGATAATATGGAATATGATATATCCATTCTATATTGTTTAGTATACAATACTTCTTCATTTCATTGCCTTTGAAATGTGACCCATTGTCACTTTGAATCTGCATTGGGGTTCCATATAGACTTATGAGATCTAGAGTTTTACAAGTGTTTTTCTGGGTTGCATTCTTATAAGGACAAGCCATTAGTACACCTGAATAGGTGTCAACACAAGTACATATAAATGTTCATCCTTTATCCAGTGGTAGTGTACCAATATAATCTATTTGCCAGATTTGGGCTGGGATTTTTCCTCTTGCTATTTCTCCAGTTACTACCAAAGAAACAGTTCGCTCCTTTTCCAATTGACATATATGACATTCTTCTGCTATTTGTTTTAACAGTGAATGAGAGATACTAATACCTCAATCTTGTGCCCACTGGTGTGTGGCCTGCACCCCCAAATGGCCTGCTGTTTGGTGGACCCATTTTGCTAATACCGGATTATCAGTTGTTGTCAAAGTAGGGACAATATGTTCAGTAGCAATCTCTGCCAGTCAATCAGCATGAGCATTGTATTCACATTCTGGCATGGTGAGGGCTACATGAGCATCTACATGAAAAACTAACAAGTCAGTGACCAAAGACATGTTACAGATATCTTCCCATAATTCTTTGCCCCAGACTTGTTTGCCATGAATTTCCCAATTTTCATTTTTTCACATGAGCATCCATGTAGCCAACCCATTAGCTACTGCCCATGAATCAGTGAATATATGACACTGTTCTCCTTGTTCTATTTTGATGGCTTTATATACTTGCCATAAATTCAGCATATTGGCTACTTCCGCTAAGTGTGATTAAATAATCTCCAAGTACTACCCCACCTCAGGACCTTACATTCATTCAATCAATTACAAAGTCCCTGTTCTAAATACTACTCCAATACTACCCCTAGGCTGTACCTTCATTTAGTCCATCACAAAGCCCCTCTTCTCAAATGGAGATTAGTTTCCAATCATAAGTAAAGTACATTCATTTGTTCAATCATAGAACACAAAAAGGTCAAAAGTTCCCCACCCCTGGATCACAATTGAATCTACCCCAGAGTTACAACAAGTTTAAGAACACCACTTAATACCCAAATGGAGGTCTTTTCTTCATCTTGACACCAGGAAAGTTCTCAGCAATCTTTGTTCCTGGGGAGACAAAGCTTAGCAAGGCCACAAGATACATTGCCAGTCTCTTCATTAATTCATCCTCTATCTGCAGAACAGTCCTAGGACCCCTGAAAACATTAGCAAAACCCTCTCCCAGGATTTCTGTAAACATACAACAAGAAAATCCTTCTTCAGGGCTTCTGAACCAACAGAAAGGTTCCCAGACCCCTGCAACAACAGCACTGTCCTTCACCAGTGGACAGTATTCACTCTGTGTCTGCAGGACAGTCTCAGTAGCTCTGAACCAACAGCCAGGTTCCAGAACTTCTGCAACAACAGGACTGTCTTTCACCAGTGGACAAATCTGGCAAAACAACATCAAAACAGACAAAGTACCAGCAAAACAGCCATGTCTCCTCAGTCCTTGGCAGCTCAGGGGGCAGGTCTCAAAAGTCCAGGGCAATTCAAAGTGGCCCTCAGCAATCCTCTCAGTCTCTCTCTACTTCCAAAGGTGCTGCTTCCAAAAAGTTCTTCTGACTCTCTCGTGTCTCTCCAGATCTATGTCACCAGCTCCTCCCAGTCCAGCACTCTCTTTTCACGTCAACAAGTCCATCCCACAAGTGGGATTAACAAGCTCTGGGTTTTAACACAATCAAACCAAAAACCAAGCCAATACAGGGGGATCTTTAAATTACATTACTATTACAACATTCAAGTCTTCTCCAAGAGCATCTCTCTAGGAATATATGTTGAAGTGAAAGTGTCAACTTCAGTTGTTAGAGGGAGTTCCCTATCCCAATTGAACCAAATATCCAATCCCTTTCTTCAGTAGAGGTCCATGTTTGCATTAAGCTAGAAATGTCATATAATTTCTTTGTGTTTTCTAGTCCTATGATTCATAAATATCCCTATCTTTATGATGAAGGTGTACATTGGTCATACAGAGGAGAAGAACAAGAACAAGAAGAACAAGAAAGATGAGGAGGAGGAGGAGCAGAAGGCGGAGAAAGAAAAGGAGGATGATGATGAGAATAAGAGAAGAAGAAAGAGAAAGGGAGAATAAGAGGAGGAAGAAGAGAAATAGGAAGAGGAGGAGAGAAGTTCACCAACAATGCTCTATTGGCTAGATATCTTGGAATTCCCTGGGGCTAGCCTCAGTTGATTGGACATGTAAAACTAAACACCCAATCTCTTACCCCAGCACTCAATAACATGAGGCATATGAAAAGATAGACATAGTACATTGACAGTTACAGTACTAGTTATATGAATACAAGACATAAACTATAAGAGATGGATATAATGCAAGGCATAAGAAGATAGAATATGGCTTACTACACAAAATAAATACCAGGAAAGTCTCTTGAGTATTACCCCCATTTACTAGGCTCTTTCTTCTTTTGTATTTTCATCTTCTTTGTTTACCACAATTCCTAGCATATTAGTAAGTGTTTACTTTTATATATATTCATACTCAGTGCTAGGAGATGTTAGATATTTAAAAAGCTACAGATTCTCGAACTTCGCAGAAAAGTAAGTACATTTTCCCTATGCCAAACAAGATAAGCAGTAGTGGTAAATGGAGAATGAATTCCCAGTAGTTCCAACTTAATTTCAGAATACAATATTTACAAGGTCAGCATCCCTTTTTATACCAGAGTCAATTTGAAGAGGTGCAGCCTTTTGTTGGTATGTAATTCCAGGGACACCATATTATAGTGGACAGAGGTTATTTTGTTTTTGTTTTTTTCTTTTTGGAGGGTAGAAGGTAGGACAATTGGGGTTAAGTGACTTGCCCAAGGTCACATGGCTAGTTTTTGTGTCTTAAGTGTCTGAGGCTGAATTTGAACTCAGGTCCTGCTGACTCCAGGGCAAGTGCTCTATTCACTGGACCACCTAGCCACCCCCAGTGGACAGAGTTTTTCACTATTTGTGAAAAATTTAAAAAGATGCTGCATCTAAGTTCAAAACCCAGTTCTGCTACTTCTTATCTATATGACCTTGGGAACGTTATTTAGTAAACCCTTTAGAGCCTCTGTTTTCTCATCTGTAAAACATGAGGGAATTACAGTAAATGACCTGTACAGTGCCCTCCAGCTCTTGATTACCAATCACATAGAGAAAATATGACACAATTTTTTTTTAGAAAAATGTTAAAAATTGTTTTTAATTGCAATTGGAAAATTAGAAAATTTGGAAAAAATAAAATGTTTTTTTAAAAATGTATTTATCAGGGTAGCCAGGTAGCACAGCGAGTAAGAGCACCGGCTCCAGTGTCAGGATGATCTGGGGATCAAATCCAGGCTCAGACACTTAGCACCCATCCAGAAACACCTGGCCATGTAACCTTGAGCAAGTTACTTAACCCCAATTGCTTAGGGGCAGCCAGGTGGCTCAGCGAGTAAGAACACTGGCTCCAGTGTCAGGATGACCTGGGGATCAAATCTGGGCTCAGATACTTAGCACCACACCCAGAAGTAATTGGCTGTGTAACCTTGAGCAAGTTACTTAACCCAGATTGCTTTAAAAAAAAATGTATTTATTCCATGATGCTTGGTATGAGACTGTTATAGGTGAAACTCTCCTCTAAATTCCCTCATCATATAATTAACTCATCAACTCCCAGCTTCCAAATGGCTCCAAACCATTTATTCAAAGATATTTTTTTGTGTGCCCTTATTATGGGCAAGGCACTTTTCTACTACAGTAGAAGTCAAAGAAGATGTACAATGCATGTTCCCTGTGCTCTAGGAATTTATACTTTAGCAAAAGAGAAAATACAGAAAGTTTTCTCCCTGGCTTCAAATAGTCCTACAGTACTGTCTGTATATCTTCTCTGCTCCTTTCCTTTTATTGAAGCTATCTACACTATTGTATTGTAACTATATACACTTTGCCTCTCAGCACTACTACTTTATTGGAATGTAAGCCCTTTGAGGTCAAGAATTTTATCACCTATCAGCTTTGTTTCCTCAGCCCTTAATTTCGAATTTTGCCCATAGGATCACAGATTTAAGGTTAGAAGAGACCTCCAAGGCTATCCAGTCCAATGGTATCATTTTACAGATGAGGAAACTATGGAGGGGGGTTAAGTGATATACCCAAATTCACATGGGTAGCAAGTGTCAGAGGTGGTATTTAAACCTAGATTCAGTGTATTTATCATAGTGCCTGGCACACATGTTATTTGTAAAGTGTTTAGCATAGTGAGTGGCACATAGTACATTACATAAACGATGGGAAGCTAGGTGGCACAGTGGATAGAGCACCAGGCCTAGAGTCAGGAAGACCTGAGTTCAAATCCAGTCTCATACATTTGCTACCTCTGTGACCCTGGAAAAGTCATTTCACCCTGTTTGCCTCAGTTTCCTCATGTGTAAAAATGAGAGGGAGAAGGAGAAGGCAAACCACTCCATGAACTTTGCCAAGAAAACCCTGAAATGGGATCACAAAATAGTTGAGCATGACTGAAACAAATGAACAACAACAAATATAAATGTTATATAATAATGTTATGGTTTCTTTTTTTTACTGACTCACTATTTCCACTGTACCACTCTCTCTCTCTCCTATAGTAGGTGCTTCATAAATGTTTGTTGAAAACAATGAAGATGTACAAAATCATTATGATGTGAATGGAAAACTGACACTGACATTTACTACAAAGGATCATAGGTCAGGGGATTTTGTAGCAAAGGGAGCTTGATGAGAGTTAAAGCAGCTTTCTCAGGGCTCCATCCCTGAAACTATAAATTGCAGAGTATCTTTTTGTCATCTTTTCCCAAAGCCTAACATAAGACTTGTTTTAGTGATTACCATTTAGAATTATGTATGGGATGCATAGGGCAGCTATGTCATACAGTGGATAAAGCATCTGGAGTCAGAAAGACTCCTCTTCCTGAATTCAAATCTGGCCTCAGATACTTACTGACTGTGGGACCCTGGGCAAGTCACTCACCCTCTGCCTCAGCTTCCTCGTATGTTAAATGAGCTGGAGAAGAAAATAGCAAAAAAAAAAAAAAACATCTTTGCCAAAAAAAAAAAAAACCCCAAATGGGATCACAAAGAATCAACATACTGAAACAACTTAACAACATGTGACACAAAATTTCCTAATAACTTTAAAGTAGATAATGAATTGAATTGACCTTTTCTCTTCTCCATAGTCAGCACAACTTCCAAGTAGAAATGATGAAAACAAGCAAATAAGGCAACATGAGAGGCATTCATCATTCTTTTCCTAAGGAGAAAAGGTCTCTGGAATCTAATTGAAGCCAAAATAATTTGTGTCTATATGATAAGCGTTTGAAATTAAGAAGGAGATCAGAAAATAAACTGGTAATATTCTCTTATTACTCACTATAGGTCTCTAATTACCTTCTACTTACCACCCTGTTATGCATGCATGAGGAACATAGCAGGCTCTCTCTCTCTCTCCCTCTCTCCATCTCTCTCTCCATCTCTCTCTCTCTCTCTCTCTCTCTCTCTCTCTCTCCCTCTCCCTCTCTCTCTCTCCCTCTCTCTCTCTCTCTCCCACCCCCCCACCCACACACACACACACACACACACAAATATAAATTCAACTTGTTGTGGACAAGAACCATGTCATCATTCATCTCCTTAGCATTCAAACATCTAGCATAGTTATTTATCTAAAATAGGTACTAAAGAAATGCTAAATCACCACCACTATCTAGTTGGAAGAAAGGAAATGTGAATTTAGAACTGGCAAAAATCCAAATCACTGGTCTGACAAATGAAGAAATTGATCCCTAGAGCTGAGGACAAACTCAGCATCTGAAGCCAGATTCTTTGACTCTAAATTAAGAGTTCTGGTCTCTACAATGGAAGCACATGGCACAGTGGATATTGTATTGGGCCTAAAGTCAGAAAGATTTGAATTCAAATTTCACCTTTGTGACCTGGGTCAAATCTCTTAACTGTTTTGTAAACCTAGGCAACTCCTTAGGACTTATATAGTAAGTCACAGATGTTAGAGGGAGTTCCCCACCCTGGGACTTCTCTACAAAGACAAAATCACAGACTATTCACCTAGCCAGCATCACATCTAATATAGGTTACACAAATGGAGCCAGGTTTAATTTCTCTATAAAGGCCTTTAACTCAACCCACTGCAGTAGATCAAGCTCAAGATTGAATAAGACCTTGTAGACCATAAAATACGTAACAAAGAAAAATGTGCTCGGCCATCAAAAAAGAAACAATTGTAATACATCAATTCAGGTGGATGAGACTCGCCTCTGCTTCCATGAGCAGGAGACAAATATCTCCCACACTGGGCTTTTTATACCTCCAGAAACAAAAAAAAATCAAACCAGTGGTTCAAACCATAATCCACAGGACCAACAAAAGCCAGAATATGACCTCCTTTCTCCCTTATAGGCAAACCAGTACAGCCTATGAAAAACAAACAGATGCTGCTCCCACTGAATCCTCTATTTTTAAAACTACAAATATGGAAACTGAGGTTGATACTTTTTTTTTAAGCAATTGGGGTTAAGTAATTTGCCCAAGGTTACACAGCCAGTTATTTTGTGTGGGTGTTAAGTATCTGAGGCCAGAACTGATCCCAGGTCCTCCGACTTGGGCTGGCGCTCTTACTCGCTGCAGCCACCTAGCTGCCCCAAGGCTGATACTTTTTAAATGATTTGCCCAAGGTCACTGTAATAGTAATGGAATTTAAAGATCCCCCTGTATTGGCTTGGTTTTCGGATTGATTGTATTAAAACCCAGAGCTTGTGAATCCCACTTGTGGGATGGACTTGTTGACATGAAAAGAGAGGACTGAACTGGGAAGAGCTGGTGATGTGAATTTAGAGAGACACAAGCAGAGAGAGAGGCAGAAGAATTTTTTTGGAAGCAGCATCGTGGAGGTGGAAATGGAGAGGATTGCAGAGGGCTAGTTTGAACTGCCCAGGACTTTTGAGAACTGCCACCCAGAGCTGCCAAGGACTGAGGAGACATAGCTGTTATGCTGGTACTTTGTCTGTTTTGATGTTGTTTTGCCAGATTTGTCCACTGGTGAAGGACAATCCTGTTGTTGCAGAGGTTCTGGAACCTTGCTGTTGGTTCAGAAGCCCTGAAGAAGGATTTTCTTTTTGTATATTTACAGAAATCCTGGAAGAGGGTTTTGCTAATGTTTTCAGGGGTCCTGGGACTGTTCTGCAGACAGAGAATGAATTAATGAGGACACTGGCAATGTATCTTGTGGCCTTGCTAAGCTTTGTCTCCCCAGGAACAAAGAAGTTGCCTCTGGTCAGGATAAAGAAAAGACCTCTCTTTGGGTATTAAGTGCTGTGCTTAAGCTTGTTGTAACTCTGGGGTAGATGGCCTATTCAGTTGTGATCCAAGGGTGGGGAACTTTTGACTTTTTTGTGCTTTGTGATTGACTTTGTGACTGCCTGGGATAGAGTAGTACTTACAAGAGGGTCTTTGGGATTGACTAAATGAATTATAATGTCCAGGGGTGGAGTAGTCCTTGGGAATTATTGAATTGCACTTGGTGAATGCTATATTTTGAATTATGCTATATTTTGATTTTCTCTGTTCTTAATTTGTCACTAAATAAAATTGAGAGCAGCTATGCTGGTATTTTGAACCTTGGGAATTTGCCTTTGCTTGGTATCACCTGTTAAGTGGTAGAACAGGGACTGGACCCAAGATCTTCTAACTTTCAGATTAGTGGTCTTTAAACTAGACTACTCTGTCTCTTTTCCTTTACAGGAAATTTAGAAACAAGACTCAGTGAACTAATTGGAAGCAAGTACTTTTGAAAATTAAAATCCTAGCTGGAAGGGATAGTGAAGAACATCTAGTAGTTCAACTCCCTTATTTTGGAGAAAGTGGCCAGAGAGGTCTATTGACTGAGAATCAAGTAATCACCACCAGTAATAGTAGCTAATTAACATGCATTGAGAGCTTTCAAATTGACAAAGCACTTAACATCTACTGTTGCATCTAATACTCACAATAATCCTGTGAGAGAAGTGCTATTATCATCCTGTAGCGTCAAGCACCCCAACGTCCCCAGGGTCTCTGCCACCACAGGTTCTTGGATCTGCTTTGTTAATGGAAAGCAACTCAAAATGGGTTAACAAGCTTACTTTGATCACTCAAATATGTATCATTTACCTAGTTCAGGGGAAAGAGGTCAGCACCCCGAACTTCAAAGTATACAGACAGAATTATCAAGACAGAAAAACAGATCAAGTAAACAGTTTTCCTAACTGTCCAACCATTACATCAATACCAAATCAACATCTGGATTTTTCAAAGCCAGGGGCAGGGTGGGGGAGGCTCTCAACAACTGGCTTCCCAGAGTTTCATCTGATCAAATCACAGAACACTTCTCAAAGTGAGCCCCAAAACAAAGCTACACATCAGGGCTTATATAGCCTTCTCCTGGCTCAGAGAATGTAACAACCTTATTGACTCACTGGCCAATCAAGAAGTATCTACTGAAAAACAAGCCTCCCACCCCAGGCTCCAGGTGCACTTTAGCCTAGGGGCAGGGAAGATCTTTAAAATTTGCATTCCCATTACATTCAGCCTCAAGATCTTTCATGTCCATAGCATAGACAACTTACTTTTGAATTAGCATTAACAATCTTAGGTCACGTTTGCAAGATACATAACTAAAGTTACCAAAGTGGCCACAGGACCTTAAACAAACACAAAGTACCTAGCATTATCACTTCAATTCAAAACAAAAGTCCAAATAAAGTTCTCTTGGGAGAAGTGGGGGGGGGGGTGTTCTTCCCCTCACACAGCCCCAGCCCCTGCTTCCAAGTACAGAGAGGGGGCTGGGCAACAAAACCAACAAGGTGGGGTCCTTGGGGGTCCACGGCGCTTCATCCCACCCACCATAGTCACAAGTCTATCCTCCCCCTGGATCCCAAACTGTGGGATGCAGCAAGGAAACACATTCAGTGCCCCTCCTTTGCTGCTTAGTTCTTATCTTTTCCTGTGGCTGAATTCCGAACTCCTATGTTCCTTCTCCTCCTGCAGATGGCAGCCGCTCCTGGCTTCTGCCCAGGTCCCCATGCAGGCAGCTCACCATTCCTGCTCTCAGCTCAGCGATGTCCACATGCAGGCCATTCTTCTCTCATTCTCCACGGCTCCACAGAATCACAGGTACCACAAGTGGGAAACAAACAATTATCCCAGCCCCATACTTTCCTTTTACTCTGCAGATCCTGTTCGTGATGCCATTTTGTAGCGGCAAGCACCCCAGCGTCCCCAGGGTCGCTGCCACCACAGGTTCTTGGATCTGCTTTGTTAAAGGAAAGCAACTCAAAATGGGTTAACAAGCTTACTTTAATCAGTCAAATATGTATCGTTTACCTAGTTCAGGGGAAAGAGGTCAGCACCCCGAACTTCAAACTATACAGACAGAATTATCAAGACAGAAAAACAGATCAAGTAGACAGTTTTCCTAACTGTCCAACCATTACATCTATACCAAACAACATCTCAGTTTCAAAACCAGGGAGCCCTGGACAATGGCTTCCTAGAGTTTCATCTGATCAAATCCCAGAATATTTCTCAAAGTGAGCCCCAAAACAAAGCTACACGTCAGGGCTTATATAGCCTTCAACTGGCTCAGAGAACGTAACAATTCTCAGTTGTTATTGACTCACTGGCTGATCAAGAAGTATCTACTGAAAAACAAGCCTTCCACCCCAGGCTCCAGGTGCACTCTAGCCTAGGGGCAGGGAAGATCTTTAAAATTTACATTCCCATTACACATCCCCATTTTATAGGTGAGAAAACTGAGACAGAGAAAGGTGAAGTGACTTGCACAGAGTTCCAGAGCTGACAAGTCTGTGAGGCAGGAATTAAACATAGGATCTTGACACAGATCAACTTGCTGTCCATCTAACACAGAAGGCTAGAATTCAGTCCTCCTAACTTGAAGGCATGTTCTCTCTGCTGCAGCATGGCTAGAATGAAACTAAAAAGAATCAATATAGAAAACCAATCAATCATTCAACAAACAATTTTTAACAACCTACTATGGACCAGGCATCATGCCAGTGTGCTAGACACTCAGAATCAAAGACAAAAAGAAAGAGATAGAGAAAGAGAAAGTCTTTGTCACCTTATGTTCTAGTGGAGAACATGAGAATGAGAGAGAGAGATGGATAGATGGATGGATATTTGGATGGATGGATGGATAGATGGATGGATGGATGAATGGGTGGATAGGAGAGATAGATGGATGATAGATGGAAATATAAATAGGAAAGACAGAGGAGAGAGAAGGAGAGAGACAGGAGATAGATGGATAGATAGATGGGAGAGAAGAGTGGATGGATAGATAGAATGGATGGATAGATGAGACAGAAGAGACAGATGGATGATAGATGAAAATATAGATAAATAGGAAAGATGGATAGATAGATACATAAATAGAAAGATAAGAAAGAGAAGACTGGAAATTTAGATAAATAGGAAAGAGAGAGAGAGAGTAATATATATGCCAAACATAGCATTTATGTATAATGTGTGTACACATTTCTCTATATGTGTGTCACATGTTCATGTATGGGAATGAATATGTATGTGTGTTATCTCTGTAAATTCAAATCTGACCTCAGACATAACAACAAAGTATATGTCAGTGTATTCACATAAATGCATGCATACATTGCATATGCATGTATATGTGTATGTATATATACATGTATATAGATATATGTATAGACAGAATATATAAAAATCAGTGCAGGGTAGTTGAAATGAGAAGAGCAATAGAAGCTAGGGAGATTAGCTATAGAAAAAATAATTAAATCTTGACACTAAAGTTGGATTAATGCTTATATCTACTCGCCCTCACCACCATGGAAAGTTAGGATCTCACATCTTAAACCAGGAAGGTACCTTTAGAAATCATATAATCCAACCCCTTCATGACAGACTATGTAAACTGAAGTCCAGAGAAGTCCAGTCAATTGTTACTGTTCAGTTGTATCCGACTCTTTGGCACCCAATCTGGGGTTTTCTTGGCAAAGCTATGAGAGTGGTTTGCTATTTCCTTCTCCAGTTCATTTCATAGATGAGGAAAGTGAAGCAAACAGTGCTAAGTGACTTGCCCAGGGTCATATGGCTAGGAAGTCTCTGAGGTCACATTTGAACTCAGGTCTTTATGAACCCGGAGTTCTATCCACTGTTCCACCTAGCTGCCCAGTCCAAGGAGATATAGGTATAACTAGCAAAGGTGGGTTTTGAAACCCTTTTGTCTCCTTCCAAATCCAATGTTCTCTGCATAATCTGATGGCTAAAGACTGGTATGCTGCTTGAATTTAAAGAATTATTTCTTTGCCTGTTTTCAGAGTCACACTTTTCTTCAGGTTTTATCCAGAGAGAAACTCAAGCTGTCTTCATTCAATTTTGCCTCCTTGTTCCTTTTCTTCAAGGGTCTGTAAGATAATAAAGCCCTGTTTATCTCAGCTGTCACTTCAAAAGCACGGGATGGCTCACCTCACCAGTTGCAAAAGGTCGATTTAATTATTTTATCTTCTTCTTTTAAATAGTTCTTCTCCAGGCTGAGAGCTAGTTAAAAGACTAACCTCATTTCTTACTAAATTAAAGGTTCAAAGCCCAAAGCTAATTATGCTGCTTGTGTCTGATTGTAGTGAAGTGAATATGTAAAGTATATTTAAAAAACCAGAAACCGGCTCAATATCTTTGGCAATGTGCAGTGGTCTTTTAAAGAAAGAAGGGAGGGAGTAGAAGGTGGGAGTGGAAAACTGCAATTGAGTCTATAAATGATGCCCATATCCCCTAGCTTAGAAGAGACACAATTTGGTAGTCTTAAAAAGAGACTTCATCTTTCTGCTTCTATAAAGTGAATATAGAACCTATGACAGTCTGAGAATGGGAGATGACAAATATGAAGGCAAAAACCTATGGAGATTTTAAAAATAAATATCGCATTTCAGGGAAGTTTAATTAGCATACCAGACAAGGCTATCTTTTTAATCTGTAAAATAAGGAAGCAAATGATTATAGAAAAAGAGATAGGCTATCCTCTGGGTCTGAAAAATTTTCTACACCATTATGTACTTTGGTGGATAGAGAATGGATAACTAGGTGGTGCCATAATGCACAGAGTGCCAGGCCTGGAGTCAGGAAGTTCAGGAGTTCAAATCCAGGCTCAAACACTTACTGAGGTGAGGAAATTTGAATTGGCCCTAAACATATGCTTTAAACTTAAATTTAGGCAAGATGAAAGATGGAAATAATTTTGAATTAAGCCATTACAAAGTTTTAAAAATTTATCTTTTAGAGGCAGTGAGCTGGTACAACTGATGGAGCCCTGAGCTTGGAATCAAGAAGACTCTTCTTCCTGAGTTCAAATCTGGTCTCAGACATTTACTAGCTATGTGACTCTGGGCAAGAAACTTTACTTTGTTTGTCTCGGTTTCCCCATCTATAAAATGAGCTGGAGAAGGAAATGGTAAACCACTGCAGTAGCTTCTCCAAGAAAATTCCAAATATGGTCACAAAGAGTCACACACAACTGAAAAACAACTGAACAACATAATCTTCCAAGTTATACATCTGTGACCTTCACAATTACTTGATGTGGTAGCCAGGGATATTGAAGGTGATAATGGAAATGAAGAGGTTAAGCAGAGATTTTCCCATCTGGGAAAAAGGGGCAGAACAACTTGCAATGAAAAATTAGAAAGGAGAAGTTTAAAAGTTTTGGCTTCGAAGAGCTTCCTAGCAATTAAATATAAAGAAGAGCTTCCTAGCAATTAAATCTGCCACAACCTCAACCCCACCCAAAGTTGAAGGATATGCCTTCTGAGGTGGTGGCCATCCTCTTAATGGAGGTCTGGATGAGCACATGGATGAATTGTAGAGGGATTTCTTTTTCAGTTATGGTTTGGATGAGATGGCCTTTTCAATCAATTTCAATTGATCCTTTTCAATTCCAAGATTCTGTGATTCCATTGTAAGGGTAGGGTTCATTGATATGTGTTCAATCAAGTCATTACATCCCACTTAAAGTAAATCACAAGATGCTCAACCAATCAACTAACCATAGGCGTGTTCAAAAATTCCTTCAAAATGTAGTGTTATTGCATAATAGACACTTTCAGAAAGGCTAAAAAAATAAGCTTAGCTAGACCTCAAGGGCCATCTATAAATTATCAAGCCAGACAACTGGAGTTATTTGCATTTCCACTTGTCTCCAGAATGGGTTTTTTTTTTAAAAAGAAAGTCCTTTTTGTTGTCCTTAGCCTTTTTGTCCAGCTACAGAGTTCCCATAATTATTTTTACCCAACCAAGTCACTCTTTCATATTCATCCTTAGTTTTCTATCCTTGATTCTATGTTCTGTGCATTGTGTATGTATGTTTATGTGTGTGTGCATGTATTTAAGCTAGCTTGGTTGATAAACTACTCGTGTAGCCATATTAATTCCTTTCGACAGCTTCTTTCATTTTTTTTTCTTACCAGGTTCTTCTTAGGCAGATAGTTTGATAGAATAGTAGACTAATAAGATCCAAACAAAAAGACTTAGTAGCATATTAGCTGTGTGATCCTGGACAAATCACTTAACCCAGGGGTGGGGAACCTGAAGCCTAAAGGCCAAATGTGTTCCCAAATGTGGCCCTTTGACTCCATCAATTTGATCAATGTACCACACTTGAGGAACTAGAGGGCTACAGGTGACCTCAAAGTCACATGTTCCCCACCCAGCACTTAACATACCTGCCTCAGTTTCTGTAAAATAGGGATAATAATACCACTTGCCTCCCAGTTGTGAGGATAAAGGCAAAATAATATTTGCAAAGTGATTTACAAACCTTAAAGCATTATATAAATACTAATTATTATTGTTGTTGCTGCTGGTTGTAGTTGTTGTTGATCTGTCAGTAGGATTTTGTCACTTAACCCTCTTTGCCTCAGTTTCTACTTCTGTAGAATGAGCTGAAGAAGGAAATGACAAACCACTGCAGAATCTCTGCCAAGAAAATCACAAATGGGGTCTGGAAGAGTCAGACCCAACCAAAACAACTCAACAACAAAAACAACAACATATCTCTAGCTGTGTATCTCTACGTCCACAGAAATAGAAGTACCTAATGGTGTAATAAATACCTACAGCATTTGCCTTAGAACCAGAAAGACCTGGATTCAAATCTTCCATCAAGCACTTACCAACTGTGTGATTATTGACAAGTCATTTAACCTTATAACAATCTAGGCTCTTTTCTAAGACTATGAATTAAAGAGAAGATACCAATGTCCATTGATAAGGAAAATGTCCTCACTTGGCAGTTGCCAAAAATGAGAAATTCACAGATTTGGCTCTTCTAAACATAGACTCTTTTTCTTCACATTTAGATTTCCAGCATTCAAGAATTGGAGGATTTTATAAGAATAGAAATGTGTTATACACCATCTGCTCTATTCTATGCCAATGAGAGATATCATCTAGACAGGAAAGAATGGGATTTTCTCAGGCACAGGAAAACTATAAAGTGGAATATGCTAGCAGGTAGATAGACCTGGGAATTCCTTATTGCTGCAAAATTTCTTTGCTAATGTAGATAACACCTTAAGATAAATTCGTTGTTGTTCAGTCATGTCCTATTCATGGCCCCATTTGGAGTTTTCTTGGCAAAGATACTAAAGTGGTTTGCTATTTCCTTTTCCAGCTCATTTTACAGATGAAGAAACTGAGGCAAACAGGGTTAACTGACTTGCCTAGGGTCACTGCTAGGAAGTATCTGAGGTCAGATTTGAACTCAGGAAGAGGAGGTTTGCTGACTCTAATCCCAGTGTTCTATCCACTGTACCATCTAACTGCCCTCTGAAAGATAAATTTTTAAACCATGCAATGGCTTAATTCAAGATTATTTCCAACTTTCATATGCCTAAATTTAAGTTCAAAACATTTATCTAGGACCCAGTGAAAATGCTCTCACCTCAGTAAGGTCTTAGAGATCTTCCTCATCCCTCTTACAATGATTGCTCCTTCCTCAGATCTCCTCTAATACCTCAGTCCAGGTCATTCATTTGGAATCTAAGTTATGCTAGCCTGTGCTTATTTGGTTAATTAACATTTAATTTGACTAGGGCAGGGACTTCATTTACATATATTCACCTCTATAGCACCATATAGAGCAACTTATAATCAACCAGACAATTATAAGCCTTTATGACCTGCCTCCTATGCACCAGGCCTTGGGCTAGGCACTGAGAACAGAAAGACAAAAATATAACAATCTGTGCCTTCAAGGAGCTTATACTATAGCACTGAACCTGCAGTCAGGAAGACTTGATTTCAAATCTAGTCTCAGATATTTACTAGATATGTGACCTTGCACAAGTCACTTTACCTCTGTTTGGCTTTCCTTATCTGCAAACTAGTGATAATATCAGCACCTACCTCCTAGGATTGTGGTGAGGATCAAATGAGATAATATTTGTAAAACATTTTGCAAATCCTAAAACATACAAAATAACATCTATATATTTTGAATGTGTGTGCATATATGTGCATACATTATCTATAATACTAATAGATAATATTTTTATAATGCCTACTATGTGTATTGTGCTAAATGCATTGCAGTTATTATCTCATTTGATCCT
>NW_027185889.1:10151471-10218449 GCF_028583685.1 Petaurus breviceps papuanus | reverse complement strand
AGCAGGATTTAAAAACCTATCTCCCAGGGCTGTTGTGAGGATCAAATAAGAAGAAAGGAAGAAACAAAGAAACAAATGAACAAATTAATTCATAAACAAACAAATATATAACAATTGTGTATAATTATATGACATTATTTGTAATTAGGTATAATAATTATATATTATATATAACATTACACAATACTATAAATATATATAGTATAAAAATTTAGACTTCCAGGGGCAGAACCAGTGTGACAGAGAAAGCCCTCAGCAGAGCTCTCCCAACATTGTTTTCCAAACAACTTTAAAATAATATCTCAAATCAAATTCTGGAGTGGCAAAGCCAACAAAAAGTCAGGGTGAAACTTGTCTCCAGCACAAAGGGAAGTAAAATGTACAATCTAGATTACATGAAATTAAAGAGCTTTTGCACAAATAAACCTAATGCAGCCAAAATTAGAAGGAAAACAGGAAACAGTGGTGGGGCAGGGCGGGAGAGGGATTTTCAGCAAATCTCACTGATAAAGGTCTCATTTCTCAAATTTATCAGGAGCTGAGCCAAATTTGTAAATCTAAGAGCCATTCTCCAGCTCATAAATCCAGGTGTTTCATTTATAATTGTATTAATATATTAGTATGTATTTATGTATTACTATAAGGAACCTCCATATCCCACTACACATTGGTAATTTAGAATCTTCAAGTAAAACATTTGGAATTTATAATCTTGGTGAATTGATCAAGTAACTATTTTTAAAAATAAAAAAGTTATTAATGATCACAATTGGAAATGAATTTCACTATAATTTTTAGAATTGATGAATATAAAATTTTAAAAATAGATTACAGATTTTAAAACTGGAAAAGACACCAGAAGCCATATAATCTAATCTTGTCCTTTTATAGATAGCAAAACTGAAGCCCACCTTCAGTGACTGGTTAAGTAAACTGAATGCAAGTTACTTTACCAAGGACACACATATAAGGATCACAGGAAGAATTTGAACCCAAATCCTCTAACTCTTGAGTCAGTAGTCTCCTTAAACTGTCATGTTATCTTTTCTCAGTATCTTTCCCACATTTCTTCATTCTTACCCCCAGCTCTCTCTCTCTCTCTCTCTCTCTCTCTCTCTCTCTCTCTCTCTCTCTTTCTCTCTCTCTCTCTGTCTTTCTGTCTCTGTCTCTATCTCTGTCTGTCTGTCTCTCTTTCTCCCTTACTCACTCTTTTTCCCTCTTTCTCTTTCTTCTATATCCTGTGTTTTCACCTTTCACTCCCTTGATCAAGGCTACACGTTCAACATGGGTTACTCAGGGGTTAGTTGCTTGAGATCAAGAGAATCTCTTCATTGTACAAAGGAGGAAACTGACTGTAGAGAATCAGGAGCAAATGGTGGCCAGAAAGCAAAGGTGAAAGGAAAACAACTTCCTTTCTTCTACTACCCTGTGGTGGTAGAGTCTGCAGGAAGGAGGGGGAGTCAGGCAGTACCAACAGTTGGAGAACAAAGGAAGTGGGAGAAAGAAAAATTAGCTGAATGGAGAGATAAGCAACAGAAAAACCAAGAAAAATGAGATCCAGCCCGAATTGGAACCCAAATACACTGATGGAGGTCACCAAGCCTAGCAGCAACCCCAGGGGAGCTCCCTTTGCTCCCATCAGGTTAGCTCATCCCCTGGTCATGCTTTTTCTTGCTCTATAAAGGGAGAAAAGTGGAAGGAATCTAGGCAGGCACTAGACCACAAGTCATCCCACTCCAATATTGTGAGGTGACAACCACTGGGTATTGATCACTGCCTATGTAGAAATCATTTACAGGTCTTAAAAAAAAATTCCTCTTTGTCTAAGCTCTTGGGTATTTGGTTCCATACAATAATAATGGTGATAACAGCAAAAAAATATATATATAGCAAGTATAGCAAAAATATTACAATAGCAAAAACAGTATCATGTGCATATAACTTTAAAGTTGCATAGTATTCCTACCTTCATTTGCTCCTCACAACTCTGTGCTATCAGGATTATCCCCATTTTACAGGTGAGAAAACTGAGGCTGCAAGAGGGTAAGTGACTTTCCAAGGATCAAAGGACAAGTAAGTGTCTAAAGTACTGGTTAAGTAAACTGAATTGACTTAGAATTGTTGTAAGGATCAAATGAAATATCATTGTGAAGTTCTTAGTACAGAGCCTAGCTTATAATGATCATTATATAAGTATTAGCTATTATTATTATTATTATTATTAATATTCCTAGGATTCAAACTCAGTTCTTCCAGACTCAAGGTCTGCTGTGCCAATCACACCTTGACAATCCTAGCTGTTGTCTTCATAGTCCCAATCTTCTCAACCTCTGTGCACTAATAAATAACTGCCTGTGTGAGGTAGAGCAGGTGTGTTTAACCTATGTTCTGTGAGCTTTCTTCTTTAAAAAAAAATAATAGTTGTATTTCAATATAATTAGTTTCCTTTGGAATTTTATGCATTTTGTTTTATTAATTTATATATACATATTTGTATATATACATGTCTTTATGTGTGTTTATATATACATGTGTGTGCATGCATACACATATACATACATAAGCACATGCACATATATACACAATGTCTATATGGAGAAATATATCTATATCTACATCTATATCTATATTTCTATCAATAGATAGATAGATTAGATAGATAGATAGATAGATAGATAGATAGATAGATAGATAGATAGATAGATAGATAGATAGATAGATCTTCTAAGAATGGTGCTGTGGATTTTAGCAGATTGTCAACAGGATTCAAGACACAAGAAAAGGTTGAGAACTCCTGATTTTAATAGCATGGTGTTAGTTGCCAATAAGGCTCAGAGACATTAAGTGGCTTGCCTGAGATTACCCATTTAGTGTCTGGAAAGGACTTAGAATTAAATTCAATAGAAATTTACAAAGTTTATGGCACTATGCTAAGGTACATACCAGGGTTGCAAAAATTAAAATTGTCTGCTCCTTTCCCCAAAGGAATTTATTTCTGGAAAGGACAGATGAAAAAGCATTTACTGAGTTCTTGGAACTGTACCAAGTGCTAGTGGACAATTGCAAATATGAAAATAGTTCCTGTCCTCTGAGAGCTTACTTTCTAATGAGGAAGACAATGCATACAGGGGAAGAGTGGCTAGAGAAACAAAGACAACAATCTCTGCTCTTTAATCTATGCATATAGCTGTTCTGTGGACATATAGTATCACTGAGCCTTGGTTTCCTCTTCTGTAGAATAGGGCAGCTAGGTGGCACAGTGGATAGAGTGCCTGGCCCAGAGTCAGGAAAAACTGAGTTCAAATGTGACCTTAGACACTTCCTACCTGTCTGACACTGAGCAAATCACTTAACCCTCTTTGCCTCAGTTTCCTCATCTGTAATGTGAACTGGAGAAGGAAATGGCAAATCACTCCAGTATATTTGCCAAGAAAACTCCAAATGGGGTGAGAAGTGACTGAATGACAATGACAACAATAAAACAATTTTTTCTCAAATGAATTTTATATCTAACTCAGGTATGTTTTCCTGGAGGCAAAGCCCCAGTAGAAGGGTTTTCAGGATAAAGACACTTAAAGAACTTTCCAGCACAAAGAATGTAAGGATTTGGGGAGTGAGGATCTAAGGCCAAATATTAGTTCTCTCATTTGGGGGGCTTCTGCTCCCTCGTCCGTAAAATCAGAAGGTGACTGGATGACCTCTAAGGTTTGTTACAGATATAAATCTGTGATCCTATCATTTTGCTAAAACTTGGAAATCCAAGAATTTTACCTTTTTCTCTCCCAGTGTGCCTTTCTGTCATGGGCTACGTCCTCCTCAATTGGCAGGCACAGGTCTTGGAAAGATGCCAATGAATTCTTATCAAAGAAGGAAGTCCTGTGGGTCCTTGGAAGCAGGAAGCTGTTTCTTATGCTTGGACATCTTGTTACAAAGAAAGGCAGCCAATTTGTTGAGTGAGAATTACCCTGTAATAAGCAGCCCCTGAGTTCTAAAGTTTTCCTCCAGACCTTGGGGGAATTAAGAAAACAAATTTCTTGCCTGCAAAATATTCTCCATGAAAGACTGGGGACCTAGGGGGATTCAGAAGGAAAACTAGCACCATATGGACTGTCTGATCCCCCTTTTCGTGTCTCTCATTCTAATTCTCTTTAGTCATTAAATCCTACATTTGTTAGGACTGGTCTGACTTTGTGGCATTATTAATTTTCACACACTTTAAGAAAGGACCCATCAGAATTTCAGTTACTAAGTGAGAAGGTTGAGAAAGTGAGAAGGTGAGAAGACCAGAGGTTGTCCAGGCTTGAGGGCAACAACTTTGCCTTCTGAGTCTTTTAAATCCAAGAGACTAACTCCAAAGCTTTTGTAATTAATTCAGTGCCAAGTGCCAGGCAAGCCCTGGAGAGATGCAAATATGGTTGTATTTATGATTGAACAAGCATCAAAAATAATCTCTTTGTTTTTAAAATCCCTTTACAACCTAGTCTCAACTTACCTTTTCCGGTCTTCTGGAATTCTTTCCTTGATGTCCTCCATGTACCTTACAACCCAGCAACACTGCCCCACTTGTAGTACACTCCACCTCAGTTCCTTGCCTTTTCACTGACTGTCCCCTGTGCCTGGATGCTTTCTCTTCTTAACATAGTGTTTGTTTCTTTCTCTATTTGGCTTCCTTTCAAGACTCAGCTCAAATGTCAGCTTCTGTAGCAGGTATTTACCTGGATCTCCCTCCATATTCCTCCACCAAGTACCTCCCTCTAAGATTACATACTATTTATCCCACATATATTGTGTGTCTGTGTGCAAATACACACACACATGCAGGAATGGGCTTTACCTTTCTTTCTGTCCTCAGCACTTAACAGAGTTCTGACAAGTGTCTGTTGTTCAGTCATTCCAGTCGTGATTGATATTTCCTGGTTTTCTTGGCAAAGATACTGGAGTGGTTTGCTATTTCCTTCTCAGCTTATCTTACAGATGAGGAAACTGAAGCAAACAGGGTGAAATGATTTGCCCAGTGTCGGACAACTAGTAAGTATCTGAGGCTAGATTTGAACTCAGGTCTTCCTGATTCCAGGTCAAGTGCTCCATCCACTCCACCTCCTAGCTGCCTTCCTATAGGTAGTAAGTGTTTAATAATTTCATGTTGACTGATCTTTTCCACCTTTCTGCCTCCCTTTAGAAGAGGGGCGCTGGACCATCACCAGTCATTTGACCTATGTCTTGTCCACTGGACTCCAATGACTCTGGAGGAGAAAGTAAGACTGTTGTCTTTTCACAGCTCTGCCTCACTTAAATCCAATTCCCTTACAAGTCAAGACATCACCCTCCTGATGTCATTGGTTGTCTTCAAGAAGGAAGGATGAACAACAACTGAAGAAGGGTCCTTAACCTTTGTGTGTAAATGTCATTGTCCCCTTTGGCTATGGAGCTTTTCTCAGAATAACATCTTAAAATACATAAAATAAAATGCATAGGATTTTAAAGGAGGGCAATTATATTAAAATACAATTATCTAAGTTTGCCTTAAAAAAAGTTCACAGGCCACTAAGCTATGAGTTGTTTGAAGGCAAGGACTGTGGATGCCTTCTTTTGTAATCCCAGTGTTTAGCACAGGGCCTGGCACATTGAAAGCACTTAATAAATCCATGTTGACTTTTGACCAACTCATTCTTAGAAGGTATGACAGTATATTTAAAAATCTAATGTTAAAGATGATATCAACCTTAGATACACTCTACACCAGCCCCTCCCCCCCCCATTGAACCAATGAAGAAATGGCCTCAGGACAGGTAAGCAATTTGCACAAGGTCTTAGGAACACCTGCAGACAGAGCGGGGCTAGAATGGCAGTGAGGTAGAGAGAGTCAGGGATTGGAACCTGGAGTTTCCTGGGTCCAATCTTGGCTTTGCTATTTGCTGTGTAATGAGTAGTGGAGAAAACTTAGGCGAGAGGAGGGGGTGAAGGGTGGGGAATGGTATGATTGTGAGGAAGAGAAGAGGGGTAAAGTTGATTTCAACCACCTTCCTAACAATTAGAGTTATCCCAAAATTAAATGGGATTGCTCAGGAGGTATTTGCTTTCCCCCTTGTTGAAATTCTTCAAGCAGAAGTTGTAAGAGCATCTGTTGAATAGGTTATGGCTATGATCATTTTCTATATGGCTATGACTCTTTTTAATGGATAGATGGAAGAAAGAGAATCTCTGTTGATTCTATGAGACCTTTGGTCTCTCCACCTGCTTCATCCTGATATTCCTCTCCTGTACAATGGGCTTTCTTGGACTAGATGTTCTCTTGGCTTCCTTCCATTTCTAAATTGTATTACTCTCTGGACCCTAATCTAAGGAGCTCAGATCTGTAAGGGACCTCAAAAATACTGGGCCACTAATTCCTGAATTGGAATCCTTCCTATAGAAGATCAAACAAGTCATCCTCCATTCCCATTCTGAAGACCCAGTAAAGGGATACCCACACTAATATTCTTTCATACTGAAAGAGGGGATATGTACAGAAACTCAGAAACATGCTACAGGGTAACAGCTCCATCACATTGCTAGCTTTTTCCTCCCTTTTTCCTAAATCATACCCTTTTTCATGGTATGCATGCAAGACAATGCAAATGCTACCTCTAATTAATGGCAGCCAGGTGGTGCAGTAAATAGAGTTCTAGACCTTCCACCTCTTCTAATAGATTGTCTGTTTCTGTCATCCCCACCCTGTCATTTATTTCCAATCTGCCCATAACTACTGGCTCCTAACAAACATGCCCATATCTCTTCCATCCTCAAAAACCCCTTCACTTGATGGTTCCATTCCCACTAGCTATCATCCTATATTTCTTCTCCACTTTATGGTCAAACTTCTTGAAAAAGACTGTCTACAATATTTGCTTCCACTTTTTCTCTTTTACTCTCTTCTTAACTCCTTACAAATGGTTTCTGCCATCATCATTCCATCAAAGCTACTCTCTCCAAAGTTACCAAGGATCTCTTGATTGACAAACACAATGAGTTTTTCTCAGTCTTCATCCTCTTGGACATCCCAGCAACCTTTCATACTAGCAGTCACCCTGTCCTCTTTGATACTCTCCTGTCCCTAGACTTCAGTGCACCACTAGCTCCCAGTTCTCTTTCTACCTTTCAGACCTACCTTTCTCAGTCTCCTTGTTGGATCATCATCCTAATCACACTCTTTTATAATATGTATCCAACAGGGCTCTGTCCTAGGCTGTCTTCTTTTCTCCCTTTATACTATTTCACTAGGAAATATCATCAGCTCCCATGGGCTTAATTTCTATTTCCCTGCTGTTGATTTAACTATCCTACCCTAACCTATCTGGTGACCTCCAATCTCACATCTCCAGCTGCCTTTCAGACATCTTGAACTGGATTCCAGCAGACATCTGTACTGTAATACCCAAAGAAAGGCAATTTCCCAAGGTTCAAAATACCAGCATAGGTGCTCTCCATTTTATTCAGTGACCAACCAAGAACAGAGAAGATCAAAACATGACATCATTCAAAATACAGCATTTACTAAGTGTGATTAAATAATCTCCAAGGACTACCCCACCCCAGGACCTTCCAATCATTCAATCAATTACAAAGTCCCCGTTCTAAATACTTCTCCACCCCTAGGCTAAACTTTCATTTAGTCCACCACAAAACCCCTCTTCTCAAATGGAGATTAGTTTCCAAACATAAGTAAAGTACCTTCATTTGTTCAATCACAGAGCACAGAAAGGTCAAAAGTTCCCCACCCCTGGATCACAATTCAATCTACCCCAGAGTTACATCAAGTTTAAACACAGCACTTAATACCCAGATGGAAGTCTTTTCTTCATCTTGACACGAGGCAAGTTCTCAGCAATCTTAGTTCCTGGGGAGACAAGGCTTAGCAAGGCCACAAGATACATTGCCAGTCCCTTCATTAATTCATCCTCTGTCTGTAGAACAGTCCTAGAACCCCTGAAAACATTAGCAAAGCCCTCTCCCAGGATTTCTGTAAACATACAACAAGAAAATCCTTCTTCAGGGCTTCTGAACCAACAGAAAGGTTCCCAGACCCCTGCAACAACAGCACTGTCCTTCACCAGTGGACAGTATTCACTCTGTCTGCAGGACAGTCTCCAGACCCCTGCAACAACAGCACTGTCCTTCACCAGTGGACAGTATTGACTCTCTGTCTGCAGGACAGTCTCAGGGCTTCTTAACCAAAAGCCAGGTTCCAGGACTTCTTCAACAAAAGGACTGTCTTTCACCAGTGGACAAATCTGGCAAAACAACATCAAAACAGACAGACAAAGTACCAGCAAAACAGCCATGTCTCCTCAGTCCTTGGCAGCTCAGGGGGCAGGTCTCAAAAGTCCAGGGCAATTCAAAGCGGCCACCAGCAATTCTCTTAGTCTCTCTCTCTCTCTCTCTCCATGAGGTGCTGCTTCCAAAAAAAAAAGTTCTTCTGCCTCTCTCTTGTCTCTCCAAATCTATGTCACCAGCTCCTCCCAGTTCGTGTCTCTCTTTTCAAGTCAACAAGTCCATCCCACAGGTGGGATTAACAAGCTCTGGGTTTTAACACAATCAATTTGAAAAACCAAGCCAATACAGGGGAATCTTTAAATGCCATTACTATCACAACATCTTAAACTCAACATGTCCAAAATTGAACTTATCCTAACCCTACTCCTCTTCTAACTTCCCTATTACTATCCAGGGTTATACCATACTCCCCATTCTTCTGGCTTATAACCTAAGGCATCTCCACTTCCTCACTATCTTTTAACACCCACATCCAATCTGCTGTAAGGTCTGTCACCTTTTCAACAATTCTTGAATATGCCCCTTTCTCTCCTCTAGCACTGCTACCACTATGGCACAAGACCTCATCACCTCACACCTAGATTATTGCAATAGCTGCTGGTGAATCTGCCTGCCTCAAGTCTCTCCCCACTCCAATCCATCCTCCATTCAGCCACAGAAATGATTTCCCTAAAATGCACATCCAATTATGCCATTTCTCTACTCAATAAAACTCAATGGTTCCCTATCACCTCCACATGATATTCAAATCCCTTCAAACCTAGTTTCCTCCCATCTTTTCAGTCTTCTTACACCTTATCTCTCACTATGTACTCTCTACTCCAGTGACAGTGGTCTCCTTGCCCTTCCACAAACAAGACATTCCACCTCTCATCTCTAAACATTGTCCCATACCTGGAATGTTCTTGTCATTTCTGTCTCCTGACTTCCCTGCCTTTTTTTGAGTCCCCCCCAAAAATCTCATCTACTGGAAGTCTTTCCCAACTTTCTTAATTCTAGAACCTCCCCTCTGTTATTATTTTTCCCTTATTTATCATTTACATAGGTTATTTGTATATATATATATATATGTCTGTTTATTGCCAATAATGAGCTCCTTGAGGGCAGGAGCTGCCTTTTTTTTGTATCTCTACTCCTTACCACTGTACCTAGACATATGGTAGGTGCTTAATAAATGTCTATTGACTGACTCTCCAGGGACTGAGCAATAAGAGTCTAGTACACACAGGTAAATGAATGTATTTTGTGATATGCATATGTACTTTTGGCATATTTTTGTATATATAATACATATATACACATTTGTGTGTATATATATATATATATATATATACACTTATGTATATGTGTATTTTTAGAGAGACAGAAACAGAGAGAGAGAGAGACAGACAGAGATGAAACTGTCTGAAGCAATGCAATTTAAACTCTTAGGGTTACCTATGGCACTGAGAAATTAAATTACTTCCCCATGGTCCTTCATATAGTTAGCATATATTAATATAACAGAAACCAGAAAATCTATACTCAGGTCTTCCTAACTCCAACTGACCACTATGAAATGGTTTCTCATCAGACATACTGTGTCTTTAAAAGGTTGTCCATCTTTTTCCACTATAATAAAAATAAAAATATTATACCATCCCTTAAAATAAATCTAAATGAACTGCATTTCTAGTTCTATCTTTTTCTCTGATGTCTATCCATAACTAATGCTGATTTAATGGTCCTGAGAAGTGATTTACCCAAATGCATCTTCCTAGCATCATTAGAAATAATGGGGCAATGAAATGGGCTTCTCTTTCTTTTCAGTTGCCAGTAGCATAGCTGGAGGGGACTTTAAATCAAGTTCACTGCTCCCGCCATTTGTAATACTCATACACTAGTCGGTTATAGCATATAGCATACAGCTAGTTTGCATATAGCAGGGCAATGAAAGGTGTCAACTGAGCAAGCAAGTCATTACACTGTTTCCTTAGCCTTCCCATAGCTGCAATTAATGCAGGCAAGTAATTTAACAGCTGTTAAGATGAGGTTGCTTAGATTCGGCCGGTATATCTACCCCAGCTGGTAGATATGGCTCTGGTACAGGCCTTCTCCTTGTCTCTAGCATCATCAGTGGGATTTCAGATTAGTGAAAACAGCGTGTTTCCACATTGCAATTATCTTTTTGATAAGAAACATCATAGTTCCCTCCTAGGAGGAAAGGAAGACCCAGCAGAAGAGAAGGCACATGACCTTGAAGTGATATTATTCATGCCTCAGCACCCAACTAGCCCACAAGGGCACCAGGGGAGTGATCAAGGTAGCTTTTTCCATCCTCACTGCCATGGGGTGTTAATACTCAAGCCATTAAAAAAGAGATAGGACAATTAAAGTCATCAGGGAGAGAAGAGAAAAGGGAATGAACCTCAAACAGGCTTTTATTTTTAAGCATCTGAACTAGAGGCTGTCTAATGAATACTGATTTTTTTTTCTTCTTGAAGGATACCATTGGTCCATGTCAGGGACTTTCTTGGAAGGTGGGTACATCAAAGAGAGGGCATCATCTATGCAAAGTACTTGATTTTGAAACAAACTTTCTTTTCCTTTTTTAGTGAGGGAGGGGGGAGAGGTAGGAGGATGAGGTTCCCAAAAAAACATTCATTCCTTTCTGCTATAAATAAGATTTTTCCCCTCCTCTGCTACCACCTTTGTCAAGAGACCTTATGAATCAAAGCTTTCCAGTCCATGCTCCACCTCCAAAGCTGGAATGAAATCATTGGTGGGCAGGTAATGGAATGGTGCCATCTGAAAATAGAAGAAAAGAAATAAAGGAAAATAAAAACTCATCATGAATCTGAAATGGGGGGGGAGAGCCTTCCATCTTATGTATACTACTTAGAAATCATTTGGCAACATACCATGCTAATCATTCTGTTTACAAGAAAATTATGTTTTAAGTGTAAAGGGAAAATGTAACAAATGGAGGGTTGTTTTTGTGGGTCTTTCCCCCCTCCCTACACATACACTTAATGGAGAGAAAGATAAGGGGAAAATATCTCTTTTGTGTTTAAGTGGAATGATTGTAGAAAGGACATGTGTCCACCCATTGAAATAGAAGTTGGCTTTTCTTTTCAGAGAAGAATAAACCAGAAGAATATTGCAGATTATACAAAAGCTTTGTTCTCTGGTACTTGGAGATGTTGACATGGGTTATAGGGGTTTGGCTATAGTTGGGCCACCAAAAACATGGGTATTCCTATATAGTAATGGGGACCTGTCCACACTACCCTTCATAGGATCATCATTTTAGAGGGAAAGGGACCTGAGAGGCCATCAGTTCCAAACCTTTCATTTTTTAAAGTAGGAATTGCGGACAGGAAAGGTTAAGTAATTTACCCAAGGTCACAGGCTGAGTCAGGACTTATACCCAAGTGTTCTTTCAGAAAGGGCATAAAGCATGTGAGAAATCATGAGAAATTTCTTAAGCCATTTTTGGCCTAGCTGCCATCTTCCTTGCTGGATTAAATAGTTGCTGAAAAAAATCATAGATTAAATAGTTGTTCAAGTTCAGCTAAGTGGCACAATAGCTGGATTGTCAGGCCTAGAATCAGTAAGACTTGAGCTCAAATCTGACCTCAGATACTTCCTAACTGTGTGACTCTGGGCAAGGCACTTAATTCTCTTAGCCTCAGTTTCCTTATCTGTAAAATGAGTTGGAGAAGGAAATGGCAAACCACTCTAATATTTTCCAAGAAAACCTCAAATGGGATCATGACCAAAGTGTGATCTTGGGAAGTCACTTAATCCTATTTGCCTCAATTTCCTCATCTGTAAAATGGCAAATGACTCCAGGATCTTTGCCAAGAAAACCCCAAATGGGGTCATGAGGAGTCAGACATGACTGAAAACGACTAAAGAACAATGACAAAGTTCTCACCTCCTCGGTTTTCTATGTAGTACATGCACTATATATATATGTGTGTGTGTGTGTGTGTGTGTGTGTGTGTGTTATATAACCTCTGTTGAATGAAAGTTCCATGAGGGCAGCTGTCCAGCTCAATGCCCTGTATATAGCAGATTGTTTAGCAAGAGTTTGTTATACATAACTAAGTACATAAAGGGACAACTAGGTGGGGCCATAGTGCATAGAATGCTGGGCCTTGAGTCAGGAAGATTCATGTTCCTGAGTTCAAATCCAAACTCAGACACTTACTAGCTGTGTGACCTTGGGCAAGTCACTTAACCCTGCTTGCCTCAGTTTCCTCATCTGTAAAATGAGCTGGAGAAGGAAATGGCAAACCACTCCAGTGTCTTTGGCAATAAAATCCCAAATGGCATCATAAAGAGTCATACACAACAGAAAATGTCCCAACAACAAAAACAAATATGGAATCACAGAATTTGAGTGTTGGAAGGGACCTCAGGTAGCCAGGTTAGTCCAATTCACACCTGAAAAAGAACTCCCACAACAACTAATCTAGCAAATGAACTTTGCTTGAAGACATCCAGAGAGGGAAAACTCACTACCTCCCAAGGTTCCCCATCCTACACTTAGAGAGATCTCACTGTGAATGAGTTTTGCTTCTGTTTGTTTTTTCTCATGGCGGGGAGAGGAGTGGTTTTTTAGCAATTGGGATTAAGTGACTTGCCCATGGTCATATAGCCAGTAAGTAGCTGAGATCAGATTTGAATTCAGGTGCTCCTGACTCCAGGTTTTGTGCCCTGTACCACCTAACTGTACTTTCTTTTTCTCTTTAAAGCAATCTTAAATTTGCCTCTTTTTCTCCTTTGCCCATTCCTTCTAGCTCTGACCTCTAGGGGCTAAGCAGAAGAAGTAAGAACCCAGGCTCTAGTCAGGGATGATCTAGATTCAAATCCGACCTTTGATGCTTATGGCTTGTGTAAACTGAGACAAGTCCCTGAAATTTGTGGGTCTGTTTCCTCATCTCTTCAAATGGAGGAGGTCTGGGAGGCACTCAATAGCCTCTGGACCTCTTCCATGTCTATAATTACATGATTCTACCCAGTCTCACTTTTCACACACCTTTTCCCATCAGATTATAAACTTCTTAAAGGCAGGAAACTATCATTTACTTTTTTTGGCGGGGTGGAGGGTATCCCCAGGATTTAGCATAGTGCCTGACACATAGTAAGCCTTTAATAAATATTGATTTCAATCCTCAAAGACAACTCTCATGTACCACTGATCCACTCATTCCTCTTCCCCAGATATATGTCTAAGTCACTACCACTGGCACTCTGATGGTGTAGACCCAAAGGCCTTTCACCATTATGGTTCCATTCCTCCTAAAGCTCTCCAGAATAAGTTATGCTATTCCATATGTTGTATAACCAGGACAGGGAGGAGTCTTGAATTATTTTTAAATATTTTGTTAACTGCATCTTAATGTAACTGTTTCTTGTATATTCTTCTACATTTTATTTTATGCATTTAAAAACATTTATCTGAGAAAGGGTCCATAACTTCATCAGAATGCCAAAAGGGTCCAAGACACAAACAAAAAGGCATGTTCTTATTCATCAAAATGATGTCTCTCAAGACTAAATGGGAAGAAATTAAATAAACAAATAAAATATAAATTGAAAAATAATAAATTGGAAAACTTTTGTTAATAATTGTTAACTATTTTACAGTCATACAATATTGAAATCCTGGTTATTGTTGCTGTTGCTGTTTTTAATTTTCACGGGAACCTTAGAACATAACTAGATCAGTCTCCCTCATTTTACAGATGAGAAAATTGAGACCCTGAGCAGTGGAGTTATTTTTTCAGAAGGTCAATAGCAAAGTCAAGATCGTTTGCCCACAATCCAGTACTGTTTACGCTAGCCAACATCGGCTTTCATAACAAGCAAGCTGGAACAATATACAGTAGCTAAGGAAGAAAGAATATTTTAGAATCTAGGATGTAAAGTTTTATTAAATAAATTTAACAAAATTCAATACTGGCAAATGAAAGGACAACAGTTTAGTAGGCTATAGGATGATGGAGACATATTAACATCATTTCAAAAATGAGGTTATTGAAACATATGCATATGCACATTAGTGCCAGTTCAGATGGAATGTTCTCCCAAAACCCCTTCCTAATGGTTCTTTATATTTCAGAGGATCATAGAATATCAGTTTTGAAGGACCTCAGCAGTCATCTGGGTCCAAGCTATACCTGGGTAAGAATTCCCTGTACATCATTGGCATTGCTTCCCCACCTCCCATCTCTCTCTCTCTCTCTCTCTCTCTCTCTCTCTCTCTCTCTCTCTCTCTCTCTCTCTCTCTCTCTCTCTCTCACACACACACACACACACACTGAGAATTCATTCCTCTTTATATAAGGATCTTGGTTGCACAAGGGGTAGAGTACTATATCTTGACTCAGGAAGACAAGAGTTCAAATCTAGCATCAGTCACTTACTACTTATGTAACACTGAGTAATTCATTTGACTCTTGTCTGCCTCAATTTCCCTCATTGATAAAATGGGGGTAGTAATAGTTCCTATCTCCAAGGGTTGTTGTGAGGATAAAATGAGATAATAGTTATAAAGCCTTTCACAAATCTTAAAGCTCTATATAAATTCACTCATTTTTGAGTCATGTCCAACTCTTCATGACCTCATTTGGGGTTTTCTTGGCAAAGATATCAGAATGGTTTGTCATTTCCTTCTCCAGCTCATTTGCCAGATGAGGAAAATGAAGCAAACAGGGTTAAGTGACTTGCCCATGATCACACATATAGAAGTGTCTGAAGTCAGATTTGACTCATGAAGATGTGTTCCTGACTCCAGGCCTGGTGCTCTATACACAGAGACACAGATGTGTTCTTTAGGAAAGTCACTTAAATGAATTTTGTGGGATAAATTAAATGAAGAGAAATTTGAGTTAAGGGGATCAATTAGGAGGCCATTGAAATAGCCCAGGGGAGAGTTAATGAAGGACTAAACCAGAGGAGTTTCATTGTGAACTGAGGGAATGGGATGAATGCAAAAAATATTGTGGAAGGAGAGTTGGAGACTTGGTCACTGATTAGGTATGGGGAGTAAGGAAGAATGAAGGGTTGAGGATGATTCTGAGGTTATGACCCTAGGTGACTGAAAGGATGGTGGTAACTCAAACAGCCAATAGGAAGTTTTGGAAGAGGGACAGAGAAATAGAATGATTTGTGTTTTGGATATGTTAAGTTTCAGATGCTGTTATGGGAATGGGAATTTAAGATCTTCCCTGCCTCTAGCCCCTTTGATAGGCTTGGGTGACTCTGAGAACCTTCCTTGATTTGAAAATATACTCTGCCCCTAAATATGCTGAATGTGGTCACATGGAGCCTGTGGTGGGAGGCTTGGTTTTCAGGAATGCCCACACCTTGGTGCTCTGTGATTGGGCATTGGGTCAAGAGGATTGTGACATTCTCTGAGCCAGGAGAAGGCTATATAAACACTGATGTGAGGCTTCGTTTTGGGGCTCACTTTGAGAAGTGTTATGTGACTTGACCAGATGAGACTCTGTGTAGCCACTGAGCCCCCCAGCTTTGAAAACCCAGATGTTGATGCTCCCCTCTCTGGTAACTAAGTATGGATGTAATGGTCAGACAGTTGGAGGCCTGTCTGCTGAAATGTTTCTCTGTCTTCTTGTTAACTTCTGTCTGTATACTCTGAAGTTTGGGATGCTGACTTTTTCCCCTGAACTAGGTAAATGATATGTTTGATTGATTAAAGCAAGATTGTTAACCCATTTTGAGTTGCTTTCTTTTAGAAAAGCAGATCTAGGAACCTGTGTTGGCAGCCACCCTGGGGATGCTAGGGTGCTTGCTGTTAGATGTCTACTGGAAATTCACTTGGAAATGTCCAACAGGCAGCTAGTGATAAGAGACTAAAGTTCAAGAGAGATTAGAACCAGACTTTGGGAGCTACTTGCATATTTTGATTTGTATCATATTGATCCTAACTCTTAGATTTCAGGAACCATGTTGTTTTCATCTTTCTATTTCTATCTCTTCCAATACTTAATAGATAGATAGACAGACAGACACATAGATAGATGGATGGATGGATGGATGGATCAATAGATGACTGATTGATAGGACAGATAGATATAGTGAGAAAAGAAAAAGATTAATATTTCCCCTGTTTTCTACTATATTGATTTTACAATGTAATTTATTTTTAAGCTGCATTGATTTTCATAGTTGTTAGCATCTGCCTGACTTGACACCACTCAAAAATGGAGTTTCTCTCAGTCTGAATTGGCTTCAAGGGGTGGTTGAAAGAGTATGATATTATCACTTCTGAAACTAACCCCTGGAACATTTACTTGATAACTAGTTTAATCTGGAACTTTGTTGTCTGTAAATAAGTGAACAGCTTGGAGCATCATCTGTCCATAGACAACTCTCTTGTCCTTGCCTGTACAATGCCCCTCCCTTTAGAGGTGGTTTGATCTTCCCCAAGGTGATGATTAACTAGGTGGATTGGATTTGAATAGTTCTGATTGTCTCTCCTAGATTTAGAAAAGGAAGTTCAGACCCATAAATCCATTAACAATTCTTTTTTTTAAAATATTTATAGTTATTCAAACTTTATTTATTTAATCATTTATTGCTTTTTGGAGGGCAATTGGGGTTAAGTGACTCATCCAAAGTCACACAGCTAGTTTTTGTGTTAAGTGTCTGAGGCCCAATTTGAACTCAGGTCCTCCTGACTGCAGGGCCAGTGCTCTATTCACTGCACCACCTAACCACCCCTCCATTAACAATTCTTAATTGTCAGAGCAGGGGTGTGATGGGCTATGCCTGAAGACCAACCTACTATCCCAACTTGTATTTAATCATAAGGCTCTGGAACTACCCTGATTCCATCCTATAATGGTAATGGGAATTTAAAGTTCTTCCCTACCCCTTAATAGGCCTAAGGGAATTTGAAGATCTTCCCTGCCCCTTAATAGGCTAAATATAATCACATGGAGACTGTGGTAAGAGGAATTTGCTGAACAGGTACAGCAGGAAGAGTGGAGCAGAGCTGAGAAGAAGCTGGGAGCTGGGAATCAGAGCAGTTAGTGCCAGAGGAAGAGAGAGGACACAGGCAAGGAGACAGCTAGACTTCTGAGTGTTTGTTTATGGGAAGCCCTGAGCAGGGGAAAGGCTTTGTAATGGTGTTGCCCTCTGAAGTGTTATTGTGTATAGATTTATTTGTTGCTATGATGAATTCAGTTTTCTGGTGTTGAGATTTGGCTTTCTGGTGTTTGAATAAATGTTTTGCTTCCATCTTTCATATGGAGAGTCTGTTATAGTTTGTGATTCAGAACTATACCACCATATTCATAGTTGCCATCAGTGCTTTGAATATTGCCATGGTAATATACCTCCTTTACTGCATCTCAAAAAAAAATGGTCTTAACCTTCTCATGGTGGTCCCTGGTCTTATTGAGGGAGTCAGTTCAACCAGTTTTGTTAACAGTTATATGGATCACCATTAATAAACAGATTGTGCTTTGTTTAAAAAAAAGCATGCCTCAGTTTACCTGTTACTGCATTTTCCTTGCCACAATAGAAGTACAGATATGTATACATGGTCCCACATATATGTATATGTACACACATATGCATGTACATGTGTGTGCATATTTGTATTGTATACACATGTGTACATACATTTGTTTATTGGTACATTGCATAAATCTATGTGTGTGCATGTTGGAATATGTGTGCAGGTCTGTGTGCGCATATACATGTGTGCTTATGTATGTGTCCATATCTATGTGTGTGTGTGAATGGTATTCAGTCATATGACTCTTGTTACCCCATGAACAATGTCCATGGGGTTTTCTCAGCAGAGATGCTGAAGTGGTTTACAATTTCCTTCTCTAATTTGTCCCCATTTTACAAATGAGAAACTGAGGGAAATCAGAGTTAAGTGACTTGCCCAGGTTCATACAACTAGTCATGTCTAAGACTGGATTTGAACTTATATCTTCCTGACTCCAGGTCTGGTTCTCTATCCACTATGCCTGTGCCACCTAGATGTGTGTATATGTATAACACACACACCGTCATACAACATATACATACAAATATATATAGGAATATAAATTTATGCCTGTGTGCATGTATGTTACATATATACACATGTATATGTGCAAGCATATACATACATGTGTAAATATATGTAAAGATATCTATACTCACATACATATAGTGTATGTATATACCTATAAATATTTGTGTGTGTAGTAATTAGCATATATTGAATGAATGAATTGCCAAAGAGGACTCAGGTCCTCCCTACCATCTCCAAAGCTTGAAAAGCATATTTTTAGTAAGTGCTGATGTGTAAGAAGTGAATTTTTTTTCATAGCTGTAAGGTTTATGGGATTTAAAGTTCTTCCATGCCCCATTGGACTTGCTGATGTAGCAGGAAGGGGTGGAGCAAGAGAAAGCGGAAACCAAGCTAGAGTTCCTGCGGTGGCTAGCAGTGACAGTGACGGCGGCAGCAGCAGCAGAGGCAGCGGCAGCGGAAGTGCAAACCCCTTTTTGAGTCAGCCAGAATTTCTGCTAAGGACTCCTTCTGAGGACTGCCAGGGGCCGGAGCTGCTGGGAGTGCACTTCCTGGATGCTGGATGGTTGCTGTGAGTGGGGAGAGGAGGACCTTTGCCTGAGGTAGCCTGTTCTGTTTTAAAGGCTTGAGAATGTGGGTGCTTTCTACTTTATCTGCCTGTGCCAATTTCTTAACTACTCAGATGGCTTTGACTTTCTGGTTTTGGGACTCAGTCTTTTGGTATTTTAATAAATGTTCTAGCTTATTACCCCATATAGAAAGCCTCATATATTTTGTGATGGATAACCACATCAGCATATTTACAATTTCCGTAGGCATTGTGAATATTGCATTGCTGATACAATAGCAGGGGTCCTCTCTCTTAGGTGGCATTTTTGAGCACCAGAGCCAAGCATATGGCATAAAAATTGCATGTTGATACCTTGAATCTAAAGACTCATAACCCACATTGACTTTGTGCCTTTGTAACTGAGATCACTTCCTGCATGTGTCCAAAAATTATTTCTTATCAATATTAATGTGACAGTGAAATGCAGAAAGGAAATTCAGTGGTCAAATACTTTAGCCTCATGTTTCCAAGGGACAGACTTTCACTTACCACTTAGTCAGGACTTCATTTATCTTAACTGAGATTTTCCTCTTCTGGGTTGAAAGGAATGATTTACTTAAGTTAATGGCATAACAATCAGTAGGACTTTGAAATGTTCTGAGAGGGATCTCTGCCTTACTAACATGTGATATTCCACTGTACTGGAATTTTTTATGCTTGCCATTAGTAATATTTTAAGTTAAGGTTTTTCAAAATGGACTATAATAGACTCTTTCAATAATTAAAATATTTGTGTTGCATGTGAGATAGATAACATTTCATGACACCCTGGAGAGTTTATGAAGTCTATATTGGGCAAAACACTAACCTTAATGTCAGAATTATAACTTATACTTGCTGGCCACTTCATGGCTTACCTAATAATTTTAATTTTGTTTCTGTTTTTTATATTACATTTGAATCAAAAGACAAGTTTGAACTAAGAGATTTTTCCTGTATCTATTATGTTATAGACACTTTGAACAATCTTTGTTTTCCCCAAGAAAGCATGCATGCTGATATATCCCTATACATACTGATATTTGGGCTGTGGCGAGTAAATTACCTTCAACTCCCATAATGCCCCTGTCAGGGGAATACAAATTACCCTGGAGTTTCATTTACTAATAAAACTGTAGAGAATGGAGTAGAGCTGGTTATATTTTGTCTTATTTTTTTGTGTGTAGCTACTCAAACATTCTTCTTCCTAGAAAAAGTGAACTGTTGTTAGTAATTGTACAAAGATTTAGAACATCTGTCTCTCTGTATCTCTCACCCCCTCTCTTTCTCCCCTTTCTGTCTCTGTCTCTATCTCTCTCTTTCTCAGTCACTCTTCTCTTTTTCTCTTCTCCTCCTCCTCCTCTGTCTTCTTTCTTTCCTCTCTCTCTCCTCTCTTTCCAACTCATCTCACCATGCCTCCCTCATCATCCTCATTTTCTGTTACACTTCCTATATAACCATGCCAAAACAAATGTCTACTCTAAACTCAGTTAACTGGAATATGTAGGAGGAAAATACAAAGTGAAGCAGACAAATTGTGCTCATTTTTCATATCTCCTTCTGAGAACTACATTGTCAAAGAATGGCCAGAATAGAGAAACCAAAATTGAAATGAAGCTCACAACAGTATCGTGCAAGGCATGGTGGGTCGATCTGGGTAAGAGCATTTAGTCCATATGATAGAATTCTGTTGGGGAGGTAGGATCTCTGTCTTCAAATATTTTGGAGGGGTATCATATAGAAGGAGGAATAGACTTGTCATATGGCATTCCAAAGACCAGAACTAGAGCTAGTGGACAGAAGTTTCAAGGATGTGTATGTGGGCCTGAGAACTTTCCATCTGTCCAACAATGTTCCAGGTTGCCTTAGAAGATTGTGGTGTGTCCTTCATTCTTGAAAAAGACCATGGCATCAGGAAGGTGATGACATGATATGCAAGTGAATTGGATTTAAGTGAGGCAGAACTATGCAAAGTCACCAGTCTCACTTTCTCCTCCAGAGTCATCTGGATTCATCTGTGTAACGGGAATGTAAATTTTTAAGATCTTCCCTGCCCCTAGGCTAAAGTGCACTGGAGCCTGGGGTGGGAGGCTTGCTTTTCAGTAGATACTTTTTGATTGGTCAGTGGGTCCAAAAGGTTGTTACATTCTCTGAGCCAGGAAAAGGCTATATAAGCCCTGATGTGTAGCTTTGTTTTGGGGCTCACTTTGAGAAGTGTTCCGTGATTTGATCAGATGAAACTCTGGGAAGCCAGTTGTTGAGAGCCTCCCCAACCCTGCCCCTGGCTTTGAAAAACCCAGATGTTGATTTGGTATTGATGCAATGGTTGGACAGTTTGGAAAGCTGTCTACTTGATCTGTTTCTGTCTTGATAATTCTGTCTGTATACTCTGAAGTTCGGGGTGCTGACCTTTTTCCCCTGAACTAGGTAAACGATATATGTTTGACTGATTAAGCTTTTTAACCCATTTTGAGTTGCTTTCCTTTATCAAAGCAGATCTAAGAACCTGTGTTTGCAAGGACCCTGGGGACTCTGGGGTGCTTGCTGCTACAAGCTGCCAGATATAGATCAGCATGGCTGGAGATGGCCCAGGCCTTAGAAGGCATTTATTGAGCACACTATCACATTATTTGAGAATTGTGGCATCATGTGCTATAGTGTGGGTCATTCCCCTAGGAGGCTGTGGCCACACTTGCGAGGTCCTGGTTCCCTTCCATGCCCCTAATCAGAGAGATCTGGAGAGGCATAAGGCAAGTAGTGAATAGAAGTTAGAAAGACCGGGGTTCACATGAGGCACCTGAGATTTACTGGGTAGGAGACTCTAGGCAAGTCCCTTGCCTCTACATGACTCACTTTCCTCATCTGTAAAGAAGTAATTAGACTTGCCAACCTCTAAAGACCCTCCCAGCTCTATATCTATGATGCTATTATCTCTAAAGTCCATTCCAAAGCAAAGATTCAGTATTTTACAGTATTCTAATACAGGAGAATTAGAGGATTTTAGAATTTTGAGTCAATGCCATTCTAACTATGCAAACACCCCCTCCAGAGCTTTTGACCTTTCAGAGCAGTGCAAAAGTGCTACATCAGCAAGTTCAAGAGGCATGGAAGATCTTCAAATCCCATTACTATTACAACACATATGTGTGTGTGTATATATATGTGTGTGTATGTGACTGTACATAAACACACAAACACATATATGTGTCTATGTATAAATATGTACACACATATACACACTTTATATATAATATATTATAATATTATTAGATATTTATATATATACACACATATACATGTACACACACACACAATGTACTATAGACCCAGAATTTTGTACTACTGACTGCCTCTAAGGCATAGAGAAGCATAATTATGACTGATATAACTGGAATTCAAACCCAGGGAAAGATACTAGAGTGGTTTGCTATTCCCTTCCCTAGCTCATTGACAGATGAGGAAATGAAGGCAAACAGGGTTAAGTGACTTACCCAGGGTCACACAGCTAATAAATGTCTGAGGTCAAATTTGAACTCATGAAGATGAGTATTCCCATCTTCAAGTCCAGCACTCTATCCAATGCTTCATCAAGCTGTCCAAGCAATATATAGTGGATACAGTAGAAATCAACTTCTCTCAATGAGATCTCCCTCATCCTTACATGGAGATGTGTCTGATCAAAAGGGTAGGGCATGGTGACATGTGCTATTGTCAGATATCCATCAAGTCAGATGCTTTGGATGGGAGTTTCCTGCCCTTAAGTGACCAGAAAGCATCAAGTGAATAAGAGTCAATTAGGTCCTAAGGAAGGCTTTGCTGGCTCCTAAGAAAAACCAGTGTGTCTTGTGGAAAATGGGGAAGCCCTGGTTCTATTGCAGCATGGGAACAGCTTCCTATAACAACAAAATGTAGTAAAAGAAAGACTGGGTTACAAGTCTGAAGATCTTACTTCTTGACCTGGCTCTACCCCTTGTTACTTGTATCTCAGATTTCTTAACTGTAAAATGAGGCAGCTAGACTAATTGGCTTTCCAAGATGACTTCCAACTCTAAGTCTGTGATGCTATAATCTTAAAATCTTATGCAAATCATTTAACCTTTCTGAACCTTCTTTTCTGTAAATTAACATTGTCATCTCTAGAATGCCTGCTAGTTCTGAAATTGAAAAAGAAAATCTATGAATCTATAACTAACTTCTTTCTAATATCATTATCTTTTCCCCATTAGATATTCCTTGTTTCCTCTCAGTCCATAAATACATGGGCTAGCACCTATTTTCATTGTCTGCCTTACAATATACAATATTGCTTTGTTCTCTAAGGTTCTTGGGGACCAAAGAGTATATACAAATGATGATGGTGGTGGAGGAGGTGAAAGCCAATGTGCTCCAAAAGCATTTGGAGGTTTACAAAAGTTCTTTACATATCATAGCTCATTTGGTCTTCATAATAACCTTTTGAGGGGCGGCCAGGTAGCACAGCGAGTAAGAGCACCGGCTCCAGTGTTGAGAAGACCTGGAGATCGAATCCCGGGCTCAGACACTTAGCAACTGCCCAGAAACACCTGGCTGTGTAACCTTGAGCAAGTTACTTAACCCCAATTGCTTAGGGGCGGCCAGGTGGCTCAGCGAGTAAGAGCACTGGCTCCAGTGTCAGGATGACCTGGATCAAATCTGGGCTCAGATACTCAGCACCACACCCAGAAATAACTGGCCATGTAACCTTGAGCAAGTTACTTAACCCCTATTGCTTAAAAAAATAATAATAATAACCTTTTGAGGTTAAAGTGTTATTATTATCCCCACTTTACAAGCTCAGGGAATTTGGCTGGTTTTAGTTGACAAGTAGTAAATGCCTGAATCCAAGATCTGCACTCAGGTTTTGTTCATTCAATTTTTAACAATCAATGAGAAATAAATATAGTTTTTTGATCACAGGAGCTCAGAGTTGAAAAGGACATCAGAGGTCATCTAGTAGTTCTAGACAACACATGGCACCTAAGGTATTTTTTAAGTAGAATAACCTTATCAATTATCAAATTGAAGCTGTTATCCATCCAGTTATGGAAGTGTAGGAGGCTTCCTAAGTGATCTTGTGTTCAATTGACAAGACCTAAATCTGAACAATTATTCTAAATTACTTCTGGATTCGTTTTGGGGGCTGTTGTTTAAACACAACTGGTCGTATTCTTTAAAGCTTTATCAAAGAATGCATGAGTGAAGGAATGTGATAGGCTCAAGATACAGAATTAGACATTTTTCAACATGGCCAATATGGAAAGTATTTTTAAATATTGGTTTCAAGGGTTTGATTTAGTTTTGACTTGGACTTTTAATGTTGTCATTTTTCAATTAGGGAAGTGGTAGGAAGAGAAAATAAATCATTGTTGGTTGGAAAAAAAAAGTAAAGAATGAAAAGGAAAGTTTTCTTACCTCTGGTGTTTTCCAGGGTATCTTTGGATTTGACTTTCAGTTATATCCTCCCCACATTTCTGCTGATACACTAGAATTACAGAAATTCACAGTTAGAAGGGAATTCTGAGGTCATCAAATCTAAATATTCACTGAACAGGAATCCTTTTAAAATGCCCCCAATAAGTGATCCTCTGAAGCTGAGTTGGAAACATTCAGTAATGAGGAATTTACTGCTTTCTGAAGCATCACATTTTGTGTTTGGATGCCTCTAAATGAGAGAAAGAATTCTGTTTATTGTGTGTAGCTAACCTCTGCTTCTCTCTGTTTCTCAACTTTTTCTCTTAAGTCTGCCTTCTTGGGACACAAGGATCACATCTCATCTTTCTTCCATATGAAATTCACTCAAACAAGAGAAGAGAGTTATCAAGTCTTCATCTAAGACTTCTCTTCCCTAGGTTGAACATCTCCAGTTCTTAAAGTCAATCTCCCATCTTCTCACCATCCCTGTTAGACTTTGGGTGCACTCCAGGCTTTATATATCACAATATGAGGGACATTCATATGCCCTATATACAACCTCTTCTTCACCTGTCTTCCCTCATGTCTGAAAGTGAACTATTAGCTATCCTCTTTCTATTAAATCATTCATTAAAGGTCCCCATTAAGATGCAATTGTTTTGGGGATGAATTTCCTTTTATGATCATATGTGTAGTCATGATGACGAAATTAAGTGAAATAATCAGCAAGACTCCGGATTTGGAATCAGAAAGACCTCAACTCAAATGCTGCTTCAAAAGCTATGTGATCTGAGACCAGTCTTGATGTCACTGATCCTCAGGATCCTCATCAGTAAAATTGAGGTAATAATAGCAGGCACCTTATGGGGTTGTTTTAAGGATCAAATGAGAAACACATTTCAAATTCTTCACACATTTGAAAGTCCTATATAGATGCTAGCTAATATTCTCATGTATGGTCTGAAATATTGGCAAATAGATAATGGAGAAAATAGCTGTCTAACAGATGTTGTTAACCCTTTATACTCAAAGAAGACCTATATATTCTCTATATAGCATCATGATTTTGGAGTCAAGGTAAAGTGTGTTTGACTGTGGCTAATCAGTCCAATATGAGCTTGGAAAGACCTCTAATAGGCTAGGCATAAATAGTACATTTGAACATTTTTTTGTTTGTTTTGGAGGGCAATTGGGGTTAAATGACTTGCCCAAAGTCACATGACTAGTTTTTGTGTTAAGTGTCTGAGGCCGGATCTGGACCCAGTTCCTCCTGACTCCGGGGCTGGTGCTCTGTTCACTGTGCCACCTAGCCACCCCTTGAACATTAGTGATGGAGATGTCTCTAGATTTGAATAGTTCATGTTCGTGTTAAATATATATCTGACAGATGATAGAGACAGATAGAGGATAGATATTGATAGATTAATGATATGGATATATAGAAATAAAAATGGAGAGAGAGATTGGGTTAAGTATTATACCGTCACAGTTAAGTATGATACTATCACAGGATCATAGATTGTAGTCTAGGAGGAAGACTGGATTTCCTTTAGGAAATTATAGACTTCTTTTTATGACCCCAATATTTTCATTTAATAGAAGAGTAATCTAGGTCCCAGAGAATTTAATTGATTTTCCAACATCACACAAGTTGGTACCGTGTTTCCCCAATAATAAGACACTGTCATTAATTTTTTTTGAAAGAAAAACACCAGAGGGCTTATTTTCAGGGGAGGGCTTATGTTGTCCTGCCCCTGCCTCAGCTCTCCTCCGCGGCACTGCTCTCAATGGCGCCAGCAAGCAAATCACTGGGGAAGAACAGGATGACACGCTCACTGCTGCAGCTCTGATTGGATGCAGCTTGAAGCGCGGCATGCATTTCACGATGGGGGGGGGCGGTGCATACAGAGGGTACCGTAATGTAGCGTGTAGCGCAGGGGATCACCTTCACTACAGTAGAAATCTCAATAGGGCTTATTTTCGGGGGAGGGCTTATTTTAGAGGAATCTTACACAGTAAGGGGAGGGCTTATTTTCGGGATAGGTCTTATTATCAGGGAAACACGGTAAGTGCGGAGCTAGAATTTAAACCCAGGCCCTCTGCCTCCAAAGCCAATATTCTCTCCTCTATATCACTGCTAACACTGAAATTTGTTCATGGAGCCCTTATCACATCACAAAAGATACTACGGAATGCAATTTTAGAAGTGCTATAATGAAGTATGTTAAGGAGGTATTTTTAAGGAGATCAGCATTTTTCCTGTTGGAATATTTGAAAGAGATTCCTCTAAAAGAAATGTTTTGCTCAGAAACAACAACAACAAAAGATTAAGGAGTTTGATAATAGCAAACCTCCATCGTTTCAGAAGTGTTAGAGACATGAGCTTTGCCAGAAACCCTTATCCTCAATCTATTAGAGAAATGCAGAAGCAAAGACTTCATCACAGTTTCATCTGAGCTGCTGCCATTACTAGAGCTTGATAATGTTCAGTGGAACTTGCCTGGCAGGATGCTCATTGTCAGTGGCTCTGCCTTCATATCTCTGAGTCACTGACCTAGTGCCATTTTAATGGAGATAAAATAATGCTGTCTTTAGATGTTCACAGCTGCCTAGGAGGGAGGTTTACCATCCCACCCACTTACTCACCAAGAGCAAGGAAGGTGGAGTCAGCATACGGCACCATGCTCATGGAGCCCTTATCACATCACAAAAGATACTTGGATTTTGCAGAATACAATTTGAGAAATGCTATCATGAAATGAGCAAGAGCAAGTATGTTAAGGAGATAAGCATTTTTCTTGTTGGAAACAGAGATTCCTGTACAGGAAATATTTTGCTCAGAAACAACAACAACAAAAGATTAAGGAGTTTGATAATAGTAAACCTTCATGGGTTTGCTAGATCATTAAAACTTAACTTGGACTCAACATTGCTGAACAACCAAATCAGGTAGATATTCTTGGTTTCCATTACTCTTCAAATAGAGCATAATGTACTCAAAATGTGGCATGTCTAGGAGGAATGCAGGCAGGATTTTCTTTAGAAAATTACAGAGTTCTTTTTATGACTCCAAATGTCTTTGTGAAATAAAATACCAACTTTTTCCTTTATGTAGTTTGACATTTCTGGCTTGCCTGATTGGTCTTAGGTAGACTTACCTATTTCTTCCCTATCTGTTTCCTCCCTTATTAGAATATATGTTTTTGAGGAAGGGTTCTATTTTTCACCTTTCTTTTATTCCCAGCTCTTAGCTCAGTGCTTAGCACATAGAAAGTGCTCAACAAATGTTTGTTCACCAGTTGACTGACTAGGGCAAAGATGATCTTGGGTTGTCAAAGGCCTCACCAATAGAACTTGAGCTTTGACATTTCCTACCAAGTTGATACAAGTTCCTATTATGAGTCCAGTCAAGGCCATATGTATATCAATTACCTGAAGACTACCCTAAGTTTGGAATAACTGATCTTTTTCTCTCAGGAGTTTCTCTATCATTTGTAAGGCCACTCTGGGCCCATAAATCCACATTGGAAATTCCCCTCAGTTTCCTTCAAGATCAGCTCAAATCTCACTTTCTGGAGGAGTCCTTTCCTGAACCCCCCAATTACCCCCATGTCAGATTATTCTTCATCTGTTCTATATGTTGTTGTTCTATTAGTGCTATAGTAGTATGGCTATGATATATGGATGGCAACAGACTAAAGAATTGAAAATGAGGATCACCCTAAGAGCAATGGAGAGGTGTAGAGAGTGAATAAGTGGGCTCCAGCACATTACAAGCAGAGACTTAAAAGGAAGAAATATAATAAAGGATAATGTCAAAGATATTTTTGAATGGATAAGATTATGGGTTCATCATATAGAAAGAGTGAGGCACAGTCGATGGATGCTCTCCATTCCCCATTGGTATCTTTGTGTTATCAATAAAATGTTAAGGTAGGTTCACAGCATTTTAGGTGGACTCCTGGCAATGAACTTATGGGAAGACATGGATAAGAGTCACTCAGTATGGTTTACAATCTGAATGTAAACTCCCTGTAGGCAAGAATTTTTTTTGCTTTAAAAAAAAATGTCTCTAGCACTTAAATACATGACATATAGTAAGCATGTCATTACTTGCTTGCTGATTGATTGAATGAATGAAGCATTTATTAAATGCTTACCATGTGTAGTGAACTGTGCTAAGTGCTGGGGTTACAAAGAGAAAAGAAGAATCTTCCTTGTTCTCAAGAAGCTCAAATTCTAAAGGTAGAATAATGCATATGGAAGATTTTAGCTGCAAGTCAGATGGAAAGGTCTCATTGTTCTTTGGGCGCAACAGCAAAGTAGATGGCAATGCCTTCTCTTTAATATCATTTAGATTGATAAAATCATATCAGTTTCTCATGTTGAACAGTTGTACAGTGCCAAGGACTTCACTGGCAAGATCAGTTGTATCACTAGAAGGAATGTCCACATAAAGAGTTCACAGGCTCATTGGAGTGTTTGAGGGTACATGCCCTGATTGTTTATTCTTTTTTTTTTACATTTTTCAAATGTTTTATTAACTTCTGATTTACATCATTCATTTCCGCCAGATTTTGAGTTACAAATTTTCTCCCCATTTTTCCCCTACCCACTACCCCAAAATAGCAGTACCACAGGATATCCCCTCCTCCAATCTGCTCTCTCCCATATTTTCTCCCAGAGATTTTAAAACTGAATTCCAGATTTATTCCTTTCCTGCCTTGTCACCCACCCTTACTGGGAAGATAAGCAGTTCAGTATAGGTTGTACATGTGTGGCTAATGCAAAACACTAACATATTAGATATATTGTAAAAGACTGACTATATTTCCCTCCCCTCCATCCTGCCTTCCCTCTCATCCCCTTCTCCCCTACACTCCTGGAGGGTGAGATACCTTATTTAGTGTATATTTCATTCCCTCCTCAAGCCAAATTCAATGGGAATAAGGTTGACCCATTCCCTTTTGCCTTCCTATTCTTCCCCTCCATTGTAACCATTTTCCCCTTGCCTCTTCTATATGAGATAGTTTACTGCATTCTGTCTCTCCCCATCTCCTCTCATTATATTCCTCTCTCACCTCTTAATTTCTCATTTTAAGTGTCATTCCTTCCTGTTAAATTGGTCCTGTGCCCTCTATCTATGTATACTTGTAAACATATTACTCACATTCACACATGTATTCATATGCCCATATACCCTCATACATAGATATATATATATATATATATATTCCCTTCAACTATTTTCATACTGAGAAAAGTTTCATCAGTTACAATTATTGTTTTTTCCATGTAGGAATGTTAATAGTTCAACTTTGATAAGTTCCTTATGATTTCTTTTCCCTGTTTAACTTCTCGTACTTCTCTTGCTTCTTGTATCTGAATGTCAAATTTTCTTTTCAACTCTGGTTTTTTCATCAAGAATGCTTAAATGACCATATTTTCCCCTGAAACATGATACTCACTTTTGCCAGGTAACTGATTCTTGGTTTTAATCCCAGCTCCTTTGACCTCCAGAATATCATATTCCAAGCCCTTCGATCCCTCAGTGTAGAAGCTGCCAGATCCTGGGTTATCCTGATTGTGTTTCCACAATATTCAAATTGTTTCTTCCTGGCTGCTTGTAATATTCTTTCCTTAATCTGGGAATTCTGGACCCTGGCTATAATATTCCTAGGAGTCTTCTCTTTGGGATCCTTTTCAGGAGGTGATCAGTGGATTCCTTCAACCTCTATTTTGCCCTCTGGTTCTAAAACATCAGGGCAGTTTTCTTTGAGAATTTCCTGGAGGATGATTTCTAGGTTCTTACTTTGATCATGACTTTCAGGTAGTCCAATAATTTTTTTAAAGCAATTGGGGTTAAGTAACTTGCTCAAGGTTACATGGCCAGTTACTATTTCTGGGTGTGGTGCTAAGTATCAGAGCCCTGATTTATCCCAGCTCATCCCTACTCTGGGGCTGGTGCTTTTACTTACTGTGCTACCTGGCTGCCCCTAGTCCAGTAATTTTTAAATTATCTCTCCTGGATTTATTTTCCAGGTCAGTGGTTTTTCCAACGACATATTTCACATTGCCTTCTATTCTTTTACTTTTTTGGATCTGTTTCACAGCATCTTGATTTCTCATGAAGTTATTAGCTTCCATTTGCTCCAATCTAATTCTGAAGCAATGGTTCTCCTCAGTGAGCTTTTGAGATTCTTTTTCCATCTGGCAAATTCAGCTTTTTAAGGCATTCTTCTCCTCATTGCCTTTTTGAGCCTCTTTTGCCATTTGAGTTAGTCTGGTTTTTAAGGTGTTATTTTCCTCAGGCTGTTGACTCTCATTTCGTAATTTTCTTGCTTTGTTCTCATTTCTCTTCCCAATTTTTCCTCCACTTCTCTTATCTGCTTCTTAAGGTCCTCTGTGCCCTGTAACCAGATCATATTTTCCTTTGAAGCTTTTGGTGCAGGAGTTCTGACTTTACTGTCTTCCTCCTGTTCCATGCTTTTCTCCTTTTTGTCCCCAAAATAGGAATGTAATGTTGGAATCTTCTGTCTGCTTGGTTTCCTTTGCCTGGTCATGTCGCCCCTCAGTCGCTTGACCCCTGGGCTTTTTGCCACAGTAGGACTCTGCCACCAGACAGAGGAGCTTTCATCCCAAAGGCTGGGGTTTTCTCAGCTGCTGGAGGTATTAGATGGGTACCCTCTCTGAGACCTCCTCAGGCTCTGGCAAGCTGGACACACACCCCAAGACCTCCACCCTAGACTGCAATCCAGATCCAAGCAGGTTAAAGCAAGAGTGATTACCCCTCAGACTTGTGCTTGGTCCCCCTACACTCTGCAGGACAGGAGCTGAAGCTGCCACCTGGAGCTGGCTGGCTGTGCCATCATCTCAGTGGCTTCTCGCCCTGGGGGCAAAAGCCAATGTACTCCTTCTTACTGGGTCCCAAATTCCAGACTGCGCTGACCTCTCACTTTGTCCTTTGCATCTGTGTGTTGATAATTCTGGAAACGGCCACAGATGCTACTGATCTGGAGACCCTCCAGGTGGGCGGCTGGTCAGGCCCCACCTGGGGCTCAAACCTCCTGCTCACAGTGGGCCTGGGCTTGGCTCCCAGAACACTGTGCTGGCCAATTCCTGCTGGCCTGCCAGGCTATCCTCAGAGGGAGGTTAGCTTCTCTGTGTCATTTTGTGGGTTCTGCAGCTCCAAAATTTGTTCAGAGTCCCCTTTTTATATTGATTGGGGAAGGTGGAAGCCTGAGCTGCTTGGAGGTCATGCTTCTACTCTGCCATCTTGACTCTCCCCCCCTCCTTGATTGTTTATTCTAAAACATGGAACAGATAAAAAAGAAATGGATGTTTGTCCAAACACACACACACACACACACACACACACACACACACACACACACACCATAACCCACACATATAACTTCTACCTAAGACCAATCAGGCAAGCCAGAAATGTCGAACTACATAAGGCAGATCTATCCAGCAAACACTATGGTCACTGTAAATATTCACTAAAGGCTTACTCAGGTGCCTCATCATGATCAGCTACTGATCTACTTGCAATCTCTGGAACACAACATTCCATCCCCCATCTCCATGCCCTCTTACTGGCTCTCCACCAAGCTTTTAATGATCTGGCCCCATACACCACCTCTTAGTTACTCTGGCTTCCTTCAAGATCAGCTCAAATCTCACTTTCTGCTGCAGTCCTTTCACCAACCCCCCAGTTACTATTACCCCCATTTCAAATTATTCTTCATCTGCTTTGTATACATCTTTGTATCTTTAGTAATGCCTAGCACATAGTCAAGGTTTTAGAAATTAATTAATTAATATCAATTAATAAATTAATTTATATCACCTAATTATTTACCTGTTTCCTCCCTCATTATAATATATGTTTTTGGGGGAGGAGTCTATTTTTCACCTTTCTTTTTATTGCCAGCTCTTAGCTCAGTGCTTGGCACATAGAAAGTGCTCAATAAATGTTTGTTCACCAATTGACTGACTCAGGCAAAGATGATCTTGGGTTGTCAAAGGCCACACCAACAGACTCTGGGTCCAGACTCTGGATCCAACCCACTCTGGGGCCAGAAATCACACACTGGAAGTTCCACTCAACTCCTGAAGTCTTTCCTTCTGACTGGATGGCTCCTCACAGAACCTCCATTTAAGAAAGACTCCCAGGTTGCCACGTATCATTCCTCTTCAGGCTTTACTCTGGGCTTTTTCTACATGTTCAGTACCTTTATATTTCCCTCCCTGCTCCTCTAAATGTAACTTTCCCATTAGAATGTAAGCTCCCTGGGGCAGGGATTGTCTTTCTGTTTGTATTTGTATTGTCAGTTGTTTGGTACAGTTCTTAGTGTCTAGTAGGACTCTTGACTGTTGCTGACTTCACTAGATTGATTGATGACTTATCAGGTTTTAGCTACATCCATCCCCCTAATTCTATTTATGGAGGTGCAAAGGGACTTTGGTGAAGGGTGTACCCACACTAACAAAATAACATTTCTGACAAGTTGAAGTATGTAACACATACATAGAAACAGACCACCCAGAGGCACTAATGATACAGATTTGAGAATCCCAAGTGTAAGGTCTCTTTAGTTCTTTCCAAAGTACTCAAAGTTTCCTAAACTTTTGACTTGTTCTCCATCCTGCTGGGCCCACCCACCTGCACAGAACCTCCTCCATTACACTCAAATGATCTACTTTTTTTGGTTGTTGCAGTTTTAAATCCTCATTATCTCCAAATGGGCTATACTGCAGCACTAAAAGGTGCAGAACTAAACTAATTAGAAGTTCAAGATGTTCTCCCATTAAGGCAGAGTGAGGCTAGCATACCAATGGGTTCAGGTTTCACTTGATTGTAATACTGAGGGAAGGGGGCTGACATTTAGAGCTCTGTTGTTTCCTAAGCAGATGCCCTGATCATTTTATCTGCTTTTATGTTTCTGGATAGCTTGATAGGTCCTGGGCAGAGGTTACCTTATGGTGTTGTGCTGTTTGCGAAATTTCAAATGACCCAATATCATTTTGAATGAATTGAATATATGTATGTGGGTATATGTATATATATAAAGCATTTGCTATATTCTAGACACTGTACTGCATATTGAAGATAGAAATATAAGCAAGAAAAACAGTCCCTGTAGTCACAGAGCTTACATTTTTTAGGAGACAGGGGAAGATGATACAAAAAAAGGTAGCTGAAGGCAACCCTATGGTTTGGAATGGCCTAAAAGCAACATGGAAATCTAGCTCTAGGTAAGATAAGGTGAAAGCTCACCTATCACAACCCAGAATCCTAGAGGCAGAGTCCATTTTCCATGGAGAATGTGACAGAATGAGAATGACCCTCTCTTCCTATTTTTTCTATCATTCATGGGTTTCAAGCCAATTATCACAGTCCAATGTTGCTTCTTTTCATTTCCACTATAGTTACTCAATGGATATTCCAGTCAACTAAGCAAATAGTAACCCAACCATATCTCCCATCCTGTGGAACTCTCGATCATAATCCCATAACATATCTTTATGGGGTCCAGTCAACATGCCAAGAGCTTCCTCAATTTTCCTTGACACCACAAGCATACCAAAGGAGAGCACATTTTGTCCTATGATTATCCCTTTGTCCCACCACATGACCAGTTCACATTCTTTGTGTCCTGTTCAAGACAGAAGATTTTAGGAAGGACAGTGATATTTTTTTTCTCTTATCTACAAAAGAGAAACATAGAAGGAGAGAGGGAGAGAGAGGGAAAATGAGAAGAAGAGGGAGAGGGGGAGAGAGAGATAGTTTGTGTCTTTGTATCTCTGTTGTGGCCAAGAGAAAAGACTGAAAATTGATGCTTAATATAAACAAGATGATAACAACATACAAAATAGAAAAGAGATGACCAGGGAAGACATTAGTGAGTTGAAACCAGTTCAGAAGATGACAACAAGAGTAATGAGAAAATGAGATTCTATTCTGCACCAGGATCCACTGAAGAAACTAAAGATGTTCAGCCTAGGGAAGAAATGATCAACAGAGGCTCAATCTTCTCCCTCCCAGTAATGGAAGGGTAGGGGTATTTCTCAGAGAACAAAACTAGAAACAATGGGTGAAACTTTTAAGGAGAAAACTTTCCATTCCATGGAATAGGATTGAAGAAAAAACTTCCTAACAATAAAAGTTACCCCAAAGTGGAATAAGATGCTTTGGGAAGTATACTAACTTGGATACTAAAGAAGTAGATTAGAAGCTCCTCCTTTTAGCATTGAAAACCTTTCACCATATGACTCCAGCTGGCCTTTCCAGGCTTATTCCACTTAACTCTTGTCGTGTAGACTATATTCCAACGCAGTTGACCTGCTTTCTATTTCTGTGACGGACCTCCCACCTCCCATTTCTGGGCCTTTGCATCTCTGGAGCTTTCCCTACCCTCTATGTTTAGAAAGTTTTCTTTCCTCACTGTAGAAAGTCTAATTTCTTTCAAGGTCTATATCAAGTGTCATTCTCTCCATATGTATGCTCCTTAGTACTACCACTACCACCTCAAGCTGACCTTATCTCCCCAGACCCAAACCTTGACTCCTTCTTTTTGTATATGACTCAATGAAAAGTGGGAAGGGATTAAGACCTGAATTATTCTTTTATACTTGGATAGAGACAGAGACAGATAGAAACAGACCTACAGACAAACGAAAAGATGCCAACACTATCCCCTCCCAAATCACCATGCCAGTTTGGCACATGAGGCTGTGATAGTTGAAGTAGGTTCCCAACAGCTGGAATACAGGTCTATTTCCCTCCTTATACAGATAAGGAGTTCCTGATTTAAAACAAATGTAAGTCCTTCACCGAAAGTTGGTGAATGGTTTGTTTTCATGTTAGATGTAAAGGGGATATTTATCCACAAATGAAATAAGTTGACTTCTTAAAAAAAAAAGAAAAAAGTTGGTAGATGGGTAAATATAAGCACATAGGTGATTCTTGATCCTCACTAGCTAAGCAGAGGTTTAATGGGAATGGGTGGTACAGGGGCACATGAGGGGTAAGGCAAGGAATTTCCTATTACTGTCTAAAGGCAATGGTCAGAACTGAACCCAAGAGCACTAATGAGTCCAAGGTAGGGTGTCCTAGAAAGAAGCATTCATAATGGCAGAAGGTCAGGGCTTAAAGGAGCTGCTTCTACAATCCAACTGAACTTGGACAAATCCCTTTATCTCCTTCAGCCTCCAGTTTCTACAAGTTGTTTATAAATATAGATTTTACCCATATAGTAAGTATGTATTCTCCATGTGCTGTTTTTCACATAGTTAAGACACCAGCTTACATAAGGAGGTTGAATTTTTGGCTAAATTACTTCTGTCTCTTCTGGTTCTGAACTCTATGACCTGTAGCCTATGGCTCATATGGCTCATCTTCCTAGGAGCCCAAAGTGGGCAGGAGGAACACAATTATCAGAATTCAAAGTTGCCTGAATTTGTTACTAGAATGTTTCTGATTTCTCATCATGGAAGCAAAAGGGGAAAGGGTAACTGTCTCTTAGAATCCTTACTTTTTTTCCTCCATGGCCTCCTTACTAAATAAACCCTTTTCTCTTGATCTCTACTTTGGGAAGCACAAACCAAGATTAGATTGATTCAGTCTGTCATTCCTGGTTGGAGGTAAGAGGGAGTTGCTAATCTTAACTCACGTATGACCTCACCCACCACCATCCCTATAACTTTCTAGACAGGAGAGACACTGCCTGGAGTCAATATTTGTGTTATCACTCCCATTTGAATAAAATCTCTTTGAATATAGGGACCTGTCCCTGGTTTTGTATGTGTACATCAGCACTTAGCACACAACTTAACACAGAGTAAATACTAAAGTTGTGTAGTTTTTTAATTAATTCATTCAAAGTTAACTTAAAAACCACGTTTTATATGAGGTAATCATATTCCTCTCCCAAAATGTTAGTGTCTAGTGTCTTCACCCTCCAAAAAAATATTACCTTATTTATTTGTATATACTCTCTCACCCCTCCCCATATCCAAACTGTCAAATGCTATTAACTCTACTTTTTAAATATCAAAATTATCTCTCCTACACATCCCCTTATCTACTCTAATATTGCCACTACCATGATATAGGCCCTCATTACCTCACACATGGACTATTTGAATAGCCTCCTGATTGGTTTTCCAACTTCAAATCTCTCCCTACTCAAGTAAATCCTCTACTTAGCTATCAAATGGATCTCCTTAAAACATAGGTCTGATGATTATCTCACACATACACACACACACGCACAATTCTACTGTCCCCTATGACCTCAGGATTAAATATAAAAATCTTCTGTTTGACTTTTAAAGTCCTTCATAACTATCTCTCCTCCTTACACCTTCCTTACTCATGCCCAAATGCTTCCTTCAATCCAGTGACACTGACCTCTTTGCCATTCCTTACACAAGCTGTTCCATCTCCTGAATCTGAGAGTTTTAGCTGGCTTTCTTCCATATCTAGAATTCTCTCCCTCTTCATCTCTATCTTCTGCCGTTCATGGCTTCTTTCAAACCCCTGCTAATATCTCCCCTTCAACAAGATGCCTTTCCCAGTCTCCCTTAATTTATGGCCCTCCTTCTCCTGAGCCTTCTCATACATAGGCTAAATACCTCCGATTCTTTCAACTGATCGTTATATGGCATCCTCTAATCCTGGTAGCTCACTATTGTTGCTCTCTAATTTATAGTCTCAGCATTCTGGGTCAATGAGAGGTTAAGATTTGCCCAGGTCACACAACTAGTAGGTATCAGAGGTGAGATTAAAGCTTGGTCTCCCTGACTCTAAAGTTAGCTGTCTATTTACTCTATTTACTATGCCATGAACTTTGATTTGTGAGAAAGCATGACTTGGTTGCTCATTCTTTGAATAGTTAAATGTCACTTGCAACCTTACATGTCTTGGATAGGCCTACTTGAAGCATTTCTCCTATACTCAAGGAGGATCAGATAGAAGCTATTGGTAACTTTTGTGTGGGGAACTCTGGGTCCCTAAAGACTGGATCTAGAGAACCTTAGTTTACCAGTCCACAATTTCAAGGGAAGAAAACAGAGTCCCATACTGAGTTCAGCAAACTAATGGGTTAGTTATATACAAATTTCAGATAACAAAGAGTACTGGAGTTATGTGTACTCTGACTAGATATTATCCTGACTCTAAGTTAATGCCTTTCTTCTCCTGAGAGGTGAGACAGTACATATTCCAGGAAACATCAGTTATTTCCAGAACTTCCCATGTACCTGGCCAGAGGCATTTAGGACTATCATTGTTCTATACTCAGGAGAACAAAGAAAGTTGGAAGTCCGTGGGGATTTGTTTTTTGTTTGGTTGTTTTGTTTTTGTTTCTGTTTTTACAAATATATCAATCTGTGGTTTAAAAAAAGAATACTTTTTGCATCTCTGAATTAATTAATCTTGAGTAGACCAAATATGAATGAACACAGAGGTTGGCAAGCCTAGTAGAGTGCGAAAAGTTTTAGATTCAGAATTGGAAGAACTGTGTTAAAACCTGGGTTTGACTGCTTTAAATTTGTGTAAGGTTGGACACTTAATCTCTCCAAGTTTTACCTCCCTCTTCTCTAAAATAAAAGGATTGCACAGTGGATAGAGAACTGGTACTGGAGTGAGGAGGACCTGAGTTCAAATTTGATCTCAGATACTTAACACTTATAGTTGTCAAGTATCTGGGCAAGTGACCTTGGGCAAGTCACTTAACCTTAATTGCCTTGCAAAAATAAGTTAAAATAAAATAAAGGGGTTGTAGTAGATTAACTCTAAGTCCTTTTCTTCAAGTTCCAGACCTATGATTCTAAAATTCTTTGGTGTCAGATTCTACAATTATTGACTCATCAATCATTCTAGATTTTTTTGTTTATATGGCCTTCACTTTTTGGGGTGGGGAGGGGGAAGGGGAAAAAAGGGAGCAATCTAAGCAACCTGTATCATTACCCCCTCCAAACTGACTAGGATATGGATAGGTCTAGGAACCCAGGCCCAACTTGGGATCCTTGATTAAGTCTATATTTATGCCAAATTCTATTCAAAGTCATTATTTACATTTAGGATTTCCTTTCCTTTCAAGTTTCAGGCTGAGGCTAAAATTCACTTGTTCCTAGGGAAGAAAAGCTAGAATGATGTCTTAAACACAATACTTCCCTGGTAGATTAGAGAAATAAATGAGAACTCTTATTGGAAACCCAAACAAATGCCCCAAAGGAGCTATCATTATTGTTTTAATGGCTCATTCCAACAGTTTCCAGGTAACAAAGAGAGATGGGAATGAAAAGTAAGAATAAAATATACACCCTATTTTCAGTTTTATTATATTGAGTACTTCTTTTATTCCTGTGTTAGATTAGATGGATAATGAGGTCCCTTTCAACTTTAACTTGTGTGATTCTATGATTTTGTAAAAATGGGGTGGTAGCTGGGCAAGGGTAGAAGAGGCAAAAATCACTCAGAATCATGGAATTTCAGTGTTGGAAGGAACAACAGAAGTTCTCCAGTTCAACCTATATCTGAACAAGAATTCTTTTTACAAATCAATCTTTTTTGGAAGACCTCCAAGAAGGGAAACCTATTACCTTTTGGGCAACTATAATTGCTAAGAAGTTTTTTTTTTTCACATCAAACTTAAATTTCCCTCTTTGCACCTTGTGCTGAGGGCACCTGCTTCTGTCTTCTTTAACCAGGCCAAACAAATCTAATCCCTCTTCCAAATGATGACTTTCCTAATGTGGAAAAACAGTATTCATGCCCCTCAGGGTCTTCTCTCTTCCAGACTAAACTTGCCCAATTCCTTCATCTAATGCTAATATGTTATGACCTGAAGTTCTTTGCCAGTCTGGTTACCTTCCTCTGGATAGTCTCCTAATTATCAATATCCTTCCTAAAATGCCATCCGCAGAAATGAACGCAGTGCTCCAGATGTGGTCTCACCTGGTGATGGTAGATGAGGAATCTCAGTTCTTTATTCCTCTCTTAATGCAACCTAAGAGTCCTTCTACCCTCCTTCATCTACAGTCAGAAGTAATTAGCTGGCCATTACTGACTGTTCCTTTAATTGAACCATTTGCTGGAAAAGACACAACTTATTCTGGGTTCCATAAAGAAAAAAATATTATGTAGGGGGAGAATCTATTTATAGTAAGAGAAATGTGCTTTAAGCAGTATTGCTGCAAATTACTCTGCCTCAACCTGCAAACTTGATTAATGTTCTCAAAGTCCCCAAGGACCCTCAGCAGGAAGCTTAGGTTGATCTTTCAGAGCAGAAAAATAATAGTTGAATGGGGGATGGTGACAATAGTGCAGAAAAGGTTTTTTTTTTTTTTTAGGATTTTCCTTATAAAGATAATGAGAATGTGGGGGTGGGGGAGAGAATTATAGGTGAAAATGTGAATTTAGGGTTTCTTTCCATTGCATTATTAAACACAAAGGTGAGAAATAAATCATTTGGGTCTGCAGTAAATTAATGGGTGGATTCTAAGTGCTCAAATAAAGAGACAGAAAATTTGTATATATACACATATATAGGCATATATGAGTGTATATATATATTGATATTCATAATCTTCCCTTCTGATAAAGAACGTTATATCCAAATTTAAATATATAAAAGATTCAGAAAATTTGATTCCTACTTATAGATGTGGGAAAAGGTACACATTGCTCCTGAAAGGGGTTCCACCTCCAGTAACTCAGCACAGAATATTTATTATGTGTGCACCATAGCCTTTGGAAACAAGCTGATATAGTGAATAAGAACACTGGACTTGTAAACGAGGTCTCCACGTTATCTATCTGCCCCTTCCTTTCCCCCAGCTGGGAAACAATCATGTTTGCTTTATAATACATTCTGCAGTCTGATAGATACATAATTCTTATCCTAACCCAGGGATGGAACACTAAGCCAGTTACTAATTAATGAATTACAGTGTCTACAAAGACCAGAACACCAACCATTAAGACCCACAATCATTATTGTCTACAGTGGCTTAGAGACCACTGTTTCCATGGAGAGTTATGCTCATGGAAGGAGCTGTCCAACAGCGGTAACCTCTTATCTCTTTTTTAAACTCTGTGGCTATGCAGTTAGGACAACTCAGTTCAATGATCAAGCACTTATTAAGTGTCTACTGTTTTCAAGGCACTAAGTTAGGAAGGGAGATATCATTTTTTTTTAAGCAATCGGGGTTAAGTAACTTGCTCAAGGTTACACGGCCAGTTATTTCTGGGTGTGGTGCTGAGTATCTGAGACCGGATTTGATCCAGGTCATCCCGACACTGGAGCCAGGGCTCTTACTCGCTGAGCCACCTGGCCACCCCTGAGATATCATTTTAAAAATAAAAATCCCTGTTCTCAAAGAACTTACACACTACCGTAGGTAACAACATGCTGGTGAATAAACATACAAACATATACATACATATGTGTGTGTATTACAAAGTTATTTCAGGGGTAAGTAGAGAGAGTATCAAGAAAGCCTTCCTCAAAAAGATGCATTTGAGCTGAAACCTGAAAAATTCTAGGGGTTCCAAGAGGCAGGGGTGAGGAGAGATAATTATTAACGTGAAAGATAGTCTAGGAAAGAGCACAGAGATGGGAGATGTCATGTATGAGGAGTAGCAAGTAGAGCAGTTGACTACAGCATAGGATGCATGAGAGTAGCTAATGTGTAATCATCTTGGGTAGATAAATAGGATTCTGATTGTGAAGTGATTCAAATCCCAAATGGAGACATGTCTATCTTCTCCTAGAGATAATATTGAATGGAAAGGGAAATTTCTTGAGCAAGGAAATCATACTTGGAACTTGTAATTTAGAAATAATAGGTACTGTGTTTCTTTGATGTCCCACTTTGGTCTCCATTTGTTATTACACTGGTATTAAACCTGAGTATGTTATAGAGGATTGAATTTAGGACTTGGAGTCAGAAAGATCTGGGTTCAAATCCTATCTCTGACACTATTAGTAATATGACCATGGTTAAGTCATTTAACTTCTTTGTCATTTTCTATCTATCTATAGACTATCTTTCATGCTAATAATTATCTCTCCTTACCCCTGCCTCTTGGAACCCCTAGAATTCTTCAGGTTTCAGCTCAAGTGAATCTTCTTGAAGAAGTCTTTCTTTATAGTCTCTCTACTTACCCCAGAAATAATTTTGTATTTTACACACACACACATGTGTGTATGTTTGTATGTTTAATCCCTATGAAATACCTCCTATGATTTATCTAAGTCATAGAAATGTTGCAAACTACATTAGTGTAGAGAGTTCCCTATGATGACAAAAGGACAATTCCCATCCTCAGGCCAGTCAAGAGATAGAGCCTGGAGCAATATTACATGTACAATGTATTAATATAAGGTAATCAAGCTGATTTCCACAAAACAGGAGAATCCATGTCACTTCTTTGAAATCATACCACATATTTCAAATCATAACACAATTACTCATCACACACATTAATATACTGCTTTACATGTGTGGTCTCATTTGAATCCTACACTCTTCAGACCTTCCCAGCACTCATATCTGATGTACCAATGCATCTTAAGGACCTCTAAGTCTTGTCATTATCCCTACAGCTACATCCTTAGAATGACTGGATCTTTCCATTTGTTCTACTGATGGACCCCTCTATGTGTATATCTCCTCTAATGATCTCTATGAGTTCATGGAGAGCAGAGACTCAATTTTTTCCTATCTGTGTTTCTAGCACCCAGAAAAAAAATCTTGGTACATCTAAGAGCTTAATAAATACTTTTTGGCTCATTGATTCATTTGAGTATGACAGTAACCCTGTGAGGAAGGTCTCATAAATGTTATTGTTAATCCATGTAACAGATTAGAAAATTAAAATTCAGAGAAATTAAAACCCTTGCTGAAAATCACTCTTGTTAGTTTATAAGTAGTAAAGATTAGAACTCAAATCCATTTATAATTAAGAGCACAGATTTAGATTTGTAAGAGACCTCAGAGACATCTAATCCACCCCCTTCATTTTATATATGAGGAATCTGATGCCTAGAAGTGACCTGTACAAGGTCACATAAGCATCAAAGACAAGATTTTAATCCAGGTCCCCTGACTCCAGTATCAGTTACCTTTCCCTTGTGTCATGCTGTCTTCCTTTCTGATTGTAAGTGCAATTGTATTTCCATTACTTGTTATGTTAGAAGCTAAAGTTTAGAAAATCAAAGAGGAAAGGGAGGACTTCTCAACATGTAGCAAAAATAAGAAATATTTTTTTTCCAAAAAGAAAAATAAGAGAATTGTGTTTTAATGCTAAATATAAGAAAAGTATTTCGATTAGTGCTAGTTCAGGAAATCACACATTCTACTTAAAAATCATAGTTGGGGCAGCTAAGTAGCACAATGGATAGAGCATGAGTCAGGAGGACCTGAGTTCAAATTTGACCTCAGATACTTACTAGCTGTGTGACCTTGGAAAAGTCACTTAACCCCAATTGACTAAAAGGAAAATCATAGTCTACAAACTAAGAGTTTTAATGTACAGTTTTAACTTTTTTTCTTCTTGGGATAAAGAGATAGTATGATATAGTGAATGATATTCTAGGCTTGCAGTCAGGAAGACCTAAGTCTAAATCCCACCTCCATCAGTTATTAGCTGTATTACCCTAAGAAGACAGTAAGTCTTTGTTCATTAGGCTACTCCTAGTACTTACAAACATTTTTATAGTGCCTACTATGTGCCAGGCACTGGGCTAAGCACATTTGACAAACCCTATCTCATTTGATCCTCAGCCCTGCAAGGTGGATGATATTATTATCCTTTCTTGAGGAAACTGAGGCAGACAGAGAATCACACAGCTAGTTAGTGTCTGAAGTCAAATTTGAACTCATGCCTTCCTGATTCCAGTAACAGTGCATATCCTCTGCAACAACAGCTGTTTCTTACCTACTTATCTACTAAGTCATAGACTTGCTACAATCTGTTTCGACAAAGGAAAGTTTCACACTGACAAAACCATTGAATCTTTTCCTATGTGTTCATTTCATTCCTGCTTACAGAGTGCCCCACGTTTTCTAGTTGTCAGTCCAATAATCATTTATTAATGCTCTACTATTTCTCCATTGGCCCCACTGGAAAAGACCACTAGGTAGGTAGCATCCCTACTTGTAGTTAAGAGGCACACCTTCACCCACAGTCACTTGCCAAGAGAAGAATACAGACAGCCAATGCCTAGGCCTTGTACAATTTCAGTCCCTAATTTTATTGTCTTCAGAGATTTTTTAATCCTCCTCTCTGTTCCAGGATGCAAGTCCCTGATGAAAATGTTGAGTGGTGCTGATTCAAGGGCTAAGCCTTGTGAAGGACCATTTCTTATGGCACTTCAGTCTGATACTGAGCCAGAGAGAGAGAGGAGATGATGATGATGATAATGATGATGATGATGGATAGATAGATGGAAAGATAGATAATAGATAGGCAGAGATAGATATGTATATACACATATAGGTATATGTATGTATATAATATAATAATGCATATAAATTTTAGAATGTAACCCTCCAACAAGCTGCTCTCTTTATTCTCCATCAGTAAACACTGAGAAGAGAAAGCAGTTACAACAAGGGCATTTGCAGTTTTTCCTGATAAAAACTAGGCTGTTTTCTCATCTGGAGGAAAGGGCCATCTGAATTAGTAGATTTTGTGGATGTTGTCCCAAACTTATGATTCCACTCGTGTAGGGAAACTCCTGGTGTGGAAACTCCCTCCACCAAGGCAAGTTAACAACTTTTCTGTCACTTAAAGCCTCAGAGAATTGCCAAGGAATGAAGAAGGGAGGAAATTAAAGGTTAAGTGTTTGACAAAGGTCACCCAGCTAGTATATGTCAGTGGCAGAACTTAAATCTAGGCTTTTCCTGACTCGAAGATGGGCCCCTAAGCCACAAAGCAACACTGCTTTCCTTGAATTAATAAATAATAATCATTTTAAAAAATGAGGACAATTGGTAAAATTTATACTAGATGATGATTGATCACCAGTTGATAGCAACAAAGTAAGACATCTAGTTTTTAAGATATTTTCATCACTTCCTTTCTACCAAAACCCACTCCAACAGACTTGTAGCTTTAAATCCTGAGTAGTCAATACTAAACTATAATGAAGAGACAAATGGTTGTTTGGTTTGTTTGTTTTTTTTTTCAAGCAAGAACAAAAGTCAAATTAAATTATATTTGCTATCAAGGTACAAAGGAAAAATTTCTGACACATCCAACACTATAGCTCCATCTATACAACTGGACTCCAGGAAACATTCATATTAGCGGCAAAGAACGTAAATCTCTCCTTTTGAAGTCTGAGTGAGATCATGCCACAGAAAGGAAAGGAACCCAGTGGGATTTTCCACAAGATGAATACTTCATTTGGCCAGCTCTTAGAAGTATGGTGCTGGGAACAGATGTGCTGCTCAGCTCTGTTTCTTTGGTCTTTTCAGGAGTTCAGTTATTCCAATCAGGTAATTAGCAGCTACTAAAATAAAGCTGTCCTTGAGTGAAGCTTAATGCAGGAAAGGGGGCTATAGCAACTGTGGACTAGAATTCCATTTCTGATATCATGACCTAGGGTATTTTTGTTATACTAATTCAGAATCCATGATGAAGTGTACCCAGTAATAGTTTTATTTCATCATTGTTATCATCATCATGAACAAGAAATGTTTATTTACTGCCTACTATGTGTGTGGCATTGTTTTTTGTCAGGTTTTTCGGGTTGGGTTGGTTTCTAAGTATTTTACTAGCCATGGTTTCTTAGAAGGGAGAGAAGGGAGTTCTGGACCAGCTCAGGTTGTTGTCTATGGTACCTCAGTGCTCAGGAATTTCCAGGAACAAAAACCACTTATACATGACAGGCAGGCCAGGTGGAGGCTCTGAGAATCTGTCCATAGGCAGTTGATGTCACTCTCCACCTTGCATGGGATACTCAGGCAGTGCTGCACTGGTAACCACAGCCAGTGGCATAGTTCTGCCTGAAGTCCAGTTTCAGGACTGGGCTGAGGACCAGGGCTTCACGAACCTGAAGCTGGTGTCATGTAGCTGGTCCTCCATAGGTGGGTTGCAATCAGATACTCCTGGCTCTTGGACAGGGTCTTGTATAGGTAGCCACAGAGACTCTCCTGGGCTAAGGTGGTAAGGAACTTTGGGACCATTTGAACTTCTTAAAAACCTTGATCTTATACAGCAGACAAGAGAGGGTGTGATTGAGCTGGTAGATTGATAGGAATTTGGACATGACAATCATCTGATATACAGAAGTCTTCCTGAGGATATAATGGCCATAACATAGGCTTTCATAGTAGCCAGGAGCAGGAAAGTCAAGGCCAGAAAGAGGCTAGACATACCCATTTCCAGGATGTTCAGGGAGCATGGATTTTGAAACAGAAGCAGGAGCCAATGTCTGATTCCGGGACAAACTGTCCCATCAATTTTTTGCTTATTTATTGTGGTTTCACCAGCATGATTATCAGTTTGAATGAAAACAGAAAATCTTGATTTCAGTTTAGCTCTGCCACTGACTAGTTATGTGATTTTGGATGAGTCACTTAACTTCTCTGGGACCTCAACCTCTTCATCTGTAAATCAAGGGTTTGGACTAAGTGATCTCTGAGTTCCCTTCCAGCTAGAACATTTCTTGATTTTAAATTCAGAAATATTTATAAATCCTAATAGCTCCTTCAGAGCCAGCCAGGAGTATAGATAGGCAGCACGGCTTCTGTGCTGATTGAATAGGAATGAGGCCAGGTCTCTACAATGGAATCAAAGCAGAAAGTGGAGAGTCCATCATATGAATAATTCAAAGGGGAAAAAATCCCCATGGGTATCATGGTATTGGAATTCACTTGACTCATATTTCTGATCTGGAATCACTAGACTGCAATGTGACCTGTATCTCCATTACTTCCCCCCCGAAAAGTCTCATTTTCCTGTGGAAATTCAGCCTTTTCATGGATAATCATTTTTGTTCTAATAAGAAATCCCTGAGCTATAGAAATGAGTAGAAACTAGCCATGTATCACCAATCAATCAATCAACAATTGTAAGCAGCACATGTAAGGTCCTGGTGATACAAAGGTCAAAGTGGAACAATCCTTGCCTTCAATGAGTTTCCATTCTATTAAGGAAGATGGAATGTACATAAATACATATGTACAAAATAAATAGGAAGTACATTTATGGGGAAGGGGACACTAGCTGATAGGAAGTGAGGGATGGAGAATTCATAGATAGTGGCATTTATGTTGAGTTTTGAAGGTAACAAAAGATTCTAAGAGTCAGAGTTCATATATGAGGGCATTCCAGGTGTGGGAGATGGGAGTGGTTGAGTCATGTGTGAGGAAAATCAAATCAGGTGCTAATAGAAACAATCCAGTTATATTTGCTGTTGTCTTAATGGAGTTGGATGGAAATGGAATATAAAAAAATTTAAGTTTATCCTGTTCCCAAGATCCTTTTCATTATTCCTTTAAATCCATCATCATCTGAAATATTCAAAAGAGAAGTAAGACTTAGGAAAAAATTTTTCCCATGGACTTCCATGAACATCCAATGGGTTGGCCTACTTAAGCCATGAGCACTTCCGTGAGTCTCTCCTCGGTCATATTGGCAGGTTACACATACATTCAACTCATTTATATGCCTAGTTTCAGAAAGCTAATACTGAGACAATTAGATACCCTGGGTGGAGAAAACAAAAGGCAAAGAATATCTTACCCAAGAAAACATTAGCCTGTCCCCCCTCCCCCCCCCAGGAAGGTAGAGTCTAAACTCAAGCACCAAATGTAGCTTAATGGACTCAAGCACTTAATGCAGCTTTTTTTTTTTGCATCAGTTGGTGAAAAGGTCATCAGAATCATAAATTCAGGCATTTTGTCCTCAAGAATTGGCAAGGAAGACCCTTATTAGTATTGTAAATTAAAAACTCTTAAGCATTTCTTGCTTTCTCCAATGGTTGAAAATACTAATGAACTTCCTGTTATCTTACATAGGGTCATAGATTTAGAACTGGAAGGCACCTTAGGTGCCAACTAGTCCAATCCTCCCATTTAATAGATGAGGAAACCAAGGTACAGAATGGGTAAAGGATTTGCTCAAGACTACACACGTCCACACCTGCAAAGCTGGAATTAGAACCCAGATATCATGGTTATGAGTCTGGGGCAGGGAAGCCATCCTCTTACATATATTATTTCCTTTTAGCATTGGAGTTGTAATTATTCTCATTTTTATTTTATTCTTTTATTTCTTGGTATATGGAAAACTGTGGAACAGAAAGAATCAAGTCTTTTCCTCTGCCCAATACTGGGATACGACTCTGGGTTAAGGTGCTGACCTGCATTGGTGAAGAGAAATTCCTCACCAGGGAGTTCCCTATTCTAGTGAAACCTGAAGCTCACTATCTGGTATACATTCAGTTTATAAAACAGAAAGATGAGAAAAATCTAAAAATTATAGATCTTTACAAATTACAGATTACCTATGGAAGTCACTGGTTATTTTCTAAACTTAGAGGGAAGTATCTAAATCTATATAGATAGATATGTATATTTATTTATCTATATTGATATTCATGTCAATATCAGTATAGCTCAACCAAGGGAACTGTAAATTAAGATGCTGCCATTACCCTTCATAGTAATACATGATATATGCTGCCCCGGTGCAGAGGACTTATACTTCTGAAAAGTTCAGTCTTCCTCCCCCTCAAAAATACTCAAAAAACTGGTTTCTTTTGACTCCTTCACATTCTTTTGAGGGTCTTTAATATCACTTAATGAGGTGAGCACTATTAGATATGGCTAACGGTTCTCCAAGGTTATCCTTCTAAGGCAAGAGTTCTTAATATGTTATTTTTTTTTTTAATGTCATGGACCCCTTTTGGCAATCTGGTAGTATCTATGCATCCCTTCTCAGAATAATGTTTTTACATGCATAAATAAAACATATAGGGTTACAAAGGAAACCAATTATATTGAAATAATAATTTTAAAAATTAAGTTGAGAAAGAGCCAAGATGGCTGCATAGAAGCAGGAAAACTCCATGTACTCCCCCCATAACCATGTCAAATGCCAATAAAAATGACTCTAAACAAACTTTAGGGCTACAGAACCCACAAAGTGACAGAGAGAAACAAACCTCATGCTGAAAACAGCCCAGAAGACCAGCAGGAAGTGTCAATCACAGCACACAGGAGCCCAGCCCCCTGTGAGTCCATGGTTTTAGCCCCAGGGTGCCCGACCAGCCCCAGCTAGAGGGACATGGGGAGAGTGGATCACCAGCAGTTGTGGTGGTTTTCAGAATTATCAACCCACATACATGAGACAGCAGTCAATGACTATAGTATTCTACTGTTTGATAAACCCAAAGACCCCAGTTTTTGGGATAAGAACTCACTGTTTGACAAAAACTTCTGGGAAAACTGGAGTATAGTATGGCAAAACTGGGCATAGACCATTATCTAACACCATACACCAAAATCAAGCCTAAATGGGTGCATGATCTAAATATAAAGGCTGATACTGTAAGCAATCTGGGAAAGCAAGGAATAGTTTACCTGTCAGATTTGTGGAGAGAGGAAGACTTTATGACCAAACAAGAACTAGAGAGCATTATAAAATGAAAAATGGATAATTTTGATTACATTAAATTGAAAATCTTCTGTATAAAAAAAAAAGCCAATGCAACCAGGATTAAGAGGGAAGTGGAAAATTGGGAAAGAATTTTTACAACCTATGTCTCTGATAAAGAACTCATTTCTAAAATATATGGAGAATTGAGTCAAATCTATAAGAATAAAAGTAATTCCCCAATTGATAAGTGGTCAAAGGATATGAACAGGCAGTTTTCAGAGGAAGAAATTAAAGATATCGATAAGTATATGACAAAATGCTCTAAATCACTATTGATTAGAAAAATGCAAATCAAAACAACTCTGAGGTACCACATCTCACCAGTCAGATTGGCTAAGATGACAAAACAGGAAAATGACAAATGCTAGAGAGGATGTGGGCAAATTGGAACACTAATGCATTGCTGGTGGAGTTGTGAATGATCCAACCATTCTGGAGAGCAATATGGAATTATTCCCAAAGGGCTATAAATAATTTCATACCCTTTGATCCAGTAATACCACTTCTAGGGTTGTATCCCAAAGAGATCATAGAAGTGGGAGGAAGACGCATATGTACAAAAATATTTATAGCATATCTTTTTGTGGTGGCAAAGAATTGGAAATTAAGGGAGTACCCATCAATTTGGGAATGGCTGAACAATTTGTGTTATATGCATGTAATGGAATACTATTTTGCTATAAGAAAAGAGGAGCAGATGGACTTCATATTTACCTGGAGAGGCTTATACGAACTGATGCTGAGTGAGAAGAATAGAGCCAGGAGAAATTTGTACCCAATTACAGACACAATGTATGTGTAATGACCAACTTTGATGGACTGGACTCTTCTCAGCAATTCAGGGTTAGAAGTCAACCCAAAAAGTCTCATGATGGAGAGAGATGTCTACATCCAGAGAAAGAACTGAGTTTGAATCCAGATTGAAGCAAACTACCTGCTCTTTTTCTTTTTCTTGTTTGATTTTGTTTCCTCTTTCCCATTGTTCATTCCATCTGATACAATCCTTCTTTATAACCTGATTAAAGTCTACTGTGGAAGTATCTGCAGATCCTATACTTGATTGTATGTCACCATGATGGGGGAGGGAGGGAGGGAGAGAAAATTTGAAACTCAAGGAATTGTGGAACTGAATCTTGTAAACCAAAAGTAAACAAATTAATAAAGACCAAAAAATAAAAAAAAAGAATTATCAGCTCATAAATGGCAAAGACAAAGTGAGAGGTGAGTGGATTTTGGGAACACGGGGTCTGGGAGTACAGTCCAGCCTCTACCCCTGGAGGGAGAAGTGGCTGAGGTGCAGCAGCTGCCACCACATGGCTGCTTCAGATCTCCTGGCCTACATATTGTAAGGGGAACAAGCAAGCAATCTGAGGGGTAATCACTCTTGCTTTAATCTGCTAGGATATGGATTGCTATCTAGGGGTGCATGATGAGTGTGCCAGAGCCAGTAGAGGCTTATGAGAGGGCACACAACTAATAGCATCAGCAGCTGAGAAAACCCCAGTGATTTGGGACAAAGCTCACCTCTCTGGTAGCAGAATTCTACTGTGGCAAAAAGCTCAAAAGTCAAGTAATTGAGTAGCAACATTAGCAAGAAAAGGAAGCAAAGCAGGCACAGCAATCTTACTTTGGACACCTTTTTTGGGAACAAAAAGGATCAAAGCATGGAAGGAGGAAGACAATGAAGTCATAACTCCTGCATCAAAAGCTTCCAAGAAAAATACGAACTGGTTGTAGGCCATAGAGGAGCTTAAGAAGGATTTTGAAAACAAAATAAGAGAAGTAGAGGAAAAATTGGGAAGAGAAATGAGAATGATGCAAGAAAATCATCAAAAGAGAGTCAACAAACTGACTGAAGAAAATAGCAATTTAAAAAATAGAGTAACTCAAATGGCAAAAGAGGATCAAAAAGCCAATGAGAAGGATAACTTAAAAAAGCCGAATTTGCCAGATGGAAAAAGAATCTCCAAAGCTCACTGAAAAGGGGCGGCTAGGTGTTGTAGTGAATAGAGCACTGGCCCTGGAGTCAGGAGGACCTGAGTTCAAATCCAGCCTCAGACACTCAACAACAAAGACAAAAAAAAAACTAGCAGTGTGACCTTGGGCTTAACCCCAATTGCCCGCCAAAAAAGAAAAAAAAGTTCACTGAAGAGAATCATTCCTTCAGAATTAGATTGGAGCAATTGGAACCTAGTGACTTTATGAAAAATCAAGATACTATTAAACAGATCCAAAAAAACATGAAAAAATAGAAGGCAACGTGAAATATCTCATTGGAAAAACCACTGACCAGCAAAATAGATCCAGGAGAGATAATTTAAAAATTATTGGACTACCTGAAAGTCATGATCAAAAAAAGAACCTAGAAATCATCCTTCAAGAAATTCTGAAGGAAAATTGCCCTGATATTTTAGAACCAGAGGGCAAAATAAACATTGAAAGAATCCACCAATCACCTCTTGAAAAAGATCTCAAAAAGAAAACTCCTAGGAATGTTATAGCCAGGTTTTGGAATTCCCAGATCAAGGAGAATATATTACAAGCAGCCAAAAAGAAACAATTTGAATATTGTAGAAGCACAATCAGGATAATACAGGATGTTACAGCTTCTACATTGAGGGATCAAAGGTCCTGGAATATGATATTCCAGAGGTTAAAGGAGCTGGGATTAAAACCAAGAATCACCTACCCAACAAAACTGAGTATCAGGGGAAAATATGGTCATTCAATGAAATAGAAGACTTTCAAGTATTCTTGATGAAAAAAAAACAGAATTGAATAGAAAATCTGACATTCAGATACAAGAAGCAAGAGAAGCATGAGAAGGTAAACAGGGAAAAGAAATCAAAAGGAACCTATCAAAGTTGAAATATTTACATTCCTACATTGAAAAACAATAACTGTAACTTATGAAACTTTTCTCAGTATGAGAATAGTTGAAGGCAATATAAATGTATATGTGTGTATACATAGATATATATGTCTGTATAGGAGGTTATATGAATACATATGTGAGTGTGTGCATATATATGTATAGGTATATAAATACAGAGGGCACAGTACCAGTTAAATAGGAAGGGATGATACTTAAAAGTTAAAATTGAGAGGTGAGAGAGGAATATAATGAGAGAAGGGGAGAGACAGAATGGGGTAAATTATCCCCATATAGAAAAGGCAAGAGAAAACTGTTACAATGGAGGAGAATAGGAAGACAAAAGGGAATGGGTCAACCTTACTCTCACTGAATTTGGCTTAGGGAGGGAATGACATATACACTAAATAGGGTATCTTTCCCTACAGGAGAGTAGGGGGAAAGGGATGAGATGGGGGATAATGGAGGGCAGTACAGTTTGGAGGGGGAGGGAAGTTGGCAACACACACTTTTGAAAAGGGTCAGGGTCAAAGTAGAGAATAAAACAAGTGGGGGGTGGGACAGGATGGAGGGAAATATAGTCAGTTTTTTACAAGATATCCACTATGTAAATGTTTTGTGTAGCTACACATGTACAACCTATATTGAATTGCTTATCTTTTATTACATGCAACTGGGAAATAAGATATACAGGCATTGGGGTATAGAGATCCATCTTGCCCTATTGGAAAGTCAGAGCGGGGATGTGGGAGGCTATAGAAGAGAGCAGATTGAGGGAGGGCATATACAGTGGGATCAGTGTTTTGGGGTGGTGGGTAGGGGAAAGACAGGGAGAAAATTTGTAGCTCAAAATCTTGTGGAAATAAATGATGTAAACTAAAAATAAACATAAAATTTAATTTAAAAAATGAGTGGAACTCAGGTCAAGAACCCCTGTTTATGGGGTTACATGATCATTTTTTTTAAGCAATTGGGGTTAAGTAACTTGCTCAAGGTTACATGGCCAGTTATTTCTGGGTGTGGTGCTAAGTATCTGAGCCCGGATTTGGTCCCCAGGTCATCCTGACACTGGAACCAGTGCTCTTACTAGCTGAGCCACCTGGCTGCCCCTAAGCAATTGGGGTTAAGTAACTTGCTCAAGGTTACATGGCCAGGTGTTTCTGGGTGGGTAGTAAGTGTCTGAGCCCGTATTCGATCCACAGGTCATCCCAACACTGGAACCGCTGTGCTACCTGGCCGCCCCTACATGAACATCTTTAAACACTTTCATTAGTGTGGGGGAGAACCTCATCCTTTTTGTACATGGACAGATTTCCACCATGCTGTGGTACTATACTCCTGATGTACTCTGTAGTACTATACCTTCCTAAGAATCCATAGCTGTTCTATGACCCCATGGGAAACAGAAAACAATGGGTTACCCTAAGAAGGAGGATCTTTCTGACATCAATTTTCATAATTTTCAGCACACAAGTGTAAAAATCCTTCCTCCAAGTCCAAATAACAATTCCCCAACTTGTCTATTACATCTTACCTTAGTATGTTGTCTTGGGCATTAAGAGGTTAGATGATTTGCCATAGTCACACAGCTAATGTGTGCCAGTAGTAATACCTTGCAGATTTTCCTGACTCCAAGGCCAGTTCCAGCCTGCTTCCTTCAGGTTCTGGGAATAGAATAAAAATTCCCAAACTTCAATAAGTTAGATGTTACAATGTCTGTCCACTAGCCCAGGCTGTCTCCTCCAGGGCCTGAGAACAGGATAAAAATAATAGTCTCTAAGCCCAAGGAATTTAAAGTCTACCTCTTATAATATGTCCCCAAATCCCTGGAATACTGTTCCATTCCCTTCAAGTTCCCCCTTTGCCAAAATTCAAGTACCTCAAAACTAAGAGTACCTATTCTGTCTTCTTGGTGACTGTACAGCAAATGTAGTTAGTTCTATAGGAGAATAAAGTTGGTTGAGGAATGCTGATAAAGAAAGAAGAGGTTTCGAGGCTCTCTTGAGGTTATGGATTACATGGTAGCATCCATTGAATTTTTGTCCTCTTTGGAGACACTGTAATTTGTAATGGCACTGGTTGGCAATATAATATATGGGCTTGCAAGCTAGGTGTTTATCTCAATCCAAAAGATTACAGATATGTCAGATATGGAATTTATTTCCTCATTTAAAGGACTGGTGTAGAATAGATTATTTTTCTTCTTTGAGGCAGGAATGGGAAGCTGTTTTATAGGTTTTTTTAAAAGGGAAGAGAGGACAGAAATATTATTCCCAATATTGGAAACAGCCATAAATAATTCCTGGTGGGCTCCAACACTCAACTGACTCACTTTACTTATTTTTCCAAGTGACTGAATAAATGGTGAGATATCTCACCCTTTCTAGCATCAACATACACTGTTGCTATATAAACCTTAATAATCTGATGGAAATTGAGCTAATGAACGCACAACTCTGTAAATTTCATTGATCTTCTTGGGACTAAGGAAAGGATAGACCTTGGTGCTCATCTGGTGCCCCCCTCACACAAACTCTGGTCAAAAGAAATAATTCCAAGCTACCCAAAGCTGCCTAGGAGGTCTCAATTCAACTGAATTCCATTCTAAAATTTGCTTAATTATTAAGTCTTTACTATGTGCCAGGAACTGTTATAGGCACTGGGAAGAGAAAAACAAAAAACAAAAACAATCTCTTCCCTCAAGAAACTTACATTTTACTGAAAGAGGCAACATGAATATAGGAAGTCAGAGGAAGTAGATTAAAATCCCAGCTCTGCTCCTTAGTGCCTACATAACTTTAGACAAGTCACAACCTCATGTTTCTCATAGAAATAATTAAAGTGTTGGTTTGTTTTATTTGACAATTATGTAATGGATTTGTTTTTCTTGCCTTTTCCAGGGCAGAGAAGAGAGGGAGAGGATGTGGACCTAATAATTAAATAAAACTGAATATTAAAAAATGAAATGGGGACCAGATTACGTGTCTGAGGTCCCTTCCAGTTTTGGACTTATTTTTCTAAGCAGAAACAAATTATTCTGGGATCATTGATGTATATTTCAAAGTGACTTCCAAGGCCATCTCCTCCAAAACTTTCATTTTGTAGATGAGGAAATCAAGGCTCAGAAATTCAAGGTCACAGAAATAGAAAGTGTCAGAGACTACTGCACTCCCTTAAATTGTTTTATATTGACTCATGTGTATTTTATATTTATTTGTATACACATCATTTCTCCAGATCAAATGTAAGCTTCTTGAGGGCAGAAACTACTTTTTTTGATCATTGTTTCCTCAGGGTCTAGCACAGTGTCTGGTGCATGGTAAGCACTTAATGAAAGTTTATTGATTGTTTTAACCCATATGACTTATGAGGTTCTGCCCTGAAGTTAAATTTGCCATTATCAGACCCAGGTGCCAAATGATCCAAATTTTAATTTGGCTTCACAATAACTCACATTACTCATCTAGCTTTGTTATTGACCATATCTGTGGATTTTATCTTGATCCATATGATATCCAGATGGTCCTCCATCATTTCTCCCTTATTTCTTAGGTTATTGAGGATGTGTACTATAAATATCTTTAATCAATTATCAAGAATGCAAAGAATGAGAGGCAGGATAGTGTAGCACAAAAAGCCCTAGACTAGAATTTCAGAGACTCAGGTTCTAATCTACTCTTTGTCACTGATTTACCATCTGACCTTGGATAAGTCATGTATCTTCTTTGAGGAGGGTTTATTAGATAATTTCTGAAAGTCCCTTCCAACCTGAAAATGGTTCTTTGTCTACCTACATGTGTTAAGCTTTTTACTCTTTGGTAGATTTAGAAAAAGTATACCACATGGCCCCTAGCTTCAAGGAGCTTACAATTTAATTGAGATGTAAATTAAGCGAACACTAAAAAATCTGTGACACCATTACATGGGGAAATACCATTGTGGGAGTTCTTTTCATATACAAAGACTGGAAACTCAGAGTTCTTAAATTTAGAAGTGGAAGGGATCTTTGTAGTCTAGTCGTACAGCTTCATTTTTATAGATGGAGAACCCAAAGACTAAATAGTCTAACTGATTTCCATTATGTCAGACAAGGAGTAAGTAGCCCCCTTTGGTTTGAAGCAATAGAGAATTAATTACCTAAGGTTCAGAAGGGGTAAAATAATTTGTGCACAACCTCACAGCCACTAAGTGCAAGAGGTGGGATGTGAAACTGGATTTTACTGAGTCCGGACTCAATGATCCATCCACTATACTCCACCCATAAAATAATGACAAATGATATCAGACAGTAGGGTCATAAGATCATAGATATGGAGCTGGAAGATATCTCAGAGTCCATCTAGTTCAAATCCTTCATTTTATAGATGAGGAAACCAAAGTTTAGAGGTGTGCAGGGCTGCCTGCTATATAAGGTTTCTGAAATTCATCTTTAATCACTTAAAAGTACACTAAATCTTTTGGAGCACCCTATATAATTCAATGTAGTCCTATTTTTCACCCCCAGAACCTAATATTGCCTGATGCATGTCATTGTTGTTGTTTGGTGATTTCAGTTGTGTTTGACTCTTCACAACTCATTTGCAGTTCTCTTGGCAAAGATTCTGGAATGGTTTGCCATTTCCTTCCACCACTCATTTTACAAATGAGGAAACTGAGGCAAACAAAGTGATGTGACTGAAATCATATTTGAGCTCACAAAGATGAGTCTTACTGACTCCAGTCCTGTCACTCTATCCACTGTACCACCTAGAGGCCTGGCACATGTTAGATATTTAATAAATACTTCTTCTTGAATTGACTGATAAGTGACAGAGATGTGTAACCAATCAATTATAGCCTTACAGACAACAAATTACACAATGATATTCTGGGAGATAAAGAAGAAATATAGTTGGTGGCCATTGCCCTCAGGGATATATGTGTACATGTGTGTATACAATATATGCATGTTGTGATATGTGTGCATGTGTGTGTTCAAATGTGCGTGCATATGTACATGCCCCCATGCATACATATGTAGGACCATAGATCAAGATTTGGAAGGGATCTCAGAGGACATCTAATTCTACCCTTTCATTTTACAGATGAGGAAACTGAGGCCCAATGAAGTTGGGTGACCTGTTTAAGGTCACATAAGTGGTAAGTGCTGGAGCTGGAACTTTAAGCCAGCTGCTTTGACACCAGAGTCAATGTTCTTACTATCGTGCCATGGTTCCTATATACTGTACTCACCAAAATGGTACTGAGACTCAGGAGAATTTAAGTGGTACAGACAATAAGTAAGTACTATCAGAATTCATCAAAGGCAGAAATCAATGAATAGAGCAAGCCTAGTGAGGGAAAGGATCCAAAAATGGGGTGGGACTTGAATTGTACCTTAAAGAGGTATTGAGGATGGATAGATGGACTTAAGTAAGTCCTATTGAAATAATAGCAAACAGTGCAAAGGAAATAACACAGGGAAAAAATTACAATGATTTTTATGGTGGTTGAGTCTTTATATTCAATATTTGAGGACTGAATTTCCCTGAGAGTTTTATCATCAGTTAACTTGGTGATTTTTAAAAATTCTTTCTCAGATGAATTTTTTCATTTGCTGACTTTTCAATAAAAAATCTCCTCATTGCATCAAAGGAAATGTAGATGGGTAGAAAAGGTCAGAAAACCTGAGCTGACATCCTCCTAAGGCACATGACACTCTCTCAGAGGTTAGTTTCCTAAGCTGTAAAATTAAGATAATAATCCTTATAGTCTTGCAATGAGCATTAATTGGCATGAGACATCTAGAATATTCTGCATACCTGAAAGCATATATAGCAGCCATTGAACCTTGGAGTACACTTCAGGGGCTAAAAAGAACCCAGATCAGATGAATTTTCAAATCTCATCTTTTCAGAAAGTACTCTAAATAAAAAAGAGAATGAGTGAAGATAAATACAGCTAATTGAACTAAATTGTTTCCAAATGAACTACTTTTCAGAGTTGTTCATAAGGTGACAGCAGTCTTTAAACAAATCACCATGTAGATTTTTTGGCAGGGCAGGACCATGAATAATTTGTTTCTTTAATTAACTCAGATTTATTAAATAATTTGCCTTCTGTTAAATTAAACTATATTTCCATCTGAGGAACTATCAATTTATGAATTTTCCATTATCATTAAAAAGGCAATAGGACATAAATTCTGAATAGTGTGAACGTCTTGTGTATAGGAGTAGAAAGAGAGAGCCTCAGAGTGAGGGGGAAAACTGAGTTTGGGGGTAGTTTTAAGGTATTAAATCTTTCTACCCACTAAAAGAGGTTTAAATTTTTAAAAACTTGAGTCTGCTAAAGCTTAGAGTTGCACTAAGACTTTTGGGACACACATTATGACATAGTGAGTAAAAATTGGTCTCAGAGGCAGGGAGACCAAGGTTTAAGTTTCACCTCTAACACTGGCTGTATTTTTATTGGTAAGTCACTTAACTCTTTGGGGCCATCGCCAGTCATCTTGACTTTTGTCTTGCCATCAAACTGACCTCTGGAGAAGAAAGTGAGGCTGATAATTCTGCACAGCTCTGCCTCACTTAAATCCAATTCACTCACAAGTCAAGACATCACCTCTTGATGTCATTGGTCATCGTGGAGAATGAAGGATGAACAACAATGAACCTTAATCTCTCAGTGGTCTGAAGAACTCTGATGACTACAAGGTACAAAGAAGGGAGAGAGAGATTCTTCATTCAGGAGTTCCCTAGAACAATGAATAAAATCACAGGTCAAGTCCCTAGGCACAGTTAGTGTATGTGGGTCAAGTATTTACACTGTCAAAGCAAACGTCAGTTAAGCTTCAATTGTGGTTGTTCTTTGTTCTTCATTCCCCAAGAAAACCAAAGCTTCAATTGGGAGCCATTGAACTGATGTGTACTAGTAGTTGGCATGAGAGGCAATGGATAGAGAGCTAGCTTCAGTGTCAGGAAGTCTAGCATATAGTATCAATCAATAAACATTTATTGTTTATTACTATGTGCCAGGCACTATGCTAAGTGCTAGCATTGGGAAAAGAAGAAATCTCAGAGTTAGAAAGAACTGGATCCAAATCCCTTCTCTGCCACATACTAGTTGTGTTACATTAGGCAAGTCAATCAATCTTTCAGGGCCCTGGTTAAGAAAACAATGTAAAATAAAACATAGGAGGGGCAGCTAGGTAACTCAGAGTGCTTAGCCTGGAGTCAGGAAGACCTGAGTTCAAATTCAGCCTCAGATACTAGCAGTGTAACCCTGGGCAAGTCACTAAATCTTCTGTTTCCTCATTTGTAAAATGAGATGGCAAAGCACTTTGGTATCTTTGCCAAGGAAACCCCAAACATTGTTATGAAGAGTAAGACATGACTGAAAAAACAACAGGAGGTCCCACCTGCTCTGGAGATTTCCATCCCTATAAAAGGGCAACACAACTAAGTAGTTAGGTCTGTTGTCTGTTGGCTTTCTACAGCTGGGTCTTTTAAACCGTCTCTGTCCTCTTTTATTTAAACAGCAAGATTAATGCTTCCCTATTAAAGTATGGCATTTCAGACTTTAATTGGAAGATATTCCTTTAATCCAAAGGTTAATAGTGAGAGAAAGTCATACCCTTAGAGAGGGGCAGTATATTCCCACTCTAAAGGAGTTACCAGTTCTTAAGAAGATATGGTGTAGCCTTACTTCAACCCTCTGCCTTTCCCTGCCCACCCAGTCCCAAATTAAAATACCAGTCATGTCCAACTTACAACCCTGTTTTACCTATCAAGCTTTAGGTAAGAACCACCAACAAAAGTTTAGAGAACACTAGCTCTAAATTCATTTTTTTATGAGAAAAGAATGAAAAGAGCATTGGACTCAGAACCCAAGGACTTGACATCAACTTTTGAATTTGTCCCATATTATCTTTTCAATCTTGGCAAATTATTTAACCTTTCTATGCGTTAGTTTCATAATCTTAAAAGGGGGGGGGGCAGAACAGGAGTTGAATAGATATCTTCCAAGTGTCTTTCCACTGTCAAATCTATATTCCTAGAAATTTCCATGGAAGAGCTACTTTTAAGATCCATTCCCCCTCTGAACATATGAGCCTACGAGACACAGCTATGCCCCTACACACTTCTAAAGTAGATCTACATCTAAGACCCCTTCCAGCTGTAAATATATAACACTATGAGCCTATGATTAATGGGGTACAAGCTCTGGGAACCCCTTGAACTCTCCTTGAATCTTCCCACTTGATGAGGCATTTGCCTGAAGCCATAAACCTTTCATTATTGATAGGTCCAAATCTCTCTTACTCTTAACCTAGACTAGCCCTCCATTGTCCAGCTACTTCCCACCCTTGATCCTATCAAAATATCTATACCCAAATCTGTTACCCTTAAACTAGCCTAGCCTTCCATTGTCATCTCCAGGTAGCTTTCAACTATTTCCTGCCCTTAATCCCATTCCTGGAGTCTGACCTCAGTCCCATCAAGATCCTCTTTAGGGTCAGCTAGGTGGTACAGTGAATAGAGCACTGGCTCTGGAGTCAGGAGGACCTGAGTTCAAATCTGGCATCAGACACTTAACACAAAAAACTAGCCTTGTGACCTTGGGCAAGTCACTTAACTCCAATTGCCTTATGTTCTCCCTCTAAAAAAAAGGCAAAAATAAATTAATGAAATAATTACTCAAGAAATAAAAAGTCCTCTTTAGACTCCTCAAGACCCTCACCAAACCCCTCTTCTAGACCAACCCTAGATCCTTCCCAGTCTTTCTATAGATCCTTCTTTTCTCCATGAAGGGGCTCAGGTTCAATTTAGCTCAGACTCAGTCTGTTTCAGATTGTTCTGACCTACTTGTCAATTCAAGGGTCACAAATATTTAGACTCTAATCTACCCATTATGGCAAATCTTTATTAAATTTTGTTTTACCTTGACTGAGAGAAGACTTCAGCTGAATTCATTTAGCAGAACCCAGTGTGCGGGTATTTTGGGGTCTCAAGCACCCCTAAACCCCAAACCTCAACATGATGAGTTGCTTAGTCTTTTGGGGCCTCAGTTTCCTCATTTGTAAACTAAGAGTGATGAATAAGATGGCCTCTAAGGTTCCTTCTAGCTACAAATCTATGCTCCTACAAACTCCCAAGGTAGATCTATTTCTAAGGCCCCTTCTATCTCTAAACATGAGTCTATCATGATTTGCTTAGCCCTGCTGGGCCTCAGTTTCCTCATTTGTTAAAAAAAAGTGTTGGATTAAATGGTCTGTAAGGTCTTTTTAAGCTCTAAATCCATGTTCCTGCCAATTTCCAGGCTAAATCTCCTTCTAGTCAGATAAATGATGGACATTCCTTTCTCTGAACTTTCCATTTTGGCTTTGAGTCATTTAGGGGAAGGAATATGAAAAGAAACCTTTTAAGTAAGGATGTGTTGTTCTGTAGTCAGCTTTAATAAACCTGGCAGAGTGCTCCTAAAAGCTAAGACCAGGTAATCAGACAAAAGCTAAGTGCAACTAAAATTCCTGATACCTACAGAGAGATATTTGCACAGGGGATTGGGGGAGTAGAATAACTTAAAAGGGGTTAGGATGGTAGTAAGAGAATCGGGTTTAACATCTATGTCTTATGTAACAAGTAAAAATAAATTTATATTCGTTAAAAAAAAAAAACAGCAATCCATCTCTGAAGTCATTTTCCCCTCACAGGGTCACTAACTTCAGAGAAATGGGAAGTTTATCATTTACTGAGAAAATAGCACATTTAAGTCATTTTCCAACTTTCTGTAATCACCCATTTTCCCAGAACAGAGTATTTAGATTCCAGGGTCATTATTTTTTTAAAGGCACCTCCAAACCCAATGATTACGTTTATTATTTCAAAAGTTAATGTCTGCACCACAAAGGCAAAAATGGAACAAAAAGATAGAGCTACAAAAATGTTGAGAAAATAAAATCACTTGCCATATAATGGTGAAAGGATGAGGTCAGTGGTAGGGAAGGGGAGAGAGCAAATTGCCTCATTTTTTGACTTGGTGAATTTATTGACCTTTTCAAGAGTTCAGGTAAAAGGTATTCAAGGGTTAAGTTTAATTTTTTTACTGAATTAGTGTAGCAAGCATATGTTGGGGGGAGTGGGGGAGGGACTGTTGGGTTAGAAATTAAAAGAATGGTGACTGTGTATGGGAGTGAGAAAGATGAACAAGGCTGACTCCAAGCTTACTCATCTAAATGACCAGAAGGATAGAGGTCCCACCCTAAACTGTTGCTGTTGTTCATCCTAGAAGAGGACCAAGGACATCTTGAGGGTGATGTTTTGACTTACAAGTGAATTGGATCTAAGATTGGCAGGGCTGTGCAAAGTCCTTCTGAGTCATCAGAGTTCAGAGGCAATATGTAGGGCTCTCACTGATTGGCCAATAATAGACCAAGTCTCACTAGCTCAGGGTTTTTTTGTTTGTTTGGACTTTAATGGCTCAGAAGGAATGTCAATGGCACTTGTTTTGGTTCTGGCCTGTAAACCCTGAGGGTCTTCCCCTCCCAGATTGATTATTTTATAAAGGAAAACTAAGTCATCTTTTGCTTCTTCCCACCCTAGGCAAAGATAGGGTCCTTAGGAAGATAGGAGAACTTGGAAGAAAGATAATGACATTTGTTGGATGTGTTAATTTTCTCATTGTCTTTCTTTAGTCAGCCCCCAATCTTTTGATTCAAGATTCAAACTTTTAGGGTTCAGTCTTTCCATTAAGAGGTGCCATTTGTGAGGTCTCTTGTCTCACTTGCCCATTCTTTCCACTCTGGCCAGCCTTATTTTCCTACTTATCCCCTGTGTACTAACTAAGCTCTAGAAAAGCATGTATGCCTTCTCAAAATGCATTCCTCACAGCTGAAATATGCTCCCTCTTCAGTAACTAAGGGCCTTTTCCCTACCCGCCTTGAAATATTGTCTGAAATCTCCCTCCTTCCACAAGACCTTTCCCAGCAACACATTTATGAAAAGGGAATTCCCCCTCCCATCTCTTGGCACAAGCTACCTCCTGATTATTGCATTTCCAAGCCCTACATTCCTTATATATTTAATGAGATTCCTCAGTACAGCTGTTTATGTACCAGCTTCCCTTGCTTTCAGTGTTTTAAAGTCATGGAATTGTATTAACATGAGAACTAGAGATTTTAGAGATTGATTTGTTCAATCAGTCAACGAATATTTATTAACCATTTACTATGTGCCAGGCACTGTTTTAGGCACAGGGGCATACAAGCACCAAAAAAAAAAAAAAATGAAACAGTCCCTACTAACAATGAGTTTACATTCTAATGGGAAAGGCAAGAAGAACATATAAAAATATATATGCTATAATTTAAAGTTAAGAAATGTAACTCCCTTTCATTTTATAACTGAGAACATTGAAGTTCAAAGAGTCATATTTTGAGAATGACTTTTCTCAGTTTATAAATTCCAGGGACACATATGAACCCAGTCACTCTGATTCAGGAGTCTTCTGTCCATTGATTCCCTGTCTCCCCAACTACACTACTTCTTTTTCTCCCTACATTACCTGCTTCTTTTTTATTTGAAAAACCTGAAAGTTAAGGGTGACCCTTTTGAATTAGCACCATCTATAGTTAAATGCTCGATAACTATGTGGTTCTGCAGGTCTTGGGGTGGGGAGTGAATAGGTACATTCTTTTTGCCAGTGATATCTTTTTTTTTATCATAATCCACTTTTTATTAAACATGTAAAAATATTATTTATTTTGGTTGAGCACAAAACCATCTCCTAGCTGTCTGACCTAATGGGACCTGAAAGGTCAGGCCCAAAAAAACAGCACACACACACAAAAAAAACCCCACAAAACAAAACAAAAAAATTGTACTTCCAAGGTACTAGGGAAAGAGAAAGGCTTACATACCTTCCAGTCCCCGCTGGAGAAGAACTTGAGATTAGCAGTGTTCCTGGTCAAGGAACCATAAAAATGAAGAGGTCACCCATAAAGAGTTAGGGTTGTCCTGGAGAACCCAAAATACCAACACGCCAGGTCCTGCCAAATGAATTCAACTCAAGTCTTCTCTCAGCCAAAGAAAAGTAAAGCCTATTAAAAGTTCACTTGCATTAGACACAGCGTAAGTCTGTGCTAGGTCATTCTATGGTGTTCTCACTATTCTATGGCACTCTCTCTATTCTATGGCACTCACACACATGGAGGGAAGATGAGGTCTTATATACAGAAGGTTGTGGGAGGAATCTAGGGGTAGTCTAGGGGAGGAGTTTGGGGAGGGTCTTCAAGAGGAGTTAATGAGGTCAATGAATGATTAATGGTGGGAGGCCACCTGGAGACTACAGACAATGGTGGACTAGGCCAGTTCAAGGGTGGATTGATATTTTGATAGGCTCAAGGGTGGGAGTAGAGGGTGGGAAGTCAAGGGTGATAATAGAGGATGGGAAGTCTAGTAACAGAGGGTGGGAAGTCTAGTAACAGACTTGCCTCATGCAAATGCCTCATCAAAAGAGATGATTTAATCAGAGTTCAATGAGGGGTTCCCAGAGGCTGTACCTCAAGGACTCAAGGAGAGCACAAGGGGGATCCCAGAGCCCATACCTCATCAATTTTACAAGCTCAAAAACCAGATTAACATATGAAGGAATATACAGTATACCTGGAATAACTTTTTTTTGGGAGAGGCAATTGGGGTTAAGTGACTTGCCCAAGGTCACATGGCTATTATTTTGTGTTAAGTGTCTGAGGCCAGATTTGAACTCAAGTTCTCCTGACTCCAGGGCCAGTGTTCTATTCACTGCACCACCTAGCTTTCCCCTGGAATAACTTTTGACAACATCTATCAAAAAATTTTCAGTACCTGCAACAACTTGAATTTCATTCAGCATCTATAAAAACTATATGAGACCTTCTACAAAGCCAATATTTTTGAAATTTCACAAGTTAAAGCAAAACAATCTTCAGTACATACATTGCTATCATTTTAAAATACAGATAATGATTTCTTTTTAAAGCAAAATATGGAAAGATCCTAAGGACCAAGTCTTTATGGGTTTTGTGCTCAATCTAGTACTGATCTGGTAGAGGCTCTGGAAGCCTCCTTGAACCTTTCCACTGGATCTGGAGTTCACCTGATGTATCTACCCATTCCAGTAATCCTCTCAACTGGCCTTTCATAGTGGCCAAAACCCAATCTCCCAACATTCTCTGTTACCTCCTGATTGCCTCTGGCTACTTCCCACCCTTGAGCCTATCTGAACCCCATTCCAATCAAGATTCTCTCTAGACCCCTCCTCCAGTCACCCTGGACAACTTGACCACTCCTAGATTGCTCCCACAGTCTTTCTATATATAAGATTCATCTTGTTTCCATGAAAGTGCTCAGGTTAAATCTGGCCCTCTTATCAATACAAGCATCACAAATGATCAGATTCCTTAAGAGTCTGGCCAATATGAGGGATTTTTAGAATTGTGCCCACCTGTTTTTTATCAGTGTTCTAACAAATCTTGCTTGTCTTTGCTGAAAGAAGTCGGGTCAAATACATTCAGCAGAACTTATTGTTATCTCAATATCCTAGCACCCCTAAACCTCAACAATTCCAAATGAAATTAGTAATTTTCCATTTCTTACACACACACACACACACACACACACACACACACACACGTATATATGTATGTATATACATATATGTATGTTATATATTATTCTTATATATATAATATATGTATTCTTATATATACTACAAGAGCTATATAAAATTTTGAAAAAACTAAATCTGTAAGCTGTTTCAGTTACAAAATATATGTTTTTTTTTTAATTTATAACCTGACCAAAAAATGCTACATTACTTATATATGAGCTTTTCAACTTCCTACTCTTAAGTTATTAAAATGAAAAAAATTAAACTGTAAGTGCCCTGCCATACATACCAAATTCATCATTTACTTGAATATGGCTAATTAAATGAAAAACTAATATAACCAAGAATTCTCAAGATATTTACTGCCTGCTAAAATTTCACTTTTAAACTCTTTCTTTAAAAAAATAGTCAGGTGTGGGGGGGGGGGAGGCAGAGTCAAGATGGCAGAGTAGAAACAGGACTTCCTCACAGCTCTGGTTCCCACCTCCCCCAATTCATGTAAAAAAAATGACTCTAGACAAACTTTGGAGCTACAGAACCCACAAAATGACACAGAGAAGCTAACCTCCCCCTGAGGACAGCCTGGCAGGCCAGCAGCAAGTGGCCAGCACAGTGCTCTGGGAGCCAAGCCCAGCCCCACTCAAGGTGGAAGTCTTAGCCCCAGGGCAGCCTGACCAGACCTTGGCTGAGGGACTTGAGATCACCAGAAGCTATGGCAGTTTCCAGAATTATCAACCCATAGATGCCAAGGACAAAGTGAGAGGTCAATGCAGTGTGGATTTTGGAATTTGGGAATTCGGAGTACAACCCAGCCTTTGCCCCCAGGGCAAAAAGCGACAGCAGCAGTGCAGCTGCCACCATGTGGCAGCTTCAGCTATGCAGATTGTAGGGGGACCAAGTGACCAGTATGAGGGATGATTGCTCTTGCTTTAACCTGCTTGGATCTGGACTGCTATCTAGAGTGGAGGTCCTGGGGTGCGTGACCAGCTTGCCAGAGCATGTGGAGGCTTCAGAGAGGGCACCCACCTAATACCTTCAGTAGCTGAGAAAACCCCAGCATTTGGGACAAAGCTCCCCTGTCTGGTAGCAAAGTTCTACTGTGGCAAAAAGCCCAAAAGTCAAGTAATTGAATGGCAACATGAGCAGGCAAAGGAAACAAAGCAAACAGAGCAACCCAACTTTATACTCCTATTTTGGGGACAAAGAGGATCAAACCTTGGAACAGGAGGAAGACAATGAAGTCAGAACTCCTGCACCTAAAGCTTCCAAGATAAATATGAGCTGGTTACAGGCCACAAAGGGGCTTAAAGAGGATTTTGAAAATCAAATAAGAGAAGTGGAGGAAAAATTGGGAAGAGAAATAAGAAGGATGCAAGAAAATTATGAAAACTGAGAGTCAACAACCTGACTCAAGA
>NW_027185889.1:10137704-10151071 GCF_028583685.1 Petaurus breviceps papuanus | reverse complement strand
AAAAAATTAAACTGTAAGTGCCCTGCCATACATACCAAATTCATCATTTACTTGAATATGGCTAATTAAATGAAAAACTAATATAACCAAGAATTCTCAAGATATTTACTGCCTGCTAAAATTTCACTTTTAAACTCTTTCTTTAAAAAAATAGTCAGGTGTGGGGGGGGGGGAGGCAGAGTCAAGATGGCAGAGTAGAAACAGGACTTCCTCACAGCTCTGGCTCCCACCTCCCCCAATTCATGTAAAAAAAATGACTCTAGACAAACTTTGGAGCTACAGAACCCACAAAATGACACAGAGAAGCTAACCTCCCCCTGAGGACAGCCTGGCAGGCCAGCAGCAAGTGGCCAGCACAGTGCTCTGGGAGCCAAGCCCAGCCCCACTCAAGGTGGAAGTCTTAGCCCCAGGGCAGCCTGACCAGACCTTGGCTGAGGGACTTGAGATCACCAGAAGCTATGGCAGTTTCCAGAATTATCAACCCATAGATGCCAAGGACAAAGTGAGAGGTCAATGCAGTGTGGATTTTGGAATTTGGGAATTCGGAGTACAACCCAGCCTTTGCCCCCAGGGCAAAAAGCGACAGCAGCAGTGCAGCTGCCACCATGTGGCAGCTTCAGCTATAAAGATTGTAGGGGGACCAAGTGACCAGTATGAGGGATGATTGCTCTTGCTTTAACCTGCTTGGATCTGGACTGCTATCTAGAGTGGAGGTCCTGGGGTGCGTGACCAGCTTGCCAGAGCATGTGGAGGCTTCAGAGAGGGCACCCACCTAATACCTTCAGTAGCTGAGAAAACCCCAGCATTTGGGACAAAGCTCCCCTGTCTGGTAGCAAAGTTCTACTGTGGCAAAAAGCCCAAAAGTCAAGTAATTGAATGGCAACATGAGCAGGCAAAGGAAACAAAGCAAACAGAGCAACCCAACTTTATACTCCTATTTTGGGGACAAAGAGGATCAAACCTTGGAACAGGAGGAAGACAATGAAGTCAGAACTCCTGCACCTAAAGCTTCCAAGATAAATATGAGCTGGTTACAGGCCACAAAGGGGCTTAAAGAGGATTTTGAAAATCAAATAAGAGAAGTGGAGGAAAAATTGGGAAGAGAAATAAGAAGGATGCAAGAAAATTATGAAAACTGAGAGTCAACAACCTGACTCAAGAGAATAGCACCTTAAAAAATAGACTAAATCAGATGACAAAAGAGGCTCAAAAAGGCAATGAGGAGAAGAATGACTTAAAAAGCTGAATTTGCCAGATGGAAAAAGAATCTCAAAAGCTCACTGAGGAGAATCATTCCTTCAGAATTAGATTGGAGGAAATGGAAGCTAGTGACTTTATGAAAAATCAAGATACTATTAAACAGATCCAAACAAATGAAAAAATAGAAAGCAATATGAAATATCTCATTGGAAAAACCACTGACCTGGAAAATAGGTCCAGGAGAGATAATTTAAAAATTATTGGATTACCTGAAAGCCATAATCAAAAAAAGAACCTAGAAATCATCCTTCAAGAAATTCTCAAGGAAAATTGCCCCCATGTTTCAGAACCAGAGGTTCTAAGAGGTTGAAAGAGTTCACCAATCACCTCCTGAAAATGATCCCAAAAAGAAAACTCCTAGGAATATTATAGCCAGGTTCCAGAGTTCCCAGATCAAGGAGAAAATATTACAAGCAGACAGGAAGAAATAATTTCAATATTGGGTAAACACAATCAGGATAACTCAGGACCTGGCAGCTTCTACACTGAGGGATCAAAAGGCCTGGAATATGATATTCTGGAGGGCAAAGGAGCTGGGAGTAAAACCAAGAATCACCTACCCAGCAATACAGAGTATCATGTTTCAGGGGAAAATATGGTCATTCAGTGGAATAGAGCATTTTTAAGCATTCTTGATGAAAAAATAAGAGTTGAATAGAAAATTTGACATTCAGATACAAGAAGCATGAGAAAGTAAACAGGGAAAAAAAATCATAAGGAACTTTATCAAAGTTGAACTACTTATATTCCTATATGGAAAAACAATAATTGTAACTGATGAAACTTTTCTCAGTATGAGAATAGTTGAAGGGAATAGAAATATATATATGTGTGTGTGTGTGTGTGTGTATGTGTATACATATATATGTCTATAAAGGAGGGTATATGGGCATATGAATACATATGTGAGTGAGTGTGTATATGTCTACAGGTATACATAGACAAAGGGCACAGGACCAATTGAATAGGAAGGGATTATACTTAAAAGGTGAAATTTAGAGGTGAGAGAGGAATATAATGAGAGGAGATAGGGAGAGAATGAATTTGGTAAATTATCTCATGTAGAAGAGGCAAGGGAAAATTGTTACAATGGAGGGGAAGAACAGGAAGGCAAAAGGGAATGAGTCAACCTTATTCTCATTGAATTTGGCTTAGGAAGGGAAGGACATACACACTATATAAGGTATCTCACCCTATAGGAGAATAGGAGGGAAGGGGAAGAGAGGGTGGGATAATGGAAGGGAGGGCAAGCTGGGGGGCAGGGAAGTTTGAAGCACACACTTTTGAAAAAGGAAAGGATCAAAGTAGAGAATAGAACAAGTTGGGGGGGGGGTGGAATAGCATAGAGGGAAATATAGTCAGTCTTCCACAATATATCTACTATGGAAATATTTTGCATAGCTACACATCTACAACCTATATTGAATTGCTTATCATCCCAGTAAGGGTGGGTGATGAGGGAGGAAGGGAAAGAATCTGGAATTCAAAGGTTTAATATCAAATGTTTTAAAAATATATTATCATTATTATTATTATTTTGCATGTAACTGGGAAGTAAGATATATAGGTACTGGGGCATAGAGATTCACTGTGCCCTACAGGAAGGTCAAAGAGGGAATGGGGGAAGATATGGGAGAGAGCAGATTGGAGGAGGGGATATTCAAGGTGAATGCTGTTTTGGGGTGGTGGGTAGGGAAAATTGGGGAGAAAGTTTGTAACTCAAAACTTGTGGAAATGAATGATGTAAACTAAAAAAAGAAAGAGATAAAAATAGTCAGGTGATAGAACTGATCACATAACAATGGAATATGTAATCATTTTAAACTAGCATGATAACTTAGAATACTAACTCTACCAAATTAAACCAAATTATACACAGAAATTTTTGTGATATTGTTCCTTCAAACATCTAATTTATCTGAATCCTGCCTAGGAAGCCTCAGCATATAGATCAATATTTGGTCAAGTGAAACTAACATTCATAAATCTGAAGTCAAGTTTGGGTATGTGCATGTTGTGATTGAATCATAAAATGATAAGATTTAGGCTAGGGGTGCGTGAGATCCCAAAATACCAACATGCTTGGTCCTGCCAAATGAATTAGATTCAAGCCTTCTCTCAGCCAAAGAAAAGCAAAGTTTATTAAAAGTTTGCCATAATAGGTTGACTCTTAAGGAGCCCCAGTATCTGTGACACTTGTATTGGACAAGCCGGCCAGAATCATCTGACACAGAGTAAGTCTGCACTAGATAATTCTCAGGCATTCTCACACCACATAGTGGCAAGATGGGGTCTTATAAACAGAAAGGTTGTGGGAAGAATCTAGAGGTGGTCTAGAGGAGGAGTTTGGGGAGGGGTTTCAGAAGGAGTCAATGAGATCAGATTCCAGTAAATGAGTGATCAAGGGTGGGAAGTTGCTGGAGGCTACCTGGAGCTGAAAGACAATGGTGGGCTAGACCAGTTCAAAGGTGGAACAGATTTGGGTATAGATATTTTGGGAGGATTGAGGGTGGGAAATTGCTGGACAAAGGAGGGCTAAAGATTTTGTCAGAGCCACAATGAAAGGCCTATGGCCTTAGGCAAATGCCTTAGTGGGAAGATTCAAGGAGAGTTCATGGGGATTGCCAGAGCCTATACCTCATCAGTGATGATTAGTATTCACTTAAAAAGAAAAATAATCATACTATATTAATGGACCTGTTGAGGTTTGGGGTATATGGGTGCTGGAGACCCCAAAATACTGAAGTTCTGGGCCGTGCCAAATGAATTTGACTCAAGCCTTTTCTTAGCCAAAGTAAAAGGAAGTTTGTGATGCTTGTATTGACAAGCAGGCCAGAACAATATGACACAGACTGAGTCTGAGCTAGATTGGATCTTAGCACCTTCATGAAGGCAAGATGGATCTTATATACAGAAATATCGTGGGAGGGATCTAGGGGTGGTCTTGTAGTTTTGGAGGATGGGTACAGGGAGGGTCTTAAGGAAGAGTCTAGGGAGGATTTTGATAAGACTGAAACAGGAGCAAAAAGCATAAAATTTTGATAGTATCAAGGATAGGAGGTAGCTGAAGACTGATAATGGATGGCTAGGCTAGGTTAAGGGTAACAAAGATTCAATCAGAGATAATGGAAGGTTTATGGCCTTAGGTGAACACCAGATCCAGTGGGAACATTAAAAGAGAGTTCAAGAGGGTTCCCAGAGTAATCCTCAGAGCTTTTTTTTTTTTTTGGTATTCTTCCAAAGTCAAATATTTTCTTTTCCTATATTAGCCTGATATGTGATCAGAGTTAGATTCTAGCTTAATGAAATATTTGCAAATTGTTATGTGAATTAGAAAAGATATACATTCTAGTCATATACCTCATGGGTTTCTGCCCATTCCTATATGATAGATTACACATGTGCAAAATACCCCTTAATATTGAAAGAGGGAGGTGCACACTCTGAATTTTACACAGAAAAAGTATCATTTTTCTCACATAATATTTTCCTATGTGTATTCAAAATTTTTCTGAAAATGACTAAGTTTCACAATGGTGTGTGTCTTTCTTAAAAGAGTCCAAAGTACTTTTTTTTATCAAATTTCTCTGAACCATTAACATCACTATAAAATGGGTAGACAACACATCATTTTCATTTTATAAACTAAGCATGGAATGATAAGAAAACAACTAATGATGTTGGGGTGCTGGGAATATATATGGTGCTGGGAACCCCCTTGAACTCTGATTGAATCTTCCCACTTGATGAAGCATTTACCTGAGGCCATAAGCCTTTCATATAGGAGGTCCAAATCTTTGTTGCTTTTAACTAGCCTAGCCCTCCATTGTACAGCTACTTCCCACACTTCATCCTATCAAAATATCTTTACTCAAATCCTTTGCCCTTAAACTAGCCTAGCCCTCCATTGTCTGTCATCTCCAGGTAGCCTTCAGCTATTTCCCTCCCTTAATCTCATTACTGGAGTCTGACCACAGTCCCCTCAAGATCCTCCTCAGGACCCTCCCCAAACTCCTCTAGACTACCCCTAAATCCTCCCACAATCTTTCTGTATATAAGATCCATCTTGCCTCCATGACGGGGCTGAGAATTCTATCTAGCTCCATCTCCCTCTGTGTCAGATTATTCTGTCCCACTTGTCAATACAAGCTTCACATATATGTAGACTCCTTAAGAGTCTACCCATTATGGCAAACCTTTAATAAACTTTGCTTTACTTTGACTGAGGGAAGACTGGAGCCAAATTCATTCGTCAAGATGAAGTGTGTTGGTATTTTTGGGTCTCAAGCACCACTAAACCCTAAACCTCAACAATGAGACAGGAAATCATAAGACATAGCTAGAGACCACACTGGCAAGTCCAGAAACGGGGCTTAAGTATCCCTATCTACTTGATTATCCTTTCAGTGCTTGAAAATTGTTACCAAATATCAAAAATGTTCAAGTAAAGAAGAGTCAGTGGTTATAGAGTACCCCAGTAACCCTGTAATACCAGCTTACAGATCAAGTAGCCCACTTTAAAGCATACAGGTTACTGATCAGTTAAGGATATAAGGTCTGAAATGATGAAAAAAGAAAAACTATGTGATCTCCATTCTATAAAGTCAGTTTTCTCTTTTGCTCATTTTCCTATATCAAAGATGCTACTAATACTATGCCATTATTTCCTGGGTCAAATTTTCCCATGAAGACTTTTCTGCACGCTAACGTGGCTTTTCTACAAAGCACCTCCTGTCAATGGCATGTATTGTTAGACAGTTGACATGGTAACATCATTAAAGCTCTTTCTTAAATAAAGCAATAGAAGAGGCCCTCTCAATTTAATCATGGGGCAGAGAATCACTAATCATCATTATATGGCTCAAAAAAGAGCAAGGCATGCCAATAAACAAGAAATTAATTTAAAATTTTGTACATGTTCAGTAACAGGACCTTCACTACTCTTTCAGCCCTGAGTAAGGCACAAAGTAGGTGCTTTTTAATATATGTCAAATGAATGAAATCAAACCATTCATTATTAATTCTATCAAGTCATAAATTCTGTTGATTTTTTTAAAAAATATAATAGCTAAGTTGAAAAAAGTTAAATATCATATAATATTAAAAGATATTTACATTATGACAAACAGTGAAAAACACGGTATCATAAATGCCTAGACTGAAAACATGGCAATTCAATAAGTGCAAAGTACATCAGAATTTTCAACAATGACATAATACACTACATCAAACTGATCCCATCAAACTCTCTTAAATCCAAAGAATATGGAATAGGGGAAGGGGAAAAAAAAAGTATGTAGACACTCTTACATATGTACTTATAAAAATGAACATATATGCATTGACAAGATAAGTGCTGTTTAATTGTTGCTTTTTTCCCTCTATGTCCTTTCAGCTGGTTTAGCAGTGAGCTCATTCTCTCTTGAAAATTCTTTTTCTCATTTCTGTTCCCATTCCAACTCTTCTTTCTTTCTCTTGTTGGAGCTTAAATGTTCTTGTTTCTTTTTCCTAAACTTTGATGTTTTTTCATGAAGCATCAGCATCTCTTTTCTTATATTCACAAACTTATTGTGATAGTATTTATAAAGCTTTTGTAAACAGAACATTAATATTAAAAATAGAATGACATTCTTTGAATTTTGAAATCTCTTACTCTAATGTATCTAGTAATACTACTTGGTCCTGAGTTCCTGTAGGGCTTACTTTGCTCTCTCCAAGTCTGGTAAATAAATGTAAGGCTTGTGCTCCAGAGCTTTATTTTCAATAGTTAATATTTCCATTAGTCCTTCATCTAGAGAAGCGTCACCTGAACCTAAGTGACTTCAGGCAAGTCATTTCTGGGCCTCAGTTTCCTCATCTGTAAAATGAGGGAGTAGAACAAGATCACCTTCTGGCTCAGGGGGGAGATGCTGGGCCCTCTACTACAAACACCACACTGACCTTGGAGAGGAGTCTTATCTTTAAGTTGGAATACACAGTGACAAACCTTTGAGGGAGAGGGAATTTTAAATGTCTAGCAATCTAATCAACAAACATTAAATACTTACTTTGTGCCAGATGCTGTGCTACAAACACAATTGTGAAATAGCCCTTCCCTTCAAGGAGTTTAAATTCTAATGGGAAGTGTAATATTCTTATTGTAAACACATATACAAATATATTTTTAAAAACTGATATTAAGATGGGTTAGGGAGTGAGGACATTAGTAGCTTGGGCGAATCAGGAAAGTTTTCTTATAGAATATAATGTTTTAAATTGAGTCTTTTTTTTCCTTTTTCTTCCTACTTTGTATTTTTTTTTCCAATTACATGTAAAGTTAGCTTTCAACATTCGTTTTTACAAAATATTGAGTTCCAAATTTTACTCTCTCCCTCCTGTCCCTTATCCCTAAGACAACAAGCAATCAGATATAGGTTATACATGTTAAACATATATTCATTTAGTCATATCATGAAAGAAGAATCTGTACAAAAGGGAAAAACCACAAGTAAGAAAAAAATTGAAAATAGTCTGCTTCAATCTGCATTCAGACTCCATAGCTCTTTCACTGGATATGGATAGCATTTTCCATCATGAGTCTTTTGGAATTGTCTTAGATCACTGTACTGTTAAACAGAGCTAAGTATATCATAATGGTTCATTGTGCAACATTGCTATTACTATGTAAGATGCTCTCCTGGTTCTGTTCACTTCACTCAGCATCAGTTCATATAATCCAGGTTTTTTTCTGTAATCTTCCATTATAGCACAATAGTATTCCATTGTATTCATATACCATAACTTCTTCATTCATTCACCAATTAATGGGCATCCACTCCATTTCCAGTTCTTTGCCACCACAAAAAAGAGCTGCTATAAATATTTTTGTACATGTGGGTCTTTTTCCCTTTGGTATGATCTCTTTGGGATACAGACCGGATAGAGGTATTGATGGATCAAAGGGTATGACCACTTTTACAGCCCTCTGGTCATAGTTCCAAATTGCTCTCCAGAATGGTTGGATCAATTCACAACTCCATCAACAATTCATTAGTGTTCCAATTTTTCTACATCTTCTCCAACGTTTATCATTTTCTTTTTCTGTCTTAGTAGCCAATCTGATAGATATGAATTGGTACCCCAGAGTTGTTTTAATTTTCCATTTCTCTAATCAATAACAATTTAGAGCATTTTTTTCATATAACTATAGATAACTATAATATCTTCATCTGAAAACTGCCTCTTTATATTCTTTGACCATTTGTCAACTGGGGAATGATTTGCATTTTTATAAATTTGAATCAGTTCTCTATATGTTTTAGAAATGAGGCCTTTGTCAAAAACACAGGAAGTAAAAATTGTTTCCCAGCGTTCTACTTTCCTGCTACTCTTGATTGTATTGGCCTTTTTGTGCAAAAACTTTTATATCTAATATAATAAAAATGATTCATTTTTCACTTTATAATGTTTTCTATCTTGTTTGTACATAAATTCTTCCCTTCTGAGGTGTCCAGGTAGCACAGCAAGTAAGAGCACTGGCCCCAGTGTCGGGATGACCTGGAGATTGAATCCGATCACCCAGAAACACGTGGCCATGTAACCTTGAGCAAGTTACTTAACCCCAATTGCTTTAAAAATAAAAATAAATAAATAAATTCTTCACTTCTATATAGATCTGATAGGCAAACTATTCCTTGCTCTCCTAATTTGCTTATGGTATCACTTTTTGTGTCTAAATCATGTACCCATTTTGACTTTATCTTGGTATTTGGTGTGAGATGTTGGTCTATGCCTAGTTCTGTCTTACTATTTTGTGGTTTTCCCAGAAGTTTTGGCCAATAGTGAGTTCTTATCATAGAAGTTAGAATCTTTGGGTTTATCAAACAGTAGATGACCATAGTCATTGACTACTGTGTCTTGTATACCTAACCTAGCCCAATGATCCATTACTCTATTTCTTAGCCTGTACCAAATAGTTTTGATGATTGCCACTTTATATAGTTTTAGATCTGTAAAACCTTTGCATGTTTTTTTTTCATTAATTCCCTTGATCATCTTGATATTTTGTTCTTCCAGATGAATTTTATTATTATTTTTTCTAGCTCTATAAAATAATTTTTTGTAGTTTCATTGATATGACACTGAATAAGCATTTTAGGAAGTATTGTCAATTTTATTATTAGCTAAGACTACCCATGAGCAATTGATACTTTTCCAATTGTTTAGATCTGACTGTATTTGTGTGAAAAGCATTTTGTAATTTTTTAATGGGTTGTAATTGTAATAGGTTTGTCTTGGCAAGTGGACTCTCAAATATTTTATATTATGTAAGTTATTTTAAATGGAATTTCTCTTTCTATCTCTTGTAGCTGGTATTTGTTGGTAATATATAGAAATGTTGATTTCTGTGGGTTTATCTTATATCCTGCAACTTAGATAAAGTTGTTAATTATTTAAAATAGTTTTGTAATTGATTCTTCAGGATTCTCTAAGTATACCATTATATTATCTGCAAAGAATGAAACACTTATTACCTATTCTAATTCCTTCAATTTCCTTTTCTTCTCTTATTACTAAAGCTAGCATTTCTAAAACAATATTAAAGAATAGTGGTGATAATGAACATCCTTCTTTCACCCCCTATTATATTGGGAAAGCTTCTAGCTTATCCCCATTACATATAATGCTTGCTTTTAGATAGATACTACTTATAATTTTAAGGAAAACTCCATTTATTCCTATGCCCTCTAGTGTTTTTATTAATATTATATAGAGGAATGGGTACTGTATTTTGTCAAAAAAAAAAAAAGCTTTTTCTGCATCTATTGAGATAATCATATGATTTCTGTTACTTTTGTTATTGATATGGTCAGTTATGCTGATAGTTTTCCTACTATGAAACCAGCCCTGCATTCCTGGTATAAATCCTACCTGGTCATAGTATATTAGCCTGGTCATAAAGTGCTGTAATCTCTTTGCTAATAGTTTATTTAAATTTTTTTGCACCAATATTCATTGGGGAAATTGGTCTATAATTTTCTTTCTCTGTTTTGGCTCTTCCTGGTTTAGGTATCAGTACTATATTTGTGTTATGAAAGGAATTTACTAAGATTCCTTCTTCACCTATTTTCCCAAATAGTTTATATAGTGTTAGAATTAATTGTTCTTTAAATGTTTAGTAGAATTCACTTGTAAATCCATATGGACATGGAGATTATTTTTCTTAGGCAGTCAATTGATGACATGTTCAATTTCTTTTTCTAAAATGGGGTTGTGTATTTTAGTCCCTCTTCTATTAATCTGGGCAATTTATATTTTTGTAAATATCCATCCATTTCACTCATATTGTCAGATTTATTGGCATTCAGTTGGGCAAAATAAATTTTAGGTTGTCTTTCAGGAGATGATCAGTGTATTCTTTCAAAGACTATTTTGCCCTCTGGTTCTAGGATGTCAGGGCAGTTTTCCTAGATAGTTTCTTGAAAGATGGTGTCCAGGTTCTTTTTTTGATGATGACTTTAAGATAATTCAATAATTCTTAAATTCTCTCTCCTGAATCTCTTTTTCAAGTCATTTGTTTTTCCAAAAAGGTGTTTTACATTTTCTTCTTTTTTTCTTCTTTTAATTTTGTTTGACTGATTCTTGTTTGTCTCATAGAGTCATTAGCTTCTAATTGCCCAATTCCAATTTTTAAGGAATTTGTTTTTCTTCAGTTAGTTTTTGTACCTTTTTTCTCATTTGGCCAATTCTACTTTTTAAGGAGTTATTTTCTTCAGTGGATTTTTTTTTTTCCATTTGGCCAATTATATTTTTATGGGATTTCCTTCAGTCGATTATTGTCCTTCCTTTTCCAAACTGTTGACTTTCTTACATAACTCTCGTTTCTTTTCCCCATTTTTCTCCTACCTCTCTTATTTTATTTTTAAAACCATTTTTGAACTTTTCTAAGAAGGCTTTTGGGCTTCAGATCAATTCATATTCCTCTTTGCGGTTTTCCATGTAGGCATTTTGACATTGTTGTCCTCTTCTGAGTTGTGTTTTGATCTTCCCTGTTTCCATCGTAGTGTATTATGATTAGGACTTTTTTCTGGGTTTTTTGCTCATTTCTTCATTTTGGGGGGGGGAGGTGTTTTTTGCTTTTTTTTTGAAGGGCAATTGGGGTTAAGTAACTTGCCCAAGGTCACATGGCTAGGTTTTTGTTTGTATGTGTGTTAAATTTCTGAGGCCGGATCTGAACTGAGGTCCTCCTGACTCCAGTGCCGGCTCTCTACTCACTGCACCACCTAGCCACCCCGTTTTGCTCATTTTTTAACCAATTTTGTGACTTTTAAACTTAAGCTTTGCCCCTAGGGTACAGGGGCCACTATCCAAAGTTTCCTGTGCAGGGCATCAGGGGCCTGGTCACTGGCTTTTGGCTTTCTGGGCCAGGTGCTAGCAGCTCCTCCACTGCACTGGGTTGGCCCAGCCTAGTCACACCTGTTGTGCCAGGGTCAGGAGTTTGCCTTTTGTGCTGGGGCAAGAATACTTATAGCTGGTCTGCTGTGCTACTTGTCTGCGGAGTTAGGACTGAAGGGCCTGCTGCTGACCTGTGCTATGGCTGAAAGCCTTCCACTGGCTTGCCTGGACACTGTCTGTGCTTGTCTGTGCTGTACTCCCCTTTACCCTCAGACAGATTTTTCCTGAAATCCTTCTAAGTTATCTTAAGCTGGACAATTGTTTCACTCCATCTTTCTATTTAGAGGCTTGATTTAACATGATTTCAAAGGGAAACTGGGGATAGCTCAGGCAACTTCCTGCTTTTTCTCTGCCATCTTGACTCTGTACCATCTTGAGTTCAGTCTTGAAAGGAACCATGAATTCCAAGAGGCAGAGGTGATGAGGGACTAAGTTCTTGACTTCTGGGAAAATCCAAAAATGGAAGATAGAATTTTTATGCTTATAGAACATCAAGGAGCCCAAAATGGCTAGACAATTGAAAGAGTGTGAGGAGGGAAATAATGTATGAGATTGGAAAAATAGGAAATAGCCAGGTTTCGAAGAGTCTTAAATGTCAAAGAGGGTTTATATTTGATCCTTCTTTGAAACTTCATTCTTTAAGAGGTTTCTTGGAATACTAAGTGGTTAAATGACTTGTCTAAGCTATGTACAGGAAGTGGAACTTGAACCCAGATGCTGGCTTCCTCTCCGCTCAGATTATACTAGCTAATTTTGACTCTTGCAATTTCTAGTTTGTTCACAAAGAGAGGATATGGTGAAGCTCTTTCAAAATATTATCCTTTTTTTCCCTTTCACCACTACTAAATAAATAAATGGATAAATAAAGAAAGCCTTGAAAGAAATCAGGGAAGAGAACTAATCAACTACACTTAATGGCTTAAAGTCAGATGAAAGAAAAAGAAGAGAACATGTAAAGGGGTCACCTGAAGACACAAAATATATTCTGGTTTGATATTGGTGAGTGGAGAATGTCATCTATTAGGTTAAAACAATAAAACCATGAGAATTCCATTTGGGCTTGAATGGTTTTATTGATTATACCATATACTTTTTATTCCTAATACTCTGCTGGCTGAATGAGTTCTGCTGGGGGAAATATGTTAGTTCTGTGCTAAGCTAAGGATATATGAATATGCTGAGGGCAATTTTGTTGGATCCTAATGGTTGGCAATTTAGATGCCTGGTGAACTGTGGCAAGCAGGCAGAATTGTTCCAAGTCACCTATGAGTTCAGAAAAGGAGATGGGTATGGTGGAGAAATTACTTCTGTCCAGACTTCTTAAAATACTGTTCATTAAGATTTGTGTCACCCACTTTGGAATCCAGATGTAGGATCCAGGCTAGTGCAGCTGGTGGAACTTGGCTGAATGTCACAGATAACTCAATGTTTAAATGACTGTCCCTTTTCATGTTATTATTTTGGAAAATTTTTGGAGTGAAGGCTCATGCTCATGAAGGCTAAGGGTCTGACAGAAATCTAAGCTAAAGGTCTCTCTCTCTCTCTCTCTCTCTCTCTCTCTCTCTCTCTCTCTCTCTGTCTCTCTTTGTCTCTGCTTCTCTATCTCTCTGTCTCTTTCTGTGTCTTTATCTATCTATCTATCTATCTATCTATCTATCTATCTATCTATCTAT
>NW_027185889.1:10126445-10137694 GCF_028583685.1 Petaurus breviceps papuanus | reverse complement strand
TATCTATCTATCTATCTATCTATCTATCTATCTATCTATCTATCTATCTATCTATCTATTTATCTATCTATCTCTCCTATATAAGCTATATCAAGTCAAGCCACTGAAGGACTATTTCTCCTTCCCTCCCATCAAACTCTGTACAACTCTTCCACCTATATTTTAGCTGTGGGTAAGTTATATTCCTACTCTTATAACCCTCTGGTCCCAAACCTCTGTAATATATACACCATATTAGGACCAATTGTGATAAACTTTAAAAAAATGTTTTAAAAACATTTTCCATGACTGAAAAATACACTATTGTCTTTTTTTGTGGATTACTTAATATCTCCAGAACCTTTCCACTATATGTGCATGCATGCATACAACAAACATTTTATAGATATGTGTGTATATAATGTTATTATATATCCATGTCCTATCTGCTCCTCTTCCTCCTTTGCTCATACACATATATGTATGCATGCACATGTGTGTACACACATGTACATTGGGGGAGCAGTTAATACAGCCTAGAAACAGGAATATCTGAGTTCATATCCAGCCTCAGACACTAGTTGTGTGAGGGTTTGCTTCAGTTTTCTTATTTAGAAAATAGGGATAACAGCACCCAAGTTTGTTGTGAGGATCAAATGAGATAATAATTGTAAAGCACTTAGTACAGTGCTTGACACATAGTAGGTGCTATATAAATGTTTTATTATTGTTTTTGTTGAGTTGTATGAATCTTGCCTGGTTCTCCATGACCCCATTCATTGGGTGAAGAAAGGCTACTATAACAAGAGAGCTCTAAGCTTTCTTTTCTTTTTTTTCTTTCTAAACAGGGAAGAGACATTCAAAATTATGTATGAGCAGAAATTGTCTATATCACTTCCCTGTCTCCCTCTTGGCATTAACCACATCTGGCAGCCTCGTACTTCCTTCTGACTGACAATACCCATTCCTGCAAGGTTCCAGACTTTTCCTAATTGTTTTTGCTCCCTCGGAAGAATTTACATATCTGATATTCTAATTCTTTGAAACTTACCAAATTAATAATTAGGTAACATAAAACATAAACAACAACAACACCTAACTACCTAAGATGTTAATAGTCAAAATAGTTTGATGTATAGAACTTCATAGGCTAACTTATTTTTTTTTTTTAATTTCTCCAACAACTATCATTGTCTTAATACCTATTCTTGGTCAGTCTCTCAATAAATATGTAGTAAATACCTACTGTGTGCCAGGAGAATACAAAGTATTGGAGATAAAAAAAAACAATCCATGACTTCAAGGAGCTAATCAAAGGGGGAAGGGGGGGGGGTAATCTGGAGACATCACAGTGGAGCCAAAGGGAGAATCCTTTCAGTACCTCTAAAATTATTATATGAGGGTGACTGCCTAGTCTTTTTATGCATATAGTCACTCCAATTTTCCTACCTAAATAAATTTCCACATTAAAACTGGTTGTCAAAACTGTCCCACTACATCTTTTTAAACGCTCCATATTTTGTCTCTAATTGTTTGAATTAAGGGTTTAAAATACATTGTGATGGGCAAAAATCTTAATTTCTTTCTAGAGTCATTTCAACTCTCCATCACTTTCAGTCTCAAGGATGGTGTTAATTAAGAATGTTATTAATTAATGAATGAATCTTAGAGTTACATCTTTGGCTCATATAATCTGAGTAACAGATATGTTCATATGTTCAAATATTGCCTTCCTTAATAATAATTAATGATAATAATAATAATAGCAAGTATGCATATAGTATTTTAAGGTTTAAACAGCATTTATTTATGTTTACTCATTTGATCTTCACAACTACCTTGAGAGGTGGGTGCTATTATTAACCACCCCCCCCCCCCATTTTACAGATGAGGAAACAGGCTAAGGGATTTGTCTTCATCCACACAGTTGGTAAGTGACTGACACAAGATTTGAACTCAGATCTTTCTGATTCCAAGCTTAATGAACTGTTTGCCTAGCTACCTACCGGAACACAATATGCCACTCTGTGTGTCTAGTGAGGGATTGCATAAACTTAGTCATACACCAGGGGTACTCAACTCGAGTCCATCTACACCAGTCTCTCTCTGTGTCACATACATGGGACAGCTTTTGCAATATACCCGCTGGTCAACAGAGGGTGCTCAGCCTTCAGACTCCCAAGCTGTTGTTGTCTTGTACTGCCAAACACTAACAATTTTGAAGAGCACCAATAAATGAATGATATCTTTGAACCTTATGATCTCTGGGTCTGAAATTCATCTAGGATGTGAAATGGAATATTATTCAAAATATAAAAAAGACAAAATCTACAATATGTTCACAGCTCAAAGATGCCCACTCTATCTGAAATCATGTATCTAAGTTCATGACCAGCTGTATTCATACCGTGTTTCCCCAATAATAAGACACTGTCTTATTATTTTTTTGGACAGAAAAACACCAGAGGGCTTATTTTTAGGGGAGGGCTTATTTTAATGAACATTGACAGCAATTTTAATAAACAGGTAAATGTGAACAAAAAAATGTACCTTTATTCAATAAGCAAATCACTGGGGAAGAACAGGATGACGTGCTCACTGCTGCAGCTCTGATTGGATGCAGCTCGGAGCGCGGCGTGCGTTTCACGGGGTGGGGTACGGTGCATACAGAGGGTACCGTAATGTAGCGTGTAGCACAGGGGATCACCTTCACTACAGTAGCAATCTCAATAGGGCTTATTTTCGGGGAAGGGCTTATTTTAGAGGAATCTTACACAGTAAGGGGAGGGCTTATTTTTGGGATAGGTCTTATTATTGGGGAAACACGGTAGATTCAAAGGCTTATCATACCAAGATTGAACACATTCCTAAGACTAAACATTCCTACATGGAGACATCTGACTCTAGTTATCTCCTAAACCTTCTCCCACTAGCCCTCCCAGAATTTCAGATTTAATCAAAGGATTAGATTATAAACTCCTTGAGGGCAGGGATTACCTTTTCCCTCTTTTTGTATTCCCAGCACTTAGCACAGTACCTGGCACATAGCAAGCACTGTTTAACGCATAGAAGCCCGGTAATCTGAATCTGAGGCCACCTGCCACTAATCTCCATCATCTTCATAATAGGCTGAATCAAAGACCAATATAAGGGGAATAATAAGCCAATTTCCAGTGCCACAGTATGCCCATCATGTTTCTGTCCTTCTGCCACATCATTTCCTGCCCTACAGAGCAAATAGGACAGAATGGTTTCCATTGTCCTCTCTACTTTGTAGCCTAATTCAAAGCAACACTACTTTCTCTGAGGTATTTCACAAATTCTTTTTGATCTTTATTGCTCTGTAGGAACTTCCTCCTGCTAGGTGGAACCATAGTGGATGGAGGGCCAGAACTGGAGTGAGGAAGTCCCATCTTCCTGAGTTGAAATCTGGCCTCAGACCCTTACTACTGTATGACCCTGGGCAAGTCACTTAATCCTTTTGCCTCAGTTTCCACATTTGTAAAAGATCTGAGAAAGAAAGGGCAAACTACTCTAGAATCTCTGCCAAGAAATCTCCAAATGGGGTCATGACGAGTCTGACATGATTGAAATGACAGTACAACAAGAAGAAACTTCCTAGGACCTTGAGTCTCCATAAAGATGAAAATCAGTGTCAAAGTACTTACTCCACTAAAGCCAGGAGGGATTTTGTTGGAGACCTATTCCCCCTTTTTTTGTTTGTTTGGTTGAGGAAAAAGGCCCAGAAAGATTAAGTTATATATCTGAGGTCACACAGCTAACACCAGCAACTAGATCTTCTGACTCACTTTCTCCTACATCAAATGACCTCCTTTTGGGAGACAGCTTGATTTCTATAGCAACAAATACTATATTTTAATAATGCAGAGCTAATGAATTGAGAATGTGAATCCACTCATGCCTTATGGGCTTTGACTTTCCTGGAGGAGTCAGTGCACCCACTTTTACCAGGTGGCACCAAAAGAAAGATATGTGGAGTTGGTTTTACAAGGACAGAAGTTGTGCTATCCAAAGTGATGGCAAAACTGTTCAAAAGAAGAGAAGAACTCTGCTTAGGAGATGCTATTATATCATTTTAAATATGATTTGGTGTGAAAAAAGGCATGAAAAAGAATGTCTTGTGGATTGTTGAGACATTTAAAAATAACATTGGGCAACTCTCTGATTTCACTGACATGCATAGTTTCACAAGGGAGTAAGAGTTCTTTAAATACTCTGAATATGAAATCTTTGCAAGTTCAACATAAAACTGTGTGTGGGGGTGGGGTGGGGGGTAGAACCTGGGGAAATGGGCAAAGGGAGAAGGAAAGAAATGAAAAAGTATTTAAGATGGGGAAGGTAAATAAAGCTCCAACCAAACATATTTCTATTTCAGGAATGACCTCAGACACTTACTAGCTCTTTGATTATGGCCAAGATACTTAACCTGTCTGATTCAGTTCCCTTATTTGTAAAATGGGGCTAGTAATAGCATCTACCTTCCAAGGTTGTGAGGTTACAATGAGATAATATTTGTGAAGTACTTTGTAAATCTTAAAATGCTATATAAATGCTAGATATTTTTTGTTGTTATTAATTAGCTAAATAGTATGACAACTATTATGGCTCAGTGGATAGAGCATTAAGCCTGGATTCAGAAAGAGCTGAGTTCAAATCTGGCCTTAGACACATAGTAGCTATATAACCCTGGGCAAGTCACTTAACCTCTGTTTGCCTGAATGCCAAAGAAAAGGAAATGCCAGATCACTCCAGTATCTTTGACAAAAAAGAAACAACAAACTTTATAATAGGGTCAGGACAACAACATGGCAACTACTACTACTAGTAGTACCACTACTACCATTACTATCACTACTAGTGCCACTACTGCTACTAGTGCCACTACTAATACTAGTAGTAGTAGTATCATTCTTCCTCTTATTCCTCCTACTACTACTATAGTATTAAATTTTGAATAAGGAGAGAAGTAAATTTCTTGACCATAAGCAAGTCATTAAATTTCTCTGGACTTTAGTTTTCTCACTTATAAAATGAGGGTAGATTTAGGCCAGTTCTAGATCCCAAGGAATACAGCTATACATTACTTAAAGTTATCCATTTAGGCTTTATTGATGACATACCATCAATGGAACATACAAAATGGAAACAGCCACCCACTCTCTTAGTTATCTATTGTGATGCTTGAAAGGTGAAGCAACATACCTGGTATTAGAATTATAGGTATATATATATATATATATATAGGTATATAGAATTATACTCAAGAGGGTAAAGGAAGGTAGGGAGTAGATCTATTATATAACAGATCTGTTAGTCATTATAGCTAATTTTTGTCTTCTTCTTGAGGCAATTGGGTGTCATAATAGATAGATTGCTAGACTTAGAGTTGATAAGACTTAAATTCAAATGTTAACTCAGATACTTACTAGCTGAATGGCCCTGGACAAGTCACTTTACTTTTCTCAGTCCTACTTTCCTCACCTTTGAGTAATTTATCTCAGTCTCATTTTAGTCAATTGGGCAAATCACTTAACATCTCACAGTCTCATTTTTTCTTATCTATTTAAAAAATAGGATAATATCCTCTCAAGGTGGTTGTGAGGATTAAATGAGATAATTTGCATAAAGCATTTTGCACATCTCAAAGTGCTGGGTAAATGTTGTTGTTCAGCCATTTCAGACCCTTCATGACTCCACTTGAGGTTTCTTGGCCAAGATATTGAAGTGGTTTGGCTTTTACTTCTCCAGTTCATTTTATAAATGAGGAAACTGAGACAGAGTTAAGTGACTTGCCCAGGGTCACACATCTAGGATGTGTTTGAGGCCAGATTTGAATTCAGGTCTTCCTAATTCCAGGCCCAGTACTCTATCTACTGCACCACCTAGCTGCTCCTTATAAATGTTAACTGCTATTCTAATTTTTATTCCTGTGGGAGAATGGACACAGTCAGGCCCCCAGCATCAGGGAAAATAATACATAGATCACAGAGATGTTGTGAGGACAATACATTATTACATATGATATATGTTAAAATGTGATATTTAATATTGTATACTGTATGTCATTATAAATGTATATCCCTTTGCAATCCTTAAAACACTCTGTAAGCTATTATTACAATTATTAAATTATTATTGCTGTAGGGGAATTGGTACAGTCTGGCACTCAGCATCAGGGAAAATAATACCTAGCTCACAGAGATGTTGTGAGGATAATATATTATTAAATATACTATATAATGTGATATGTAATGTATGTGATATAATATTGTGTTTTATATGTTATAGTAGGTAACATATCTCTTTGCAAACCTAAAAGCACTATCACTAATATTATAATGATTAAATTATTATTTTTGTAGGGGAATGGGCAAAGTCTGGCCTCCATAATGTTTAGGATAACAATACCTGGATCCCAGGGCTATTACGAGATCCAAATGAGCCTTGTGTAAACCTTAGAGTAAGTATCATGGCACCATTGGCCATCATTACTGGTACCAGGCTACTCAATGCCATGTTTGACAGAGTCAACTATAAACAAGCATGCCAGAAAACCAAACAAAGTGCTGGAACACTATGAAGCCATCATGCTGCAATGTTAGAATGTTAATAACTGTCCCATGAAAGACTGAAGATTTGAAACAGAATCATCCTGTTGCTTTGAAGAAGGCTAGGTGCAGTTCTGCTGGCCTTGAGGCCTGAGCAAGCTTTCAACAGGAGTCCTGCAAACAGCTGGGCTAACTGATAGAGACGAGGTCACAGACCTGACTTAAAAGCATATGGAGTGTCTTTGACTGGACCATAATTAGAATCCCACATCTTCCTGGCCTTCAGTCAGTAATGTTGTGCTGCTCATCTAATGGAAACCAGACATGGAAAAATTCACCCATGTTCATAAAAAAGCAAATAGCTTCGAGCACTTTAAGAACTCAAGCACTGAATATTAGTGCTGGCATGTTTTAAAAATAGCTGCCCAACCAATACCATTGCTGAGAGGACTGTTCAACTATATAATTACATTTGACAGGTTTTCAGGTCTCTTTTATTTTAAATTATCTATGTTGATTGAAAGCTGGAGGGCTATCTTGAAAATTAATGGGAAGAAAAAGGAATGTGCTTTTCTGAGGAATCTGGGCACCACCTGTCATCCTCACAAAAACCTGGATGGTATGTTACTGAGGGTAAGGAAAAGAATGCTTGAAGAACATAAGTTAGTAATATGAGCTTTATCAAAAATGTCTAAGCTTTAAGATCTGCTCCGGTGAGCACCTGTTTCCTAACCAGGCATTCAGTTTGGGGTCAGTCCTAGGAAAACCTGCCTCTAGTGAGAGGGATTCCACTTTCTGTTGTCACACTCCTTGGCCTCTTGAGTCCTTCACTCAAACTCACTAGAGATGATTTCACTTGTAACTTCAGCTATGTTTGTTGTTCATCCTTCATTTTCATTTTCAAAAAGGACCAGGGACATCAAGAGCACAATGTCTTGACTTGCGTGTGAGTTGGACTTCAGAGTTATGCAAAGTTGTCAGCCTCACTCCCTCCTTCATAGTTATCTGACACCAGTGGCAACACAAAGGTCAAGATGACTGGTAAAGGCCCCTAAGTAATAGTGCACATGAAAAATTCCCTGCAAATGGAGGGGAGATATTTTTTTAAAGAGCTCAGTGGACCATAGGATGTGAGAGATAATTTACTCCTACAAACACATGCAAAAATGCTAATCATAAAAGACATGAAACATGCATTAACAAAACAATATTCATTAACATAATTAATGTTACATTCTATAAGAAGGGTAAAGCTCAGACCTCACAAAAACACAAAGCAGTCTTCAGAGGGGTTAATTAAGCTTTTTGTTTTACAATTCATCTCAACTTTACATAGTCCAAAACACTCCCAACATATATCTGTTGGCAGCACAGGCAAACTGTGTTAATCCTCTTGTCAATGGCTATTCTCCCTGATGAGGAAGTTTGTGTAGTCTTCTCCTGATACCACAGCAACCAACAACTCTTCTCATTGGATTCAAAAAATTTTGAACATACAGGGTCACCTTCAAACCTGAGCATATCCCCCTGCAGATCTATGATTTAGTACCTTCTTAACAAAGGAGACAGATGTAAGAGCATACTCCAATGAGAGGGCAATGGTGGAATGCGGACAAAAAGCACTGTTCATACCCTGATTCTCATGAATAGGAGAATCAAAGCCAAGGTCTTACTACCTGCTACAGAGAGAGTCAAAGTCAATGGATAGGTGAGTAGGCAGGTCATGTAAATCCACCAAGCAATCAGTTCTTTGGGCTCTGCACAAATTAAAAAACCTTCCCTCTTCCCTTAGTGCAAGTTCTTCATCAATGAGTCACAGAGGGCCAATGGCAGCCCCACCCTCTAACTTTCCATAAGATTTGTGACATTATTCAATATTGCTTCCTCATTTCTCTCTATTTGGCATATATTATTCTAGGATTAATAGTTTTTACTTCCCAGAAAAGTTCACTATATACAGTGTCCCAAAAGTCTTACTGCAGTTTTAAACTATTAAAGTTCAAAGACTTTTAGGATGAAAGGAAGATGGGAAAATGGAGACAGAGACAAAAGAGACTGAAACAGACAAAAAGACTAACACATACATATGTGTGATGTATGTGTATGTATATATGTATATATAAAATCCCTACATGAATAAAATCACAAGTCCCAGACAAATTATATATATAACATAAAATTCTGTTCAGTCATTTTTTCAGTTGTGTCTGACCCCATTTAGGGTTTTCCTGGCAAAGATACTGGAATGGTTTGTCATTTCCTTCTCCACTTCATTGTACAGAGGAGGAAATTAAGGCAAACAGGACTAAGTAACTTGCTCAGGCTCACAAAGTTAGTAAGTGTCTGAGGTCAGATTTGAACTCAAGAAGATGAGTCTTCCTGACTTCAGATCCAATACTCTATCCTCTGCACTGCTTGGCTGCCTCAAAAACCCTCTCTGTGTGTATACATACGTACATATATATACATATATACAAATACATATACATATGCACTTATACACACATGTGAAATTTGGAGTGAAGAAAAGCCATCTACAAATCCAGGACATTAACTATTCTTCAACTTACAAGGGTATATTTTTTCCTCCCAAAAGAAAGTTGGCAAACTCCATGAGAGCAAGGACTACTTCATTTTTGTCTGTATATCTCCAGTAACTCCCAAATAGTAGGCACTTACTTCATAAATTCTTGGTGACTGATGAGAATGTCATCTGGGAGTAGAAAGAAGCCTTGAACCTTCCTCTTACTTGGCTAAGCCACCAGCTCCTAGTCCCTACAACAGTTTGCTTCTAGAAAAAAAAATGTTGCATTGAATAATTGGATTAAGGAGGTCAATGATTAACAAAACAGTAGAATTCCTCTATTGGCACTGGTGTTTATTTTAACTGAAGGCCCCTGTCTTTAGGAAATTCTGTTTATCAAGATGGCATAGTAGATATTCAATAAAATACTCTCACCTAGGACACACATTGTCTGTGTCACTCTGGGAAGGTCACTTAAATTTTAGTTCCCTGGGCAACTCTCTAATATTATAAATTACAGTGAACTTCCTGATATTTGTGGGTAAAGGGTATTTCTACACTGGGAGTTCTTTAATGAACATATAGGTCTGACATCCTTCTCCTCCTCTCCCACTTTGTGTATCTTATTTGATCACTTCTTTTTCTGGGAACCAACTTCCTTTGAGAGGCAGCTGGAATAGTGGAAGGAAAGCCCAAGTAAGGTCCTGATATAGAACAAGTGCTGGCTGAGTGATTCCACTCTAGTACTCTAAGACTGCAGAAAAGGTGTAGGTCTGCATCAGTAGGGAAGGTTCTTACTAGATAGAACTCGCTACACCAAAGGTGTCAAACATGCCACTAAAAAGCTAATCTGTAGCTGTATCACTCTCAAGGGAAATTAGAACCAGATAGATTAAATATAATTAGAAAATATTTAACAAAATAAATAAAAATCCAGTAAAACATCATTAATATTATGTTTTAAAACTATGCCAAGGATGTACCCCACAGAAATCCTTGTGTTTAGACTAATAGCCCTCATTTCTATTTGATTTTGATGCCACTGCCCTATACCAATGAAACCACAAGTCTGATTTGAAAATAATAATAATTACCTTCTTTAAAACTCCTTTGATGTACTGTGAGCTATTAAGAATGTCCTTAAGTAAACAAACAATCAGACTGTAGCTTCAACAGAGACACAATCTACTCTTACTGATTATTGAGGACAGTCATTACTTGGTGACTTTTGTGCTCTTAAATGAAAGGGAAGGCTCTTGGTGTTTTTAAATCCCCTGCTCTCCACAAGAAATTACTGCAGGTATAAGAAGTAAAGAATAGAGGTATTAAAGTGATGTGTGTATCATGGAGAAGGATGAGAAGGAAAGAGTCAAGGATGTCAATTACAATAAAAATTCAATTCATTTCACAGTTCTTATGCTGTGAATCTGATTGAGATGCCCACAATACAGAGTAAGATCTCATTTAAGATAACAATTCTGGATGCATTTGAAGGAAATAAATGGTGCTTTGGGTCCTATCTTTCAGATCAGAAGTGCAATCTCTCAGTCCAGAAACTTCATTTACCATTTAAGAGATGCTATTTTTCATTCCATGGTCCTCTTCATGAGTATACCATTTTCTTATTCCAAGGCAGATATGGGGAAGAAAACTGTTCCTACTTGACCTCATACCACATGCCTGAGCATATGCAATGAGCAGATTTATGGCAGCTAGATAGCACAATGGGAAAGCTCCAGACCTGGATTCAGGATGAATTGAATTCATATCTGGCCTCAGACACTTACCAGCTGTATGATCCTGGACAGGTCACTTAACCTCTGTCTACGTCAACTTCCTCATCTGTATATAATAATAGCACTAACAACTCCAAGGATAGCTATGATGATGAAATGAGAAAATATTTGTAAAGTGTTTTGTAAATTTTAAAACACCATATAAATAGTAACCATTATTATTTCCCCCTATTTGATTATGGATTCTTGATTAAAAAAGACTAGAGTGGATGGACTCTGAGATTCCATGAAAATAAAATGCAAATTATTTTAAGGCTTGAAAAGCACACCACAATGATTTTATTTGTTCCTCACAACAACCTTATTAAGTAAGTGTTAGGAAGGAAAGAAGGATGGAAGGAAGGAAGGAAGGAAGGAAGGAAGGAAGGAAGGAAGGAAGGA
>NW_027185889.1:10122810-10126435 GCF_028583685.1 Petaurus breviceps papuanus | reverse complement strand
AAGGAAGGAAGGAAGGAAGGAAGGAAGGAAGGAAGGAAGGAAGGAAGAAGGAAGGAAGGAAAGAGGGAGGGAGGGACAGAGGAGAAGAAAGAAGGAAGAAGAGAATAATTTACCTTAATTTGGCTGCATTTCTCTCTTCTGACAAATAATAGGCATGTAATAACTGCTTAATATTACTAACTCAAACATCAGTGCCTGTTGGGGTAAAGTCAATGGAAGGACAAAAGGAAAACTGAAATTTTCCCATAGATAAGGGGCATGTTAGATATGTGTTAGACATTGGGCTCGACTTCTTCCTGACTTTAAGTCTGGCTCTATCCACTATACAACACTTTCATAAAATAATAGGTGTTTAAAAACAAAATAAAGTCACTTATCATAAATAATCAAGGACCTGGAGGGGGAAGGTAGTTGACAAATACTTTCATTACATGGGCTAAAATTTGCCATTGTCTTTTAGAGGAGAGGAAAGGAAAAATAAAGAGGAGAAGGAAAGGAAAGGGAAGGGAAGGAGGAAGGGGAAGGGAAGGGAAGGGGAAGGGAAAAGAAAGGAAAGGAAAAGGGGAAGGGAAAGGGAAAAGGAAAAGGAAAGGGAAAAGGAAGAGAAAGGAAAGGGAAAGTTCTAAGACTCAAATTGCAATAGACTTTAAAATGTGAAAGGAAATTGTTCCTAGTCTTTTTCAGTCAGGTAACTGGCAGTGTGCAGTTCTGTACACTGTCTCATTCCTGAGCCCTCACACCAGGTTATTTTTATGAAATCCATTTTCTCCAGATAAGGAGCCCCAATTTCAAACCCGGGTGACCTAATGCCCCTGAGAATATGTTCAATGCCAGGTCTGGAAAACACAGCCCTGCCCTGAACAAACATAAACTATTTGGCCAAGAATGATTGATTTCTGTTATTTTTCCACTGCTTCAGTTCTCAAAATAGTGCAGCTCTCTTTTTCCTACTCTTTCTCTACACCTGCCCTCTTCTCCCCCTCTGCAGAGACTGCTGGGTGGTTTCTTTTCTCGGGTTAATTAGCATTGCACTATATGAAGAAGAAAAATATAAATATATTAAACTATGCATATATTATAATATATATATACATATGCACACATTTTCCTTCTCTCTTAGCCAGCCACTTATGTTTCTGAGTAACCAATGACCTCTTGTTCATTTAAACCAGAAAACCAACAATTGTGCTTATAGTCTCAGCTTATTTGCCCAGGGTCATGTCTTATAGTTCTCAGCGACTGTACTGGATAGGACCTGGGATTTCATTGGTATAAGGAGCTTTTGGTGAAGATTTTCCTCTATCATTGCAAGTTGGCAACCTCCCTACAATGTAGATTGTAGAGAGTTGCCTGAAACACTGAGAAATTGAGTAACTTGCCCAGGGACAAACAGTTACTGCGTTTCAAATGTAAGACTTGAACCCAGGTCTGGGCTATGAGACTAGATCTTTATCTACTATCCCACAATGCCTCAAGTAATGCAGCTAGCTCTATATCCATTTTGAAGAAGAGGAAATGGAACCTGACAGTTGTTACCAGTGACCAGAGAATTTTGCAGTTAGAAATCCTCAGGAACCATCTAGTCCATCTCCTGACTAATGAAGTATTCTATCTCCAACTTCAAGAGGCATCATAGCATACATGGGACCTTAGAGTATTGGACTTCACACATGGAAGATGATGTTCAAGCTGCGCTTCACCACCATACATATTATTTATAATCTTTGATAACTCACTTAACGATACACCATTGTTGTTCTTCATTCTCAAAAGGATCAAAGTGAAAGCATTATGTTGGAGTCAAGGTACAGTCTGTCCAACTGTGATTGATCAGGCCAATGGGAGCTTGAAAGGTTCTACCACAGGTTGGTCACAAATATAATTATCTAAAGCATACCTGAAAACTGATCATCCAACCTTTGCTTCAGGACCTCCAATAATGGGGAATTCACTGTCTTTTCCACTTTTGAATAGCTCTAAGTATTAAGAACCAAAGAAGGAAATGGCAAACCACTTCAGCATCTTTGCCAAAAAACAACAAACAAATAAACAAACAAAAACCAAAGAGAGTATTTGTGTGCTATAGTCCATGGGATCACAAAGAGTCATACATGACTGAAAGACCAAACAACAACAACTATTAGGAAGATTTTTCCCTTGGAAAAGGCAAAAAAAAGGGGAGGGGCAGCTAGGTGGTGCAGTGAATAGAGCACCAGCCCTGGCATCAGGAGGACCTGAGTTCAAATCCAGACTTGGACACTTAATACTTACATGTCGTGTGACCTTGGGCAAGTTACTTTACCCCAATTGCCCTGCCTTCCCCCCCTACAGAAAACAAAAAAGGCTAAGAAGACAAATCTCTCTTCTATATGATAACCTTTCAAATGCTTGCAAACAAATATCACATTCCCCCTTGAGTCTTTTCTTCTGTAGTCTTCCCCCCCCCCCCCAGTTCCTTTAAATGATCATCCTATGACAGCTTTCATTATCCTGGTTGTCTTGCTCTGGATGTTCTCCAGATGATCATTTCCCTTCCTAAACTGTGCTGTCCAGAACTGAACCAGCCTATAGACTTATAAGCAAATGCACTAAAACTGAAGCACTAAATTGGAGTGAGTGAGGGGTCTGAAATAAATAAGTAGTTCAAATAGGAAACCTTGTAGAAAAAGAAGAAAAAGAACTCTGCTGCATGGTCAATGAAGATGAAAAATAAAATAATCACAAGGTGGAAAATTAAATTACAAAACATTATCCAAATAACTCCACCCAAGTGCATTTAGGTCTTCTTTAGAAGTCAAATTTCCTCTACATGAAGTCTTTCTGATGCCTTCAACTGCTAGTGCTCTCTCTGTCTAATCATTTTATATTTAATTATTTTGCATTAATTGTATTTATTCATTGTATTCATCTGGTGCAGCTAAGTGGCACAGTGAATAGAGTGTCAGGCCTGGTGTCAGGAGTTCAAATCTTGCTTCAGATGACACTTACTAGCTACGTGACTCAGGCAAGCCAACCTCATCTGTAAAATGACCTGGAGAAGGAAATGGCAAACAACTGCAATATCTTTTCCAAGAAACCCCACAATGGGGTCATGGAGAGTCAGACATGACTGAAACAAGTCAATGACAAAAAAAAAAAAACCACTTTATACTTGTCCAGCACATACTTCTCAATGTTCCTGTATCCGCATTGGAATTTTACCTCATTGAGAATATCTGTAGCCCTGGTACCTGGCACATAGCAGGTCTTGTAAGTCAATCAATGAACATTCATTAAATGCTTTCTATGTGACAGGCACTGGGCTAAGCCCTGGGGATAAGAAGACAGGTAAAGATGATCCCTAGTCTCAATGAACTCACAATCTAATGAGAGAAACAACACACACAAATATGTACAAACTATACACAGGTTGATTAATAAATAATTAACAGAGGGAGACACTAGAATGAAAAGGGCTTGGCAAAGACTTTCTGTATATTCAGAATTAATACTTTACTAAATAATTGATTGTCTTGGGAGTGTTCTTTCTTTTTTGAGCCTTAGAGCCATTGACCTTTATGAATAGCATGGAATTGTACTTTTGTTCTAATAAATGAATCCAGATGAACTAGTAAGGTTTGCAAAG
>NW_027185889.1:10063347-10107810 GCF_028583685.1 Petaurus breviceps papuanus | reverse complement strand
ATATCTGTAATCTCCATAGGCATTGTGAATATGGCATTGCTGATACAGAGCTGCATAAGATGTACCAAGAAAAGGTACTTAACATTAGAATGAATAGGGAAGCAGGAACCACCCCTGCAGGTATTTCTGAATCTGAATCTTTGTATCCAAGTTTGCCCCACCTTCAGGGAGAATAGGAAATAGGCCAAGCCCCAGCCCAGATTAAAGAAATATACAGAGGAGATTGCAGACCCCATATTGGTTTAACAATATATTGGAAGAATGGATCAACTACTGTAACTAGGGCATTGCTCAATACTGGGGCTGAGCCCACACTTATCTTTGGAAATCCTGAAAAGTTTACACATGGAACTCCTATTACCATCACAGGTCTAGGAGGGGCTGAAATATCAGCAAGACAAGTTAAAATAACAATTAAAATTGGGCAGTTACTGTGGTTGTTGTACCCATTCCTGAATACAACATTGGAATAGATATATTGAGAGGCATGACTCTGAATTTACCTGAAGGAAGATACCAATTTGCTGTAAGAAAGATAGGAATTAATACAGTTTTGGTGGGGGAAATAAAAATGCACCCAATGACTTTACCTGAACATTCTGAAGTAATTACTTTAAAACAGTATCGTGTGCCAGGTGGGCAAGATGAAATTACCACTACTATAAAGGAATATGTTGAATCCGAAGTGTTAGTCCTTACAACCACAAGATGGAATAATCCTGTCTGGCCAGTAAGAAAATCAGATGGGATGTGGAGAATGACCGTGGATTATAGACAGTTGAATAAGGTGACTCCTCCTTTGTATGCTGCTGTTCCAGATACCATCACCTTAATAGAAAGGATCCAGAAATATGATGGGACTTGGTATGCAGTTATTGACTTGGCAAATTCCTTCTTCCCCATGCCAATAGACCCTAAACAATGGAACCAGTTAGCTCTCACTTGGCAGGGTAGACAATATACTTTCACCCACTTGCCACAAGGATATATACATAGCCCCACTATTTGTCACAGGATTGTGGCTGAACAGTTGGATGTATTAAAGCTTACCCACTACATTGATGATATCATGATACAGGGAAAAGATGCAAAAGAAATGGAGAGGAGTTTGACCCTTCTAATTGAGCATATGAAAAGTAAAGGGTGGGAAATTAACCCTGCAAAGGTTCAAAGACCAGCTCAAAATGAAAAATATATAATGGAACAAGGGACTATGAGAGATTCTTCTGCAAGCCCAACAAAAGATTCAGGATTTTCCTACCCCTATCAATAAGAAGGAGGCCCAAAAGTTCATAGGATTGTTTGGATACTGGAGGCACCACATTCCACATTGGGGACAGATTTTGAAACCTTTATATAGAGTCACTCAGAAGAAATATGAATTTGATTGGGGACTTGAGCAGAGTAAAATAAAGCTTTTGAAGAAGCCAAGGCTGCCATACAATTGGCCCTAGATTTGTGGCCCATGCAAAATGTTCTGGTGGAATTACAAGTGACTGTACAAGATGACTATGCAAACTGGAGCTTATGGCAAAAACAACATAGCTGAAATGTACCCTTGGGATTTTGGTGTAGGAAACTCCCTTCATCTGGAATCCAGTATACACCTTTTGAAAAGTAGTTGTTAGCCGCATATTAGACTTTGGTGGAGACTGAACAACTGACTCTGGGCCATGAAGTTATATTAAGACCTGGAATCCCAATTATGACCTGGGTAATGAGTACCCCAGCTTCTCACAGAATTGGACATGCCCAAGAGGCTAGTATAATCAAATGGAAGTGGTATATTCAAAATAGAGCGAAAACAGGCAAAAGCGGAGTCTCTGCTCTACATGAATCTGTAGCAAACATAGATATTTAGAGGAATGACACACCCCCTGAGCCAAATCAACAGTTGCTACAATTCTCTATAAAATGGAATGAAGGATATGATGTATTAACTGAGGTACAAAAGATATATGCATGGTTTCCTGATGGGACAGTGAAATATTTGGGCCAAAAAAGACATTGGTAAGCAGTGGCCTATAACCGGTGTACTAGAAGGACTTTGGAAAGTACTGGGATAGGTGGAAGTAGTCAATATGCTGAACTTATGACAGTACATCAAGTCATCAAAATAGAACAAGGAGGGCAGTGCCATATATTCACTGATTCATGGGCAGTAGCTAATGGGTTAGCTACATGGATGCCCATGTGGAAAAATCAAATTGGGAAAATTCATGGCAAACAAGTCTGGGGCACAGAATTATGGGAAGATATCTGGAACATGTCTTTGGTCACTGACTCGTCAGTTTTTCATGTAGATGCTCACACGGCCCTCACCATGCCAGGACGTGAGTACAATGCTCATGCTGATCGCCTGGCAAAGATTGCTACCGAACATATTGTCCCTACTTTGACAAGAACTGATGATCTAGTATTAGCAAAATGGGTCCACCAAACAGCAGGCCATTTGGGGGTCTAGGCCACACATGAGTGGGCACAAGATCAAGGTATCAGTATCTCTCATTCACTGTTAAAACAGATAGCAGATGAATGTCATATATGTCAATTGGAAAAGGAGAGAACTGTTTCTTTGGTAGTAACTGGAGAGACAGCAAGAGGAAAAGCCCCAGCCCAAATCTGGCAAATAGGTTACATTGGTCCACTATCACAAGATAAAGGATGCAGATTTATATGTACTTGTGTTGACATCTATTCAGGTGTACCAGTGGCTTGTCCTTATAAGAATACAACCCAGAAAAACACTTGTAAAACTCTAGATCACATAAATCTATATTATGGAACCCCAAGGCAGATTCAAAGTGACAATGGGTCATATTTCAAATGACCCATTCATAATGGAATGAAGAAGTATTGTATACTAAATAATATAGAATGGATATATTATATTCCATATTATCCACAAGCATCTGGGTTAATTGAAAGAATGAATTGATTATTGAAAGAACAGTTAAGGAAGTTAAGTTTCAATGATTCATATCAACGTTGGAAGGATAATTTGTTCATGGCTTTACATAATTTGAATAATAGACCACTGGGAGGAAGTACACCTGTATCCAGAATGATGACCCCAAATATGCAAATTAGAAAACAACAAACACATAAGATCCCAAATATTGAGTATTGGACTTGGAGGCCGGACATTCCAGAACCATACCCAGGAACACCTGGTTCGGTGGGGTATGATTTACATTGTTTATAGGACTTTTGGTTGTACAGAAAAGAAATAAGAAAAAACTCCACTGGGATATACATAAGAATCCCTAAAAAAAACACTTTGGACAGATTTTATCGAAATCAGGATTAGCAGCTCAAGGAATACATGTATTGGCTGGAGTAATAGATTCTAATTATCAAGGAGAAATTGTAACATTCCATAATTTAGGGGAAGGGCCCATACAGCTTCACAAAAATGATAGGATAATTCAAGTGATTATCATTCATGTAAAACAATACCACTTTTAAAAACTGACCCTCCTTCCAAAATAACCGTCAGAGGAACTGAAGAATTTGGTTCTACTGATAGAAAAAATTGGGCACTAAAGTATGAGTAAAACAGAAGCCAGATGATGTTCCAAAGGGTGCAGAGATTATATATAGCACATGGGAAGGACAACACTGTAACTATTGTTTATTCTGGAGAAGATTATTACAAAGTTGTTCCCTTAACTCATATATTCTACAGTGAGTGAGGCAACAATAGTCTGGTTATTGTCTCTTTGCTTCTTGGCTTTTTGTCTGCTCACCTTGTTTGCTAAATTTGTTTCTGCAGGCTTGGTACCCTCCATCTGTAGATGCCTGATAGCTTAAGTTGGGTGTCAACCCCTGTCTGCAACTGTGATGTGTCACCATTGGACCTGGCATCAAGCACAGTAAGAAATGAGTTCTCAAATGGGACCCCTTGGAACAGGGACAGCTCTACATCTGATTCCAGCAGCAATTAGCCATGGAAAAAGAGACCTTCACCCCTTACCCCAAGATTTGGGGGCCCCATTTGTTTGGGGTGGGGGGAATGATGGGGAGCTTGTGCTCAAGCCCCACCCTAAAATAATGTATTCTGTGTTTATTGTGTGCTATCCTTGTTATATTGTTGTGAAATTCTGTTGACAACAGTTATTCCTACTGTATTTTTGCCAAGTAAGGGACATGAAAGATCTTGGGGCTGAATGTAAGGGTTATGGGATTTAAAATTCTTCCATGCCCCATTGGACTTGCTGATGTAGCAGGAAGGAGTGGGGCAAGAGGAAGCAGAAGCCAAGCTGGAGTTCCTGTGGTGACTGGCTGCCATGGTGGTGGTGGTAGCAGCAGCAGCAAGCAGCAGCAGCAGTAGTGGTAGCGGCCAAGGTGGAGGCGGTGGCACAAACCCATTTTTTTCTAAGCCAGCCAGAATTTCTGCTAAGGACTCCTGCTGAGATCTGCTAGGGACAGGAACTGGGGGGAGGCAGCAGAGCCGGAGCTGCTGGGAACATGCTTACTGGATGCTGAGCAGTTGCTGTGAGTGGGGAGAGGAGGACCTTTGCTTGTTCTCTTTTTAAGGCTTGAGAATGTGTTTGTTTATTACATTAACTACATGTGCCAATTTCATAACTACTCTGATGGCTTTGACTTTCTGGTTTTGAGACTCAGTTTTCTGGTATTTTAATAAATGTTCTAGCTTCATCCTCCATGTAGAGACCCTGGTATATTTTGTGATTAATAACCACATCAGCATATTTATAGTTGCCACAGGCATTGTGAATATTGCATTGTTGATACAGAACTACATCCAAAAGGGCATACCCATTGTTCCAGCAATGTCACTTCTAGACCTGTACCCCAAAGACATCATAAAAATGGGGAAAGGACCCACACATGCAAAAACATTTATAGCAGTTCTTGTTTTGTAGTGCCCAAGGATTGAAAATTGAGGGGATGCCTATCAATTGGGAAATGGCTGAACAAGTTGTGGCATGTGAATTTAATAGAATATTATTGTTGCATAAGAAATGGTGAGCAGGTGGACCTCAGAAAAACCTAGAAAGACCTGCATGAACTGATGCTGACTGAAGTTAGCAGAACCAGAACACTCTATACAATAACAGTAACAAGTCTGATAGACTTAGCTCTTCTCAGCAATACAAGGATCTAAGACAATTCCAAAAAACTCATTATGGCAAATGCTATACACATCCAGAGAAAAAAATATAAAGTCTGAATGCAGATTGAAGCATACTATTCTCTTTTTTTTTCCTTACTCATGTTTTTTTCCCCTTTTTTTCTGATTCTTCTTTCACAACATGACTAATGTGGAAAGGTTTAATATGATTGTACATGTATGGCCTATATCAGATTACATGCCATTTTGGAGAGAGAAGAGGGGAAGAAGAGGGAAAAAATTTAAAACTCAAAATCTTATAAAACTGAATGTTGAAAACTAAAAAGAAATAAATATTGGGGGAGGGGAGAGAAGTTAAGAAAATATGTTAAACTGCATTAGGATAGAGTTTCTCATTAGGGAAATCCCTGTGTCAATAACATCACAGAACCAGTCCCTATTCCTGTCCCTTGCTCTAAGGAATGGCTCTCTGGGAGGGAGGGGGCTAAGATATACTGGGGAATATAGTTGAGATGAATTCTGAAAAAAATAATAAATTAATCAATTGTAAACTCACTGAACGCAGAGATCATGTATCAGAGTAAGCTGCACTTTAATATCTCAGGGGACCAATGTCCAAATTTGATCATTTTTAGAGGATCCCTGACCACTTAACTCTCAGGTCTTCTGTATTGACTTGCCCTACTTCTTCTTTAAGTTTCTCTAAATCAATCAGTTAATGAGCATCTATTAAGCACCTTCTATTTGTCAGGAACCTAATCAATAGTGGGGATATAAAATGAAGGAATGAAACAATCTCAAATCATTCTATATTAATAACAATGAGTACTGAATGCTGTGTATCCCTTTCTGTGAATATATTATAGTAAGTAAAAAGGAACCTCAAATACAATTGATAGAAGAGGGTGTAGCAGCAAGCACCCCAAGCGTCCTCAGGGTTTGCAGCTACCACAGGTTCTTGGATCTGCTTTGTTAAAGGAAAGCAACTCAAAATGGGTTAACAAGCTTACTTTAATCAGTCAGACATATATCGTTTACCTTGTTCAGGAGAAAAGGTCAGCACCCTGAACCTCAAAGTATACAGGCATAATTATCAAGACATTAACAGATCAAGTAGACAGCTTTCCAAACTGTCCAACCATTACATCCATACCCAGTCAACATCTGGGTTTCCACATTCTGGGTTTTTCAAAGCCGGGGGACTCTCAACAACAGCTTCCCAGAATTCAGATCAAATCACAGAACACTTCTCAAAGTGAGTCCCAAAACAAAGCTACACATCAGGGCTTATATAGCCTTCTCCTGGCTCAGAGAATGTAACAACCTTTTGGACCTACTGGCCAATCAAAAAGTATCTACTGAAAAACAAGCCTCCCACCCCAGGCTTCAGGTGCATATTAGCCTAGGGGCAGGGAAGATCTTTAAAATTTACATTCTTATTACAGAGGGACAGTGATCTTTGGAAGCAGGGATATAAAGTATATAAATTAAGTAAATGTTAGAATGAAGGAGCCATCTTATCTTTTGTTTTCATTCACAAAAGTGGGGGAGTTGAGAGTGAGGGGATTGAAATAATCTATAAATATCTTTGACTTGGAGAAAACCAGTCATGGCACCAATCTTCAGTCAATTATATAATTCATCTCAGACTACTTTAGCCCTGGATCATTATAAAGGGCTCCACATTGGTGATTCATCAAAGGAACCATTTAGACTCTGCTTTCTAATCACGAGCACTTCAAACTCCAGAAAAACTGAACAACCCACAGGAGTCTACTTTGGAATAGAATTGGCTCCTTTATTATTGTTATTTTCCCGAAGTAGAGTTAATAAAATTGTCCAATGGGCTTTGCCTACAGTAATACTAAACTCCTTGTTTTCAGTGAAATGGTGGGGATTAATTTAGAATATGGTCATGGATAGTGACAAGTATTAGTGTCCAAGGAACAAGCAGAGTTATAAAACCAAGATTCTCAAAGTATAGCTATGATACCTCAGGGAAGAGACCCTCTTATGAAATATATGGGGTTGAAACGATTTTCATAATACTACCAAGAAGTTTTCATCTCTAGTGTAGTAAAGCTTCATATTGAGCAAAAACTTTTTTTTAGGGGGTGGGCATTAACTTTTAAGAGTACAAAGGTGTCTGGAGACCAAAAAAAACTTTGAGCACACACTGTTAGGGTGGAAAAAGCACTGGCTTTGAAATCCAAGAATCTGGGTTTAAATCATAACTTTGTCTCTTACCTAGGGCAAATCATTTACCCTCTCTGGGTATCATTGCAAAATGAAGTATTGGCCTCAAAGGAACCTTTCACCTCCAGATCAAGAGCCTATGAAAATTCCCAAGCGTTTTTCTTTTCAAGTCATAAAACCTGCAAGTGTATTCAAAGATGCCTTTGGTGAGAGCAATAGTATCCCTATCTGATTTTGGGGATAAATTGTAATGAATTACATTGCAATCATATATTTCAAGAACAATCCAGATTTAAATCATTCAGTGAACTTGCCAGTAAATTCAAGATATTTTTTAAGAGGGTATAGCAAGATCTGCGAAGATGACCACCTTCATTCAAAAACTAATTATTTTAAAGGCTTAATTCCAGATCCCCAATTTTATTGTTTATAGGAGACAAGCATTTTAAACTTGCATTTGTGGAACAGACACAGTTTACAAAGTACACCAAGTAAGGAAATAAGACCTTGAGGGAGCTTAGCTATTCAGAATCATTATTATTAGGTAATAACATTAGTAATATGTATTGTATTATTGTTATGTTTATTATAATAATGCAGGCAGCTTCATGGTACAGTGAATAGAGCACTGAGCCTGCAGTTGGGGAGACTTAAATTCAAATCCAGTTCCAGACTCTTAGTAGCTGTGTGACCTCCGATCAGTCACAGGATCAGCCTCAATTTTTTCAGCTGTAAAATGGAAATAATAATAGCACCTAGCTGATAGGATTGTTCTGAAGGTCAAATGAGGTATTCTTTGTAAAAATTCTTAGCACAGGGCCTAGACCATAGGAGGTACTTAATAAATGCTTATTTCTTTCCCTTTCTTTTTACCCTAATAGCTAACATTAATACTGATAAGTCATATTTTATATAGTGCTTTCTTTTTTATATTTATTTTATTTTTAATTTATGGAATAAAACAAGCATTTCCATAACATAGTATAATATAATAGTGCTTTCCAAATATGTAACTGACTCTGTATTTTACACTGTCTAAATAGTATTCTATGCAATTTAAGAAAATATTAATTATCCAAAGGTAGTCTCTTCCATAAAGTTTCCCTGGAAAAAGTAAGGATTCTTTTCTCCTCAATCTCACACCATTACACTGTAAAATCTTTGAGGACCTAGATTGTCTTTTGCCTTCCTTTTTATCACCAACACTTAGCACAGAGGTGTTGCTTGCTGTGCAGTCATTTTAGCCTGGTCTGACTCTTTGTGACCTCATTTAGAATCATCTTGTCAAAGATACTGGAGTGATTTGCCATTTCTTTCTCCAGCTCATTTTACAGATGAAGAAAGTGAGACAAATAGGGTTAGGTGACTTGCCCAGGGTGAAACAACTAAAGAATTGAAGATGGATTTGAACTCAGGAAGATGAGTCTTCCTGACTACAGGTCTGGTTTTCTATCTACTGTACTGTCTAGTTGCTCATAGAACAGAGTAGGCACTTAGTAGATTCTTATTGACTGATTGGCATATTACATTTTTCCAGTGTGAAATCTCTGTCTTTGATTTTATTGGTGTAAGGAATCTTCTAATTTAACAACTCTCCAAATCAGCACTAATTCAAATAATTAAAACGGAGGTGATAATTATCTGGATTGCTATTACAAAGTCTTAAGGAGTTACTTGGACAGCATTGAAAAATTAAGAAACTTGCCCGCAATTCCATTGGTAGGAATAGCCAGGCACAATTGGTCTTCCTGATTCCAAGACTGGTCTCTCTACTCACCACAACAATCTGACCCTTCATGCCATCTTTACTTATGGATAGAAATAGGGTGGTTTGATGATAAAAGAAGTGGCCCTCCTTCCAAGAGAGAGGAAATGGAGTAATATGTAGGAAAACACATTTCCAACATGACCAAGTTAAGAATTTGTTTCGCTTGATAAAAATAAAAGAGTAGAAACAAATATTCTGTTTCTCTTTCTATGCAATTACTTTAGCAATAACCACACACATTAAAATCTTTCCAAATAACCTCTTTCTCCCCCATCCTTACCCTGTCCAATGGCACTGAGAATGGGGCCAAAAGAATCTTAGATTATCTTTAGGGAGTCTCTGGCAACAGCCTTGGGTACCCTGAAGCCCATACCTTTAGGCAAGCAGAGGAACCTCTCCTTTAAAATTTCAAAATACACAATCAGGCTCTGCAACTGTGAGGAGAAGAGAAAAACCTCTGCACTTGATAAGCCCGATTTTCTATCAATAATTTTTGCAAGTGATGATTTGGAAATGCAATCAATGTCATAATGACATTGTGTTATTATGGTCTTCCTAAACTATATTAAAATTATATTATATAGCAAAAATTGAGTGATCATTATTAGCCAGAAATAGTGTTAGATAAAGCAAATTTTCAATTGAATTTTGTTAAAAATAGAAGATGTAGAAAGAAAAATTGTGTAAAAACAATTATGTCACTTTATCATTTCTGCTAAAACCTGTCTTATAATGTTTATAGCTGCCATATAGAAAAAGCAGGTATTTATACCTTTACCTGTATGTAGTTAAAAAGGAGGTTACAGCTGAAACAATTTGGCTCTCATTTATGAAACTTGTAAAATTGCCAATTAAATTACTGTTTTAATGCTAAAACCTAAAATTGTTCATTGATTACTGTACATGAATAGGAGGAGACAGGGTAAAAACTTCATTTGGATTAATTCTGCCGATTAAAAACATTCCTCCTGCATGTATGAGATTTAGTGAAGCAGGGACATCATCATCAGCCCTTGGTCCAAGTCAATTCTCCTTATTTTGTAAAACTGCCAAGGCCCCTAGAAACCACCTCTATAAGCAAGGTCATCAGCTCAGGAAAGGAACTTGTTTTAATTATGTAGTTCCTAAATAATGAACTTAGATTGCTGAGAAGTTACAAGTTTATGTACAATAAGTAGAAGTAATTTGTAATATTTGGCTTTTACACCAGGACAAGTTTAAATTTGAGAAAGAAAAATGTTAAATGAAATCCCTTATGCATTAGAAACTTAGTGAATCTTTTCTGTTTATTACAGCCCCAAGAGAATAAAATGAAATGTAATTGGCTCTAGGTTGTGTTGGTGAAAATTGCTGTTTAGTATAAAAAGCACTTAAGACTATATTTAATACACACATTCCTACTTTTTTCCTTCCTATACTAAATTTCTAGGATCACAGCAAGTAGTCAGTAAAGGATATGAACTCTTTTGTGTTAGCTTACTGGGAGATCTAATAATATTTTTCACCAAGAACTAGAATATGTACAGAAATTTATAGAAACTACTTAAGGCTCATCCTAAAATGTTCCCATTGTCTAAAGGGATTTTAAAACTAATAGTTTTTAAAAGTACTATGCTCAGATTCAATTACTGTACCTTTTTAGACTAAAAAACTTTGTGATATAGAAGGATTCTGCAAAAACTAGGAATTTAGTTTGTAAATAATTTTTGAGAACTTGTTACTTAAGGACATTTTACACCAACTTAGTTTTAATAAATCTTAATTTAAAAGTTTGTTTTTGCTTTAAGGATAAAAAACAGAGCTATCATGTTATAAGTTTTTTTTTAAATCTTCCATAAAATTTTGGTGATCATTTATAAATCTTAAAACTAGAATTATAGCCTACTACATTGATGCTAATAATCATAAAATTATTAACACTCGTGTTACTTCTGGTCAAAATGCAAAGCTTTCAACTATAATATTAATGTTAAATGAGTTTTTCTTCTCCCCTTAATATTGTGTCAGATAGCAAATATGCTAAATTTAAATGCTCACAGAATACAGACCTTTTTTATTACAATTCACTTATTTTTAATCTTAAGATATTTTATTTTCTTCCAATTACATGTAAATATGGTTTTCAGTTTTTTTCTGATTTACATCATTTCTTTCCACCAGATTTTGAGTTACATATTTTCTCCCCTTTTTTCCCCCACCCATCACCCCAAAATAGCAGTCTTACAGGATATCCTCTCCTCCAATCTGCTCTCTCCCATATTTTCTCCCATACCCTTTTCGACTTTTCCAGTAGAGCATGGTGGATCTCTATGCCCCAGTGCCTGTATACCTTATTTCCCAATTACATGTAAAATAGTATTAATAATAGTATATTTATATGTATATAAATATATATATAAATACATATATATATATATAAACATTTGATTTTAAAACTTTGAATTCCAGATTCATTCCCTTCTTCCCTTGTCACCCACCCTTACTGGGAAGATAAGCAGTTCAGTATAGGTTGTACATGTGTGGCTAATGCAAAACAATAATATAGTACATATATTGTAAAAGACTGACTATATTTTCCTCCCTCCTATCCCACCTCCCACTTGTTCTATTCACTACTTTGACCCCATCCCTTTTCAAAGGTGGGTGCTTCCAACTTCCCTCACCCCCAGCCTGCCCTCCCTTCCATCATCCCCCCTCTCATCCCCTTCCCCCCTACTCTCCTTTAGGTTGAGATACCCTATTTAGTGTGTATTTCATTCCCTCCCCAAGCCAAATTCAATGGGAATAGGGTTTACCCATTCCCTTTTGCCTTCCTATTCTTTCATTTCATTGTAACCATTTTCCTTTGCCTCTTCTATATGAGATAGTTTACCCCATTCTGTCTCTCTCCATCTCCTCTCATTATATTCCTCTCTCACCTCTTAATTTCACCTTTTAAGTATCATCCCTTCCTATTAAGTTGGTCCTGTGCCCTCTATCTATGTATACCTGTAAACATATACACACACATTCACATGTGTATTCATATGCCCATATACCCTCACACATAGACATATATATATATTCCCTTCAACTACTTTCATACTGAGAAAAGTTTCATCAGTTACAATTATTGTTTTTCCACGTAGGAATGTTAATAGTTCAGCTTTGATAAGTTCCTTATGATTTCTTTTCCCTGTTTACCTTCTCATGCTTCTCTTGTTTCTTGTATCTGAAAGTCAAATTTTCTATTCAACTCTGATTTTTACAGCAAGAATGCTTGAAAGTCCTCTATTCCATTTAATGACCATATTTTCCCCTGAAACCTGATACTCAGTTTTTCTGGGTAGGTGATTCTTGATTTTAATCCCAGCTCCTTTGCCCTCCAGAATATCATATTCCAAGCCCTTTGATCCCTCAGTGTAGAAGCTGCCAGATCCTGGGTTATCCTGATTGTGTTTCCACAATATTCAAATTGTTTCTTCCTTGCTGCTTGTAATATTCTCTTCTTAGTCTTGGAATTCTGGAACCTGGCTATAATATTCCTAGAAGTTTTCTTTTTGGGATCTTTTTCAGGAAGTGTTCAGTGGATTCTTTCAACCTCTATTTTGCCCTTTCATTCTAAAACATCAAGGCAGTCTTCTTCAAGAATTCCTGGAGGACAATTTCTAGGTTCTTTCCCTGATCATGGCTTTCAGGTAGTCCAATAATTTTTAAATTATCTCTCCTGGATCTATTTTCCAGGTCAGTGGCTTTTCCCATGAGATATTTCACATTGCCTTCTATTCTTTCATTTGTTTGGATCTGTTTAACATCACCTTGATTTCTCATGAAGTTATTAGCTTCCATTTCCTCCAATCTAATTCTGAAGCAATGATTCTCCTCAGTGAGCTTTTGAGATTCTTTTTCCATCTGGCAAATTCTGCTTTTTAAGGCATTCTTCTCCTCATTGCCTTTTTGAGTCTCCTTTGCTGTTTGAGTTAGTCTGTTTTTTTAAGGTGTGATTTTCCTCAGTCAGCCTGTTGACTTTCATTTCATAATTTTCTTGCATGGTTCTCATTTCTCCTCCCAATTTTTCCTCCACTTCTCTTATCTGCTCCTTAAGCTCCTCTATGGCCTATAACCAGCTCGTATTTTCCTTTAAAGCTTTTGATGCAGGAGTTCTGACTTCACTGTCTTACTCCTGTTCCATACTTTGCTCCTTTTTGTCCCCCAAATGGGAGTCTAATGTTGGAATCTTCTGTCTGCTTTGTTTCCATCGCCTGGTCATGTTGCCCCTCAGTCACTTGACCCCTGGGCTTTTTGCCACAGTAGGACTGTGCCACCAGACAGGGGAGCCTTTGTCCCAAATACTGGGGTTTTCTCAGCTTCCAGAGGTATCATATGGGTGCCCTCTCTGAGGCCTCCACATGCTCTGGCAAGCTGGTCACGCACCCCAGGACCTCCACCCTAGACCACAATCCAGAACCAAACAGGTTAAAGCAAGAGCAATAGCCCCTCAGACTGGTCGCTTGGACCCCTAAACTCTGCAGGCAAAGATCTGAAGCTGCCACGTGGCACTGGCTGGCTGTGTTGGGCATCTCAGCAGCTTCTTGCCCCGGGGGCAAAAGCCAACACAATCCCACTTAATGGGTCCCAAAGTCCAGACTTCACTGACCCCTCAATTTGTCCTTCACATCTGTGTGTTAATAATTTTGGAAGTAGCCTCAGCTGCTACTGATCTGGGGTCCCTCTGGCAGGGGGCTGGTCAGACCTGCCCTGGGGCTAAAACCTCCAACTTACCTGGGCCTGGGCGCTACTCCCAGAGTGCTGCGCTGGCTGCTGGCCTGTCCTCAAAGGGAGGTTAGCTTCTCTGTGTCATTTTGTGGGTTCTGCAGCTCCAAAATTTGTTCAGAGTCCCCTTTTTACATAGATTAGGGAAGGTGGAAGCCAGAGCCTCTTGGAGGTTGTGTTTCTACTCTGCCATCTTGACTCCACCCCCTGAATACAGACCTTTTTAACCTTTTTCAAAAATTACAAACCCTCATAAGATAGAGGCCACAACCTATATTAGAGCTTATTCTTCACTTCCTGGGCCTCTTTCCCAAAATAATGTGACTATTGATCAAAAAGTTCAAGTTTTTCCAATTCTTTTTTCCCCAAATATTCATAAAGCTACATTTTCTCACTCTTATTCTCATCAAAATGTACATACTCTATGTAAATGACTCCATATTGCTAGTGAACAAGCTAACAGATTGTTAAAAACTGCCCTCAGTGCATTAAAATGACTCCATATTGCTAGTAAACAAGCTAACAGATTGTTAAAAACTGCCCTCAGTGCATTATTTATACTATTCTTCCAGTTATCACCATTAACCCATGGGAAATTAAATCTAACTGTATTTGGCAGATGAATGAAACTCATTATCCTTCTTTTGGTAAGTTATCATATATACATGTTATAATAGATAATTTTTCTTCTTTTACCTTTGCTTCACTCCAGACAGGAGAAGCAGTTAAAAAAAGGTAATTAACCATATGTTACAATCTTTTGCTTCAATGGGTGTTCCAGAACAATTGAAAACCAATAATGCCTCCACCTATACTAGCAAATCATTTCAATCTTTCTGTGATCATTTTTAAATTAATTGTATGCATCCCTTATAATCTCACTGGTCAACTGTAATGTAATGCCAAAAGAAGGCAACTTCCCAGGTTCAAAATACCAGCATAGGTGCTCTCTATTTTATTCAGTGACAAACCAAGAACAGAGAAGATCAAAACATGACATCATTCAAAATACAGCATTTACTAAGTGTGATTAAATAATCTCCAAGTACTACCCCACCCCAGGACCTTCCAATCATTCAATCAATTACAAAGTCCCTGTTCTAAATACTTCTCCACCCCTAGGCTATACCTTAATTAAGTCCACCACAAAGCCCCTCTTCTCAAATGGAGATTAGTTTCCAAACATAAGGTCAAAAGTTCCCCACCCCTGGATCACAATTGAATCTACCCCAGAGTTACATCAAGTTTAAACACAGCACTTAATACCCAAATGGAGGTCTTTTCTTTATCTTGACACTAGGCAAGTTCTCAGCAATCTTAGTTCCTGGGGAGACAAGGCTTAGCAAGGTCATAAGATACATTGCCAATCCCTTCATGAATTCATCCTCTGTCTGTAGAACAGTCCTAGAACCCCTGAACACATTAGCAAAGCCCTCTCCCAGGATTTCTGTAAACATACAACAATAAAATCCTTCTTCAGGGCTTCTGAACCAACAGAAAAGCTCCCAGACCCCTGCAACAACAGCACTGTCCCTCACCAGTGGACAGTATTCACTCTGTCTGCAGGACAGTCTCCAGACCCCTGCAACAACAGTACTGTCCCTCACCAGTGGACAGTATTCACTCTCTGTCTGCAGGACAGTCGCAGGCCTTCTTAGCGAACAGCCAGGTTCCAGGACTTCTTCAACAAAAGGACAGTCTTTCACCAGTGGACAAATCTGGCAAAATAACATCAAAACAGACAGACAAAGTACCAGCAAAACAGCCATGTCTCCTCAGTCCTTGGCAGCTCAGGGGGCAGGTCTCAAAAGTCCAGGGCAATTCAAAGCGGCCACCAGCAATTCTCTTAGTCTCTCTCTCTCCACGAGGTGCTGCTTCCAAAAAGATCTTCCGCCTCTCTCTTGTCTCTACAAATCTACATCACCAGCTCCTCCCACTTCAGGACTTTCTTTTCACATCAACAAGCCCATCCCACAGGTGGGATTAACAAACTCTGGGTTTTAATACAATCAATTTGAAAACCAAGCCAATACAGGGGAATCTTTAATTGCCATTACTATCACATCAACCTATACTTGAGAGATGGAATAAAGATATTAAAACCTATTTACAATAATAAAGGGGAGGGGGGGACTTGGACTGATATACCACAAAAGTGGTGATACACCTTTGGACTGATACACCTAGCTACTGCTTTATACACCCCCAAATTTTTAAACATCACTAACAATAAGTATATACCAGCAGAAAAGGAATTTGAAAAAGTACACACTCCCCAAATGAAGGTAATGTGGAAAGATCCTCAAACAAAGAAATGGGAAGGGCCTGACCCTTTACTAATATGGGGCAAGGTTATGCTTATGTTTTTCCAGAAGCTGCTGAATGACCACTGAGGGTGCCAGAACAGAATGTATGAGTGTGTTCCGCAACTCACTGCCCAGGAGCAGAAACTGAGAATTCAGAGAAAGAAGATCAGGAGATCCCTTGCACAAAGACAACCAAAGAAATGGATTACATCTCACCTTTTCACAAGATAATACTACCCTCTAATGGAACATTATTTATTTATATTATACCCTTTAACAATGTATTAGTGGTTATGATGTCATTATACTGTTTGTAGAACCACCTTCTTTTGCTGTTTTTCCACTAATCTTTCTCATAATTGGTTTCAGAGTTTGGGGGAACATTCACTTCAAATAATATCTGACTCTGGCTAGAAAAAAGCAATTTCTGGACTTTTAATCACAGGACTAATTGCCATAGCCTCTCTATTAATATCACAACTGTGTCTTCTATTTCTTTACTAAGTGAAATACAAACTGCTCAATTTGTGAATAAATTGGCAAAAAAATGGCTTTAAAAACCCAAGAATCTAAGACTTAAGTTGGAACAGTCAGTCATGTATCGCAGGACTAGTTAGAAACATTTAAGACCAGAATCCTTCTCCAATGTCATTATGGATACACATATATATGTATTACTCCTATGTATGGAATATTACTTGCATTAATTGTACTCTTACTCAATGTATATCGAGTAGAGATTCTATTGTACAACTTTCATTTGCTTTTTCCAACTAATTAACTCATGCTTGGCATCAAACATCAGGGGGATATGCATTATATATAATTTTTGATTTCTTAATAAGAGGGGGGGAAAGGTTTGTTAGACTTCTTGTTACTAAACCTTCTGCCCTAATATTAATTGATAAGTTCTACCCCTATGTCTGCAATTTCTCTACTAAGAAAAATCCAAACTGCACAGTATGTTTATGAATTATCAAAAAATATTTCTGTAGCCTTTAAAACACAACAGAATATAGATAAGGATCTTTTGTATAAGATCAATGTATTAGAACAATTAGTATTGTGTTTACATATATTTGTGTGATTCCTTTGCCATATACTAGCTCTGATTCTAATTCTGGGGAGTACAAAATATATGCCCAATTTCTTGGTGTTTGGCATGATTCAAATATTAAAAATTATATCAGTAAACATCCAAAGTCATCATCACTCTGGAGTCAATCCAGGAATATTGCTAATCTAATATTATTAACATTGTTAAAGTTATCTCCTTTTAATTTGATGATTATGATTTTACATATTTTGCCTTTATTAATTATTGTAGTTACCTTTTGTATATTTGGACCATGTATTATACGAGTGGTATTCCATAATGTCAAGGCTTTGGGCATTGACGTACATGCCCTTAAACTATTTTCTAAAAAGAGCAGAGATTCCTAACAAAGGTACAAGGACAGGTACCAATCAGTGGGAGAAAATACTCTCAATTTGTTGTCAAAAGGAATAAGGAAAAGAAGCAAAAGTTTTGGGGGAATGCTTATTTTTAGTCTTGTAACATTTATTTCCATTATAGCTTCAGTTATGGGAGGAGCCATAGCCTTGCAAAAACAAGCACAAATAGCCCAATATGCAGAAGACTTGGACAAGAATGTTTCCCTCGCATTGCATGCCCAGCAGTTGATAGATAGAGATCTGATACTCAAAGTTGACCTCCTACAGATCTTATCACACTAAATTGGGAATTTATCATCTATATCTCCCAGTAAAGAATATTTGACCATTCTCCTTGAACAATATTACACAGAGATATGATATTCAACAAGAGATTCAGCTGCAAGATAGGAAAGCCAATAAAAACAGTAGAGACAACAAGCCAGATGCCAGGTGATACTAAAATAATGATGATTCTTCATTGGAAAAATAAAAAGAAGTTTATGAATGAATGATAATAATTCACATTTATTTAGAACCAAAGCACTTTCTGACTTATCAGTGAAAATGACACAAGAGTTGGAGTCAACAAAAGAGACATTTTGGAATTCCTTTCTGCTACTTACTCTGTGTGATCTTGGTTAAATTCTTAATGCCTTTATTATTTCAGTAGTTGGCGATGGAGGGAAGAGGAGGGAAAAACTACTGAGTTGAGTATCAGAAGATGTTAATCCAAGCTTTCCCACAGGCTCTGTGACCATAGCCAAGTAAATTACTTAATCTTTCTGTTTCATAATCTGAAAAGAAGAATTTGGACTAGATGACTCCTAGAGTCACTTCTAGTTGTAAATATGTAGTCTCCAATCCTTGAGACTTATGTACTCAATCATAGACAACTGGAATCTGTAGAAAAGAGCTCCAGCACCAGAAATTATATGGCACCAAAGTCCTTTGTCAATTGAATAAATTCCACTTTAGTGGAATGATCATCATATTTCATATAATAGTCTCTTGAATTTTTTTATTTGTACTAACCTTTATTCTATTCAATATCTTTTTAATGCAACCTTATTAAAACATCAAGAATATGCTACAAATTATTATTATTTACTTTGAGCCTCAGTTTTCCTTATCTGTAAAATAGAGGTGATAATCTGGATTGCTGTAAAGAACACAATGAATAAATCTTTATATTCTACAAGTAATATGAAAATATATATTTAAGCCATTCATGCTTCTGTTACATATTTGCTAGTTTTTGAAAAGTAAGATTATAGATTTAAGAACCTGATTTTTCACTAGTCAGTAGGAATTTATTAAGTGCCTACTATGTGCCAACCACTATGAAAAAATCAGAATTTATGCTGTTAATATACTCTTATGCAGAATTATGAATTTCTGCTTGTAATGGATCTGTGATTTCATCAGCAGTAGGAAAATAGTAGATAATATGTCCAAGGGAAACATGTAAGGCATATAGATTAGTGACTTTCATTTCATACATTCAATCATTGATTTAGAGATGGAAGAGACTTCAGACATCATCAAATCCAACCTTCCTATTTTACAAATTAGAAAAATGAAGCTCAGGGAGGTTATCCAAGATAATACATGTAGAAAGGCAGAGTTTGAACTCAGTTCTTCCTTATTCCAATTCAAGAATTCTATCCACAATAGCATATCCAAGGCTATACCACCAAAAGGAAGTAGAGGTGGGATTTGAACCCAGCTCCTCAAGACACCAAGCTTAAGAGGCTATATAGTCTACCACTCTCCTTCTAGTAACTATTAAGGGAAAATAAGTCTTTTTTTTAGTGGTTCTAGAAGATTCTGACTTATTCCTTTCTCTGACTTATGCCTCTCACCTTAATGGAACACATTACTTGTTGCAAGAACAATGATGTAATTCAGTTTGCAAAACCTAATAATGTAGTGACAGAGATGGGGCTTCAGAAAGGAAAGGGAACAGGCTACTCCTCAGAATCATCAATACAGTTATCCTTTCCACATTGCTTCTTCCTGCATCTCAGTTTTGATATATCACAGATCAGCATAAGAAATTAAAAGGGGAATTTGGGCAGACTTTTTCAGAAACCACAGTTGACATGAGAAGGCCAGCAGAAAAAGTATTCTTACTTACTATTGACCTACACATTGCCTATGACCAAAAACTTAATGCAAATTTTACAATAAGGTACTGCAAACACCCCATAAAAGAAAAAAAAATAACATTCAGAATTCTTCTCTGGTACAAAGGAAGGGCTAACACACTGTTGGTAGAACTGTGAACTGATTCAATCATTCTGGAGAACAATTTGGAACTATACCCAAAGGGTTATAAAACTTCATACCCTTTGATCTAGCAATAACTACTAGGTATATAACCCAAAGAGATATAAAAAGGGGTAAAGGACCTATCTGTACAATGATATTTACAGGAGCTTTTTTTGAGGCTGCTAAGAATTAGAAATCAAAGGCATGCCCAGAGCAAGTGGGGAATGACTAAACAAGTTGTGGTATATAATTGTAATGGAATGTTATTGTGCTATAAGAAATGACAAGCAGGATGATTTCAGAAAAATCTGGACAGATTTACATGAACTGATGAAAAGTGAAGTGAGCAGAACCAGGAGAACATTGTATACAGTAACAGCAATATTTTATGATGAAGAATTGTGAATTACTTAGCTATTCTCAGCAATACAATGATCTAAGACAATCCCAATGTACTAATGATAAAGCATACTATCCACCTCCAGAGACAGGACTGATATTGTTTGAATACAGATTGAAGCATGCTATTTTTTCCATTTTCTTTCATCTTTTTTCTTTTATTTGAGACGTCTTTACAAATAATATGGAAATGTTTTTACATGATTGAATATTTATCTTCTATATCTAATAACTTACCATCAAAGGGAGGTTGGAAGGGAAAGAGGGAGAGAAGGATAGAATTTGGAACTCAAAACCTAAAAAAATATTAAAAAAAACATTTTTAACATGCAGTTGGAGAAAAATAAAACATTACATATTAGTAAAAAAAAAACAAAAAAGAGTTGGTACCCATAAATTGAGAAGTGTCTAAATGAATTATTATCTATAAGTGTAATTAAGTTGAATATTAGTGAATAGAACACTAGACTTGGAGTCAAGAGAAATTGGATTTAATTCCCCCTCAGTCCCTTACATGTTCTCTGAACTCCCACAAATTAATTAACCTTTCTGTCTTAATTTCTCATCTGTAAAATAAGGGGGTTGGACTCAATACCTTTGAGTTTCCTCCAGCTCTAAACTATAATCCTATTACTGGCCCCAAAAGAAATGATAAGCATGAAAAATTAAGAGAAATACATTTTTTTAAAAAAATCAATACATCCAGAAGAATGGTATAAACAATGATCACACTCATATCAATGAAATTAATACTAAAATAAAGCTGAACTCTGAGTAATTATAATACTGACCAATCAGCCCCAGAGAAAAGAGATGGGAACAGTTTCCTGATTTCTGTTGGTTTGCAGAGCAGTGGAGGCAGTACATGGCATATGCTGTCAGAAGCAATGGCTCTGCAGGGTCATCTTCCTTAATTATTTTTTCTTTCTTAAATGGGAGAATTCTTTGGGTTTGTAGCAGGTTGGGGTGGAGATGTTATATCCATAAGTGACTTTGATGTAAAAACAAAAAGTATTAAAAAAAAGTTTATTTTTTTAAATAGCTTCCTGATAATAATAACAGACAAGAAGGCAGACACAGCTGCAGCCTCAGAGCTGGAACATGATCCTCCCATCCACCCAGCCGCACACAGCCTCAGGCTCCAGGCACCAGGTAGAATCCTGCCTATGTAATTTTGTCTTCATGGCTGCTGAGCACAGAAGAGCACCTGTCTAGATGTTCCTAATGCTGGCACTAATGTCTACCTTAAATGTGGATTCTGCACCAAAACATCCTCCCGTAAAACTTATAAACCAATATGTGGGTCTAATGGAAAAACATATTACAATGAATGCTATTTTTGCAAGTCCATTAAGGAGAATAAAAGAGTACAAGAGGCACACTTTGGCTAAGATACCAGGAAGCTTACCTAAATAACAACCTCATGAATTAACAGAAGAGAAGGCTGATCACTAATGCACTCACTCAGCCCCCATCTTATGGCATGGCACACAAGCTGGTCCATTAATTTCAGCTTTGGGATCTACTCAGCAATATCCTTGTTCCTGCTGCTGCTTTTTTTTTTTTGACAGCATCCTGCCCCTCTTCTCATCCCAGCATTCTGTAGTGACAAGAAGCAGAATTCAACTGTGCCCACCCACCTCCAGAGGAGTTAAAGGCAGAGCACTACAATGTAGCAATACTTAGCCAGAGAACTAAAGGACAGAGGGGGCAGGATGCCAGTGTGTGGAGGGAACTACATCAACTCAGAATTAAAAGGAACTGGCATCCAGCTAGGTCAGAACAGTCTCTGTAAGTTACTTGAGGGAAGGACAGATGCTAGTGTTAAGTGAATTCCACAATGTAGGAGGGGTCTGAAACACCTCTGCTGTTTAAACCCTGTTGCATCTGCCATAAAATGGGAGTTGGAAAATGAGCAATAAACAAATACAAAGGAAAGAAAAATCTGAAATTGCCAAAAATCTGAAAGGGAAGAAAATTAAGCTAAGAACTCAAAACAGGCAAATAAATCAAAAAGGAAAAAAATTAAAATGGAAGGAAAGATGGTCACAGAGATAACTAAGCAAGTGCAAACAACTCTAAATATTGCATGACAAAGGAAATCGAAGAAATTCTCATTTAGGACCCTATGTGTTCCCAAGATTACATGGAAATATAGCAGGATGTTCCAATGTGATTCAAGAGAAAAATAAGAATCTTGAGAGATTTTGAAAGGAAGCAAATGGCTTGTACAAAAGTAATTAGAAGAATAAAAGAGCTTGAATCTGCTCTGACAGATGATAAAGAGGTTCATAGAAGGAAAAATGGACAATTTTGATTATATAAAATTTAAGTTTGAACCAATTCAGCCAAAATTACAAGAGAAATGGGATGGGGTGGGGGGAATCTTTGCAATTATCTGATTAAGGATCTAATTTCTAAGATACATAGGGAACTTAATACAATTTATAAAATAAGAACCATTCCCCAATTGATAAATGTTCCATGGATATAAATAGATAGAGCTATAATCTGGTACAACCATTCTGGGAAACAATTTGGAACAATGCCCAAAGTCCTTTTAAAATTAAACTTTGACCCAGTGATACCACTACTGAATATACACCCAAAGAGATCAAAGAAAGAGGAAAGGAACCCATCTATAGCAGCTCTTTTTGTAGTGGTAAAGAATTAAAGAGGGGGTGCCCATCAGTTGGTGAATGTCTGAACAAGTTTTGGTCAATGAATGTAATAGGTACTATTGTACTGTGAGAATTGATGAAAGAGCTGTCAGAGAAACCTGAGAAGATTCATATAAACTGATGAAAATGAAGTGAGCAGAACCAGGAGAATGACTTATTTAATAACTATATTTTATTTTTTTTTAAAGCAATTGGGGTTAAGTAACTTGCTCAAGGTTACACGGCCAGGTGTTTCTGGGTGGGTGCTAAGTGTCTGTGCCTGGAATTCGATCTCCAGGTCTTCTCCACACTGGAGCCGGTGCTCTTACTCGCTGTGCTACCTGGCCGCCCCTTAATAACTATATTTTAAACATAGTCAACTTTGCCAGACTTAAGAACTCTGATCAACACAATAGCCAACTACAGTTCTAGAAGATTCATGATGAAACATATTATCCATGTCCAGATAGAAAAGTGATGGAATCGAGAATTGAATAACACTCTCAATTGTTTATGTATGTATGTATGTGTTTGTTTGTTTGTTCTCTTTTTTGGACAGAGCTAATGCAGACATTTGTTTTGCTTGATCTTATATGTTTCATTCAGGCTTGTGAATTGTTTTTTCTTATTGTCTCAGAAGGCATAGTGGTAGAGAGAGATGAGAGGGAGAGAATTTGAACCTGCAAAACAAAATTGAACTATTAAAATAAAAATGAATGTTTTTTTTAAATATGTGATAAAAATTGTATTCCCTGATACCTTAGCCTTGTGAAAACATCTCTCAATCAATCAGTCATAGCTTTTGGAAAAAATGTGAAAAAATCCTTGACTAGCTAACATAATGTCACATAGGAAGAGCCATTGACTTACTAAGGAAACTTCAGAACACCCCATGGGACATGTATAAAACCAGAGGATTCCTTCAGAACCTAAGAGATTAGAGAATAAGTGGAAAGCAATAATCTTTCCACCTAAACCCCTTGAGAGGAAAGATTTTCTTGATTTTTCTCTACATTCTTAATACTTTGCACATAGTAAGATCTTAATACATGCTTTATCATTTCTTTTCATTAACTCAGAATAAACACAGAAACAATATGTATTATAACACAGTAAGCAGAAAAAAATATTAGAAGACTATGTAATAATGATCAAGTTTGGCCTTAAGGAAGAATTGAGAAAAAGTACTTTCCTCCCTTGCCTATAGAGATAGGTGACTACAGTTATGAACTTTTGCATATACAGTCAAATATAGCAGATAATTGGGTTAGGTTTTTTTTGTTTCTTTTTTTCTGAGCCATTTTTTCTCTCTTTTTAAATTTATACTACAAGAAATGACTCAATGGTGTGAGTTGGAGAGGAGAGAATATTTTCAGAAGTGATGCACTATAAAAACAAAAAGCATTCATTAAAAATAGATAAGCCTTAGTCTTTTAAGAACATTCCTCAGTTGATCTATCAGTCATAGGCTTTAGACTAAGAATGATTTTTTTTAAGTTGATAGTTATGTTTTTTTAATAATTAGTAAATATACAATTATAATGGTTTTAGTTCTTGTTTCTCTTATTTGTTTAACCTTTTGTTACTTTTCAGTGACTTGACAGTGTATATTGGTTGTTAGAAATTAAAACTGTTTTTTTAATTGCTTCCTCTAGGTTTTAATGGAGTGTATTTTCTAGGGTACTAGATTTGTCCTCAATTATAAAAATTCATCCCTGTTATAACTGAAGGAAATTTCCTTCCAGGTCACTCCCAATTCCAGGGAAGATCTGGTCAACTTAAATTTCCATATCTAAACTTAAAAGGGCTCCTGGAAGACCAGCATCCAGAAGAATACATTCTGTAGCCATGTACCTAGTGAAAAAAAAAGTCTGTATATGTTGATCATGGGGCAGCCTGCTGGACTGTACTTAAATTTTACTTAGATTGCTTCTGTGCCCATATCTGAATTTACAAGACTAGAAGAAAAAAAACTTGACTGTCCAAGTACAGGATCAAATTTTAAAATATTGGGCAGATATTTCAGGGGTGAAATACCATTCTCTCTCTATTTTTTTTTAAAGCAATTGGGGTTAAGTAACTTGCTCAAGGTTACATGGCCAGTTATTTCTGGGTGTGGTGCTAAGTGTCTGAGCCTAGATTCAATCCCCAGGTCATCCCAACACTGGAGCTGGTGTTCTTTCTCACTGTGCTACCTGGCCGCCCCAAAATACCTTTTTCTAATACTGGAGAGAGACAGACAGGGAGACAGAGACAGAGAGACAGAGAAAGATGGGGGGGGGAAGGAGGGAAAAAGGGAAACTCTCATACTTGATCAACTCTCATCAGATCAGAATGGTTCCCAAATATTTGGCCAAAGTATTTGAGGATGGGAAAAGACCAAGTTGGAAGAAGCAGAAATAGCCCTACTCAATCACTATGGAAAACAGTGAGATGGAAATTTTCATACAGTCACAGATATTTTTATATTTTTTAGTCATTGACATAGCCTCATCTAGCAACAGGAGCAAAAAAAAAATGAGGAATTAGATGAATTTAGGGAACAGAACTAAAGCCAGGAAAATCGGCATGATATAGTAGTGATGGAAGATTTCAATTATCCATACAGCTGTTGTAGTTCTCTCTCTGCCAACAGCAGAGCTGCTAATAATGTTTTGACTTACCTTTGTGATCATTTCAACCCTCAAAAAGTGGGAAAACCAAGCAGGAAAAATTATATTCTATATCTTATTCTCACTAAAAGGGAACTAGTTGCTGGAAAATGATGAGTACTCTGGGGGAAAGTATTCACTATGCTAGATTTCATGACAAAGAGGAAGAGGCAATTCAGACTTGGTCTGATATGCCCTTAGATTCAAAGATTTCAGAGGCAAATTTTATAAGTGAAGTCATCTCAGAAGGAACTGGAGATGTTCAACAATGAAATTCTAGAAAAACAAAAAAAAAATGGGATGGCCAAGTGGCGCAGTGTGTAAGAACACCACCCCGGCGTTGAGAGACCCAGGATCTGTTCAGGCCTCAGATACTTGGTACCCACACAAAATAACTGGCTGTGTAACCTTGAGCAAGTTACTTAACCCCAATTGCTTAAAAAAAATACATTGAGGAGGAAAAAGAGTAATTGTCAGCTCAGGGAACTCACCAACCAGCTTAGGGTTGTTTGTTTTGTTTTCTTTTGCATTTAAAATACCAAAGAAAGAAACAAGATCAGGTAACAGATGTTGCAAATAAGTATGTTATGGTCTTGGGAAAAAATAGTGAATTGCTAAATTTAAGAATGAGCTGATTGGAGACTAGGTGGCACAGTGATTAGAGCATTGGCCCTGGAGTCAGGAGGACTTGAGTTCAAATCCGGCCTCAGACAGTTAACACAAAAACTAGCCACGTGACCTTGGGCAAGTCATTTAACCCTAATTGCCCTCCAAAAAGCAAAAAAAAAAAAGAATGAGCTGAGTTTCACAAAGGAAGTCAAGGATCACAAATGCATAATGTTTCTTTGTTTTAGAAACAGTGACAGAAAAAAAGAAGAATCAAAGAAGAGATTGGATTTTGCTTCAGGTGGATGGGAATGTGGGAATTAACAACAAAGAGAAGACAGAGCTGTTAAATTCTTATCTTGCCCCTGTTTTCTCTGCCAAGGAAAATGACCTTCTTATAAGTGAGAGAATAAAAATGATTAACAGGGAGATGATACTTAAGATCAGTAAGGAGAGTGAAAGAGAACATCTAGTTGCACTTGATGAATTCATTTCACTTGGCCCAGGTGAACTATATCTTCAGGTGCTGAAAAAAAAACTAGCAAATGTAATTACTGAGGCAGTAAAAATTGAAAGATTATGGATAATAGAGGTGAATAAAATTGGAGGAGGGCAAATGTCCTAAATTTAAAAGGGGAAGAAAATAGTATATCACCTATTACCATAGGCAAATAAACTTAACTTTAATTCCTGGGAAAATCTTAAAGCAAATCATTAAAGAAATGGCTGGTATCTGAAACAGGAAGTAGAGATTATAAAAAGGCAGTTTTGCTTCATTAAGAACAGATTAAGCCAGAATAAATTTATTTCCTTTTTTAAGAGCTTCTATATTATTAGATCAAATGAATTGTATAGGTGTAATTTACCCAGACTTTTAGTAAAGTTTTTGATAATGTATCTCACATTGTTGATATGGAAAAGATGTAGAGATATGGACTAGATGATAATGTAGTGAGGTGCATTCTGAAGTTATTGGATGGTTGAACTTGGAGTTAATGAGTCAAGGTCAATGTGCTAAGACGCAAAGATCTGGCATGTAGGCTTGATGGCAAAGGAATTTTCTAAATATTAGAGCTAGTCCAATGTGGAATAGATTGTCTAACAGTAGTTAATCTCTCTGAAGGCTTTCAAGAAAAAGCTTCATTACTTCTGGGGAAAACCCAGTGATAGGGAAGTCTGAAAGGAGTAAGTAAAGATCCATACTCAGAGTTTATTGGAAAAAGAACTGAACTCAATATGAGTCCATGTTGTGATCCAATGATCAAAACAGCTCCTGTGATCTTGGGCTGCATGAAGAAAGGCTCCCAAAAAAGGGAGGGGATACTCCCCTGGACTCTGCCCTCACTGGGTCATATCTGGAGCACTGTGTTTAGTACTAGGCACCACATTTTAAAAAGGGCATTTATAATCTGGAGACTTCAGAAAGAACCACAAGAATGGCGGGGGGGAGGGGGCGTGGCAGCATTATTCCCCCAAAAATAAATAGTTGAAGGATATGAAAAGATAGCTCTTAAAACAATAAATGTAAACTATAAACAACCATGGGGGGGAGGGAATCTAAATAACAAATAATAAGACAAATGCAAATTAAAACAACTGTGAGGTTCTACTTTATAACTGTCAGATTGGCCAAATATAACGAAAAGGAAAATGGCAATTAGTGAAGAGGATGTGAGATACAGAAGCAATAACTCAAGTGAAATTGTAAATTGATCCAACTATTCTGGAAAGTCTCTTGGAACTATATCCAAAAAAGTCACTAAATTAGGCTATGCTTTGACTCAGTGTTGATGCCACTACTATATGCTCCACAGAGATCAAAGAGAGGGGAACGATTGATATTTACAAAAATATTTATAGTAGCACTTTTTTAGAGCAAAGAATTGGAAACAAAGTGGGTATCTATCATCTGCATATTGGATAAAAAAATTATGGTGTAGAAATGGAATAGAATATTATTGTGCCATAAGGAAAGATGGAAGGTACCCTTCATAGTTCAATAGAGTGGGTAGGGGAAAAAAAAGAGAGAACAATTTATATGACTAAAATATGCAAAGGAAAACAACTTTGAAAGACTTAATGCTGATCGATTCAACAACCAATCACATTTCTAGGGGAGTTATAATGAAACATTCTTCTCACCTCTAGGGGGAAAGGCAATAGGTACAAAATTAGATACACATTTTTAGATATGACCAATATGTGAATATTTTTCCTGACTAAACTTCTATATTATGAAGGATCCTTTTATTTGGGGGATAGGAGAGAACTATGAGGGGAAATTGGAGGAGTAGTAACAAAGGTACCAAAAAAAGAAGCATCAGTGAAAAAATTTTTAAATGCACAGAAGAAAGCAGAAGGAAACTCAGACAAACAGAGCAATGTTGTTACTACCCTGCTAAATTTAAATATGCTTTAAAAAACCAAGCTTTATGTAATAGATTTAGTTTCATAGCCTCTATTTCTATTCTTTTTATATAGAAATGGTTCTGCTTATGTTGGTCAAGTTCATAATATTTTTTTAAAATGAAATTTGAAGAAAACACTTCATAACCACTTGTCTATAAGGGTCCTTCTAGCTCCAGTCATTGAATGATCTCTAAAATATGAGTTACAATATTATAAAGACACTAGTGATTTATGACATCATCATTTGTTATTGACTCTTCAAAAAGAATTGTTACATTTGGTAAGAGATTTTTCAATCCCTTAAACCAAGGATGAGTTTCAGATGTTGTAGTAGGGCTACATTTTTTTGTAATATAGCTAGGTTGCACAGTGGATAGAGTGTCAGGCCTAGAGTCAGGAAGACTCATCTTTGTGAATTCAAATCCAGTCTCAGACATTTACTAGCTGTGTGACTCTGGGCAAGTCACTTAACCCAGTTTGCCTCAGTTTCCTTATCTCTAAAATGAGTTGGAGAAGGAAACGGCAAACCACTTTAGTATATTTGCCAAGAAAACCCCAAATGGGACCACAAAAAGTCAGATACAATTGAAATGACTCAAAAACAACAATATTTTTTTTTTGTACAAGGAGTTATTTCAAGCCTCAAATCACATCATTACTTAGCTTACCCATAAAGCCAGGGGTCCAGGTATAAGCAGCTTTTCCATTGAGCCTTGATTAAATGGTTATTCTGTGGATCTATAGGGGGAAAATAGGTTCCAAAAAATACCTCCTACAGCTCTGAACAAGTTCATGAAAATATGACTTAAGCACTCACTCTGCCCAGTTTTCCTAGGATTCATTTATTTGCAACAATGGTGATGAGAATACTTTCTCTGCATCCTGGCCAGGTAACATATGTTATAGATGAGCTGCAGAAAATTGAGAGGCCCAACCTGTTCATTCAGGATGGATTCTCTCACAGTAATACAAAGTAGTATAGAAGAAAGAGCTAGTGGTTTGAAGTTAGAGGACATGAATTCAAAGCTTGACCTTGACACTTATCACCTATGTGACCTTGGGGGGATAGAAGTGTGTGTGTGTGTGTAAAACAAGTTTATTTATGTCTATTATTTATTTATGCTTATATAATTAGATGTTTACATATATTTATGTTTGTTTATAGGTTTGCCTGTATTTCATATATGTATGTTTCTTTATAAATATATGTTTATATATTACATATTTTATTTATTATTCATTTATTAAGTGCCTACTATATACTAAGCTCTATGCTAAGTACTTTTAAATATTATCACATTTGTTCTAGGCCTCAGTTTACCTGCAAAATGAGGATAACAAGATGGTTTCTGGGGTTGTTGGAAGGATCTGCTAAATTCATTTCATTGACTGTTTATAAAGTAATAGAACTTGAAAAAAGCCCAATATTTGGAGTCAGGAGATCGGTGTTCAAAACCTGGCTCTATCATTACTACCTGGGTGACTTTGGCACTTGAATTCCCTGGGTCCTTGGTTTCTTCATCTGTAAAATGATGGGGTTGGAACAGAAGCATTGAAAGTTCTTAGCTATAAATTGATCATCCTAGGAGTCCATGATTTCCTACCCCACTCCATCTATGACATCCACAAGATATATTCTGGTCTAAGAAAACATTCTATGTAATCAAGGGTCTCTGTTAGCACCATAAATCTTTGTTTTTATCTGGAAAACCTTTACCATGGTGAGGAAGTCTGTTTTTCACAGGCATTGATTCTATCTCCCTAGTATCTCCACAGTCACCTCCTTTCTCTCTAATTCCCATCCTTATTTGCCCTCTGTCCCCAGCCCAATACAGGCTCTTGGTACCAGGTGCTTGCACTGTTCTCATCTCCATTTTCAAGTCCCTCTAGTATATCCTTCCCAATGACTCCAAGTGTGTTGTTCAGTTGTCCAGTGTCCATGGACTTATAGGGGTTTTCTTGGCAAAGATAGTGGAATAATTTCCTTCTAGGAACTAAGGCAAATAGGGATTAAGAGATTTACCCAGGGTTACAAAATTAGTATCTAAGGCCAGATTTGAACTCAGATTGTCCGGACTCCAAGCCTAGTGCTCTATCCACTGCACCACTTGGCTGCCCCTTACGCCAAGTTTCCTTCTTTCATTTCAATCCAATTCAACAGCTCAAATGAGCCTTTCACCAATTGTAACTTCTTCATGAAACCTGCCTGCCCATGTCCCATATCACACAGTTCTGTCCTTAATTCTAAAGTAAACATCTCTCTACCAGCACCAGCACCACCACTCCCATTCATGCAAAATAATGTTCAGCTTTGAAAGTGAATTCTTTTTTTTTTTGTCCCTAGCTAATGCCAGTGCCTTTAGTTCAATAGAGATTTTTTTAATGGCTCATGTGGCAGCTAGAGAAGTAATGTGTGGCATTTCTTTAAAGCCTACAGATCTGTCATAAAATCCATTACCCTTTACAAATTGTCCTTCCTTTAGTGGAAAGTAACTATGGAAAGTTTAGAAGAATTTTCAAAATAATCTAGGCTGACAGCTAGCTGCTTCTCCAGATAGGAAAGTTAAGGCTACAAGTGCGGGACAATTGAATATAGCACTTTAAATATCTTTTTGTTGAGCTTTGGAAGTAGTCCAGACTTTGACAGTGGAATATGGATTAAGTATGCTTTGAAAAGAGTCTCTTCTCACTTTTCAGACCCATAGTCTGTTAACTACTTCTTAAGCTGGCTACACCTACATCAAGGACATGGGATTTCTTTGGTGCGGGAATTCCCCCCTCCCAAAGGAAAACAGTCACCCCTCTATAATGCATAGTCTTAAATAGTTACAGGAGGGTTGGAGAAATTAAGTGATTTGCCCATGATCACAGAGTCAATATGTGTCAGAGGACTCCCTAGCTGTTCCTGTCAATAGATGTGCACATAAATCACAGGACTACCGAAATTAACCAAAAAGGACATATAAAGATGCTATCTGCATCAAGTGTAAGAACTGATAAATAAAGGTATGTATGGAGTGTGTGTATGTCTGTGTGTGTGTGTATATATATATATATATGTATATATACATATGTACACACATCTCTATTTGTGTAACCAACTCTAGGGCAGGGTAAGGGGGAAAAGAAGGGGAAAAAAGGAATTTACATGATAACATTATCATCTATTTAAAAAGAATAGCAAGTTGTATATAATAGAATTACAGTTTCATGTGCAATCACATTTTTAATATACCTTGTTATGGAAATGTTTGTTTTATTCCATAAATTATCTTTTAATTTTTATTTTTAAAATTTATGAAATAAAACAATTTCCATAACATAGTACAATAAAATGATGGTTGCACATTTTTATTTCAACAATTAAAAAGAAAAGAAAATTTAAAATAAATAAATAGAAATAGGACTAGAGAGATCTAGATCTAAGAAAGACCTTAGAGGCCATAAAGTCCACTCCCCACACCCCATTTTATAGATGAGTAAAAAAAGGCTCAAAGAGGTCAAATTACTTGTCCAGTGTAGACAGTTAAGTGTCCCAGTCAGGATGTGAACTCAGGTCTTCCTGATTCCAAGGTGGTAATTCCACCACCACCATGTTCCCTCAAAGAGATGGATCTTTGAAACAAAGACTTAACTGATGCATACAATTGCCACCAGTTGAAGTCTTCCTATGATAGAAAACTGACCTCTGGTTGTGTTTTTGGTCCATTTTCTTGTGCTGAACCATATGCCCCAATATTCCCTTGGGTTCATCTCAAAAACAGATGTATTATATATTTTTTCCCCTAGTGGAATTAAAACTTTGAGAAAGAATGAGAAAGCCCTCTCCTTTTCTTTCAATTTCTTTTCCCCTTGCTTTGCTACCACAGTCTGCCCTTCTAATAAATGTGGAATACCCAACGTGTGTCTTAAATGTAAAACAAATATAAGTGAAAAGGAAAGAAAAAGGACACAAAATAATCATATTAAAGAAACAATCAGGTTTTCGACAAGAGAAGTATCAGAAACTATTGTATTATTTCACATATGGCATTCATTAATTTGTGTGATTATAACTTTCCAGCTGGACAAGACTCTTAGCAGCCAAGGAGTCCAATAGACTTATTTTACAAATGAAGAAACTGGGTCACAGAGAGGCATATTGAGTGACCCAGCATCACAGAGCTAGTAAATGCCTGAAGCAGGATTTAAACCCAGGTCTTTTCAACCCTCAATCTGTTACTTTCCCCATTATACCAAATGTCTGAATCTGAAACTTCATCATCATGAGTTTACCCTGGGACTCTGAAGACTGTGTCAATGGAGCATAACTTGAGGGATATCCTACCAAGCTGGAAATGTATCAGTTATGTTGCATAGTGGATAGAGCTCTGGACCTAGAGTTAGGAAGATCTCAGTTCAAATCCTGCCACAGACACTTACTGTGTGGCCCTGGATAAGTTACTTAACCTCTCTCAGTCTCAATTTCTTTATCTGCCAAAAGAAGCTAATAATAGAATCTATCTCACAAGGTTGTTAAAGGATCAAATTAGATAGAATTAGTCAATATAAAAAAAATATCCCTTTGCATAGCTTAAAGCACTACATAAATACTGACTATTATTATGATAATGATGGTGGTAATGATGATGGCAGCTAAGTGACTCAGATAGAGTGCCAGTCCTGGAGTCAGAAAGATTTGAGTTCAAATCCAGCTTCAGATGACACTTACTAGTTGTGTGACCCTGGACAAGTCACTTAACCCTGTTTGCCTCAGTTTCCTCATCTGGAAAAGGAGCTGGGGAAAAAAATAGCAAACCCCTCTGGTATCTTTGCCAAGAAAACCCCAACTGGGGTCCAAAGAGTCAGATACAACTGAAATGATTGAACAAAAACAAAAATTTATTGTTTCACTTTCATTATTATGCCTTGGTGATGCTACGTTGAAGTTTGCTATCATTATTAACCATTATTAAGAAACAGTCTAGAGATATATATCTGCCGCCTAATGATCAAACTAAAAATATTCATCGAGGCTCTTCACTAGAAATTTGGTCAGCAGATGACCACTTTTGGGGGCCACAGAAATATATGAGTGCAATCTGGCAGGGAGAGCTCAAGATGTACTCTGGTGATCTGCACATAGATGAAACAATAAAATAGAAATGGATTACCCAAATGTTTGCATTTCCTGGTAATCAGTATAATGATACCATGCCAATATGATTCAGTATGCATTTTCTCATTCTGCAAATCTCAGTGAAAACATTTCTTTAATCCCTTGTGGTCTTTTGAAATTATTTCACAGATACATTCTTTACTACACAAAACACAAAATTCACCAAACTTGTAATAGATAAGGATGTACTCATTTGTTTTCCTTGAACTAGAATTAAAGTATGCAGTGAAAACACCTTCAGTTTCTAGCTTTACTCTGGCTCTGTTTTTGTTTTGTTTTGTTTTAATCTGGCTGCATCTAAAGGAGGAAGCAAGGACTAAACTCTCCATCAAGAGAGGACTCAGCCCTTTATCTCCCCATCAGGTCCCTGAAGAGAAACTAATACTTGATCTTGGTATTGCTATGGTATTTACTGTGTCTATTTCTTCTGATTTTTGGTGAAAGATCATTGGAGATGTCTATAAGTTTAGGAGCCTCATAAGGTCAGTTGATCAATCAATCAGAATTCTAGGAGCTAAACTCAATGCCAGGATTTTCCGGAAGCCAGAAGGTAAGGAGTAAAGTGCCCAGGGTCCTGCCTGGCCCTGTGCAAGGAGAGGTAAAGAGTCATCTACCCATCTACTATTTGAAAGCAAACTTGCTGGGGTGATTGCAATGTAGAAATTGCTTTAAGTTTGAATTCACTCTCCCCAGGGAACAAGGAGATAGATATAGAGAGAAGTGTGTCTCAAGAAGAAAAGTTTGTCACTTCTATTCTTGCTGTATCTTCACAATAAATATCCTTTTGTAAACTTTGAAAGCAACAAACACACAAACAAAAATCGTTTTCTGTCCATGGCACTTCTTAAAGTAGTAAATCAATGAATGTCCTTAGGTATCTTTCTTTTTTACTTAATTCTGTCTTTATCATTAGACTGTAAATTCCTCAAAGTCAAGCACTTATTAACAACTATGTATAAGGGTGTATGGCATACTGAACAGAGGACTGTACCAAAAATCAGGAAGCCCTGGGTTCATGCCCTGTGTTTGACACAAATGTGTCGCCTGGGTCAAATTCTCAGTATGCAAAGCAGACTCTAAGTTGCCAAGAATGTCAGTCTGTATTGACAGAGGATATTCCTAACAGAGAGCTCCCCATATCCCTATATAAGGAAAGTTCAAGGTCTATTTAAAAAAAACACACACACAAAGTAGGCAATATACTAGGTACTGGAGTTAAAAAGCTAGATAACCCTCCTGAAGGAGCATCTATTTGACTTTCTTCCGTAACACTTACAGCAGAGAGGCAGCCTGGTGTAGGACAGAGGACTGAGAACTGGCCTGGAAGATGAGGTTTAACCTATCCGGATTGGGTGACCCTAGGAAAATCACACTGCTTGGTTCCCAGGCAATTCTTGAAGACTTTGAATTGTTTCAGTCATGTCTGGCACTCCATGACCCATTTGGGGTTTTCTTGGCAAAAATGTTAGAATGGTTTGCCATTTCCTTCTCCAACTCATTTTACAGATGAGAAAACTGAGACAAACAGAATTAAGTGACGTACTGAGGGTTATACAGCTAGTAAATTTATTTTTTTATCTTTATCTATTTTTAATTTTAAAAATTCATTTCCACAAGATTTTGAGTTACAAATTTTTCTCCCCATCTTCCCCCTACTCCCAACCCAAGATATAGAGACTACTGAATACCCCTTCCCCCAATCTGTTATCTCTTATATACCCCCCATTCCTCCAGGGCAGGATGAATTTCTATACCCCAGTGCCTGTATACCTTATTTCCCAGTTGCATGTAAAAAAATTTTATTTTTATCATTTGTTTTTAAAACTTTGATGGCAAGATTCTTTCCCTTCTTCCCTCCTCACACACCCCCACTGGGAAGACAAGCAATTCAATATACGTTGTACATGAGTAGTTATGCAAAATGTTTCCATAGTAGTTATATTGTGAAAGACTAACTGTATTTCCCTCCATCCTATCCCACTCCCACTTATTCTATATTCTGCTTTGACCCTGTCCCATTTCAAAAGTGTTTTCTTCTAACTACCCTCTCCTCCAATCTACCCTCCCATCTCTCATCCCCCCCCCACCCCATCTTATCCCCTCCCCTACTTTCCTGTAGGGTAAGACACCCAAATGGGTGTGTATGTTACTCCCTCCTTATGCCAAATTCAATGAGAGTAAGGTTGACCCATTCCCTTCACCTTCCTGCTCTTCCCCTCCATTGTAACAGTTTCTCTTACCGCTTTTATAAGAGATAATTTACCCTATTCTCTCCCTTTCTCCTCCCATTATATTTTTCTCTCACATCTTAATTTTATTTTTTTATATATCATCCATTCCTATTCAACTGATCCAGTGCCCTCTGTCTGTGTATACATGTACACACATATACACACACACTCACATATGTATTTATACACACATATATCCTCCTATAGTACATATATGTATTATACATATATATTATACATATATATATACACATATACATTCGTTTCAACTATACACATGCTGAGAAAAGTCTCATGAGTGACCATTATCATTTTACCACGTAGGAATGTAAATAGTTCAACTTTGATAGGTTCCTTATTATTTCATTTCCCTGTTTACTTTCTCATGCTTCTCTTGCACCTTGTATTTGAAAGTCAAACTTTCTGTTAAGCTCTGGTTTTTTCATCAAGAATACTTAAAATTCCTCTATTTCATTGAATGACCATATTTTCCCCTGAAGGATTATACTCAGTTCTGCTGGGTAGGTGATTCTTGGTTTTAATCCTAGCTTCTTTGACATCCAGATGTCAAAGATCATATTCCAAGCACTTTGATCCCTTAATGTAGAGGCTGCTAGATCTTGTGTTATCCTGATTGTGTTTCCACAATACTCAAATTGTTTCTTCCTGACTGCTTGCAGTATTTTCTCCTTGACCTGGGAACTCTGAAATTTGGCTATAATATTCCTAGGAGTTTTCTTTTTCAAAAGGTGATCAGTGAATTCTTTCTACTTTTATTTTGCCCTCTGGTTCTAGAATATCAGGGCAATTTTCCTTGAGAATTTCTTGAAGGATGATTTCTAGGCTCTTTTTTTGATCATGGCTTTCAGGAAACCCAATAATTTTTAAATGATCTCTCCTGGATCTATTTTCCAGCTCAGTGGTTTTTCCAATGAGATACTGCACATTGCCTTCTATTTTTTTTTTTCATTTGTTTGGATCTGTTTTATAGTATCTTGATTTCTCATAAAGTCACTAGTTTCTACTTGCTCCAATCTAATTTTGAAGGAATTATTCTCTTCAGTGAGCTTTTGAAATTCCATTTCCACCTGGCCAGTTTGTTTTTTTAAGGCATTCTTCTCCTCATTGGCTATTTGGACCTCTTTTGCTGTTTGAGTTAGTCTATTTTTAAGGTGTTGTTTTCTTCAGTATTTTGGGGGTCTCCCTTAGCAGACTATTGACTGATTTTTCATGATTTTCTTGCATCATTCTCATTTCTCTTCCCAATTTTTCCTCTACTTCTCTTACTTGATTTTCAAAATCCTTCTTGAGTTCCTCTATGGCCTAAAACCAATTCATATTTTTCTTGGAAGCTTTTGATGTAAGAGTTTTGACTTTGTTGTCTTCTTCTGGTTCCATGTTTTGATCCTTTTTGTCCTCAAAAAAGGATTCCATGGTCTAATTGCACTTCCTTTGCTTGCTCATCTTGCCAGCCAATTATTTGACTTTTGAGCTCTTTGCCATAGTAGAACTCTGCTTCCAGAGTGGAGAGATTTGTGTCCCAAATCGCTGGGGGTTTTGAAAAAGGTTGTCAGGGGTCTGAGCGAGGTGCCCTCTCTACAGCCTCTGCTATCTCTGGCACACTGGCCACACACCCCAGCACTACTACCACTGAAAACTGTGACCCAGATCAAAGCAGGTCAAAATAGGTCAATTACCATCTGAATCCTTGCTCAGTCCCCCTGTAATCTGCAGGCCAGCAGCTCCAGAGGCAGCCACATGGCAGCAGCTGCCACACATCTCCCACCTCTAACCCCAGGGGCAGGGGCGAGACAGGGCTCTTCTCCACCTAGTTCCAACAGAGTTCCCTACTGATCTTTTTAGTTTGTCTTTGGTATTTATGGGTTGAGAAGTCTGGCAACTGCCACATCTGCTGGTGATTCACTGTCCTAAAGTCTTCTCTGGCTGGTCTTTGCCATTGGTTGGGGACACCCTGGGTCTATGTCCAGGTGGCTAATGCGGGACTGCACTCAGCTCCCAGCCCAGCATAATAGACCCTTCCTGTCAGCCTCCCAGGATGGCTTCAGGAGGATATTTGTCTCTCTATGTCACATTGTGGGTTCTGTAGCTCTAAAATTTGTTTACAATCATGTTTTGTGGGTATTGGAAGTGGTTGGAGTGGGAACTCCACCAAGATTCTGCTTTTACTCTGCCATCTTGGTTCCACCCCCCAGCTAGTAAATTTCTTTTTTTTTTTTTGGAGGTGGAGATGATTTTTATTATTCTTTATTTTCATTTTTCAAATGCTTTATTAACTTCTGATTTACATCATTCATTTGCACCAGATTTTGAGTTACAAATTTTCTCCCTGTTTTTCCCATACCCACTGCCCCAAATTAGCAGTCCCACAGGATATCCGCTCCTCCAATCTGCTCTCTCCATATCTTCTCCCATACCCCCATTGACTTTTCCAGTAGGGAATGGTGGATCTCTATGCCCCAGTGCCTGTATACCTTAATCCTTATTTCCCAATTACATGTAAAATAGTATTAATAATAGCATATATATATTTTAAACATTTGATTTTAAACCTTTGCATTCCAGATTCATTCCAATCCTCCCTTGTCACCCACCCTTACTGGGAAGATAAGCAATTCAGTATAGGTTTCACATGTGTAGCTAATGCAAAACAATAACATAGTAGATATATTGTAAAAGACTGACTATATTTCCCTCCCTCCTATCCCACCTCCCACTTGTTCTATTCTCTACTTTGATCCCATCCCTTTTCAAAGGTGGGTGCTTCCAACTTCCCTCCCCCCCAGCCTGCCCTCCCTTCCATCATCCCCCCTCTCATCCTCTTCCCCCCTACTCTCCTGTAGGGTGAGATAACCTGTTTAGTGTGTATGTCATTCCCTCCCTAAGCCAAATTAAATAAGAATAATGTTGACCCATTCCCTTTTGCCTTCCTATTCTTCTGCTACCTTCTAGCCATTTTCCCTTGCTTCTTCTATATGAGATAGTTTACCCCATTCTGTCTCTCCCCATCTCCTCTCATTATATTCCTCTCACCTCTTAATTTCACCTTTTAAGTATCATCCCTTCCTATTAAATTGGTCCTGTGCCCTCTATCTATGTATATCTGTAAACATATATACACACATTCACATATGCCCGAATACCCTCCAATATAGACATATATATATATTTCTATTCCCTTCAACTATTTTTATACTGAGAAAAGTTTCATCAGTTACAATTATTATTTTTCCATGTAGGAGTGTTCATAGTTCAACTTTGATAAGTTCCTTATGATTTCTTGTCCCTGTTTAGCTTCTCATGCTTCTCTTGCTTCTTGTATCTGAATGTCAAGTTTTCTATTCAACTCGTTTTTCATCAAGAATGCTTGAAAGTCCTCTATTCCACTGAATGACCATATTTTCCCCTGAAACATGATACTCAGTTTTGCTGGGTAGGTGATTCTTGGTTTTAATCCCAGTTCCTTTAACCTCTGGAATATCATATTCCAAGCCCTTGATCCCTCAGAGTAGAAGCTGCCATATCCTGACTTATCCTGATTGTGTTTCCACAATATTCAAATTGTTTCTTCCTAGCTGCTTATAATATTCTCTCCTTGATCTGCCAATTTCAAAACCTGGCTATAATATTCCTAGGAGTTTTCTTTTGGGGATCTTTTTCAGGAGATGATCAGTGGATTCTTTCAAGCTCTATTTTGCCCTCTGGTTCTAAAACCTCAGGACAGTTTTCCTTGAGAATTTCTTGGAGGATGATTTCTAGGTTCTTTCCCTGATCATGGCTTTCAGGTAGTCCAATAATTTTTAAATTATCTCTCCTGGATCTATTTTCCAGGTCAATGGTTTTTTTTTCCAATGAGATATCTCAGTGCCTTCTATTCTTTCATTTGTTTGGATCTGTTTAACAACATCTTGATTTTTCATAAAATAGGTTCCATTTGCTCCAATCTAATTCTGAAGGAATGATTCTCCTCAGTAAGCTTTTGAGATTCTTTTTCCATCTGGCAAATTCTGCTTTTTAAGGCATTCTTCTCCTCATTGCCTTTTTGAGCCTCTTTTGCCATTTGAGTTAGTCTGTTTATTAAAGTATTATTTTCCTCAGTCAGGCTGTTGACTCTGATTTCATAATTTTCTTGCATCATTCTCATTTCTCTTCCAAATTTTTCCTCCACTTCTATTATCTGCTTCTTAAGGTCCTCTATGGCCTGTAACCAGCTCATATTTTTTCTTGGAAGCTTTTGGTGCAGGAGTTCTGACTTCACTGTCTTCCTCCTGTTCCATGCTTTGATCCTTTTTGTCCCCAAAATAGGAGTCTAATGTTGGATTGCTTTGCTTGGTTTGCTTCCTTTGCCTGGTCATTTTGCACTCAATTTCTTGACTTCTGGGCTTTTTGCCACAGTAGGACTCTGCCACCAGACAGGGGAGCTTCATTCCAAATGCTCAGATTTTCTCAGCTGCCAGAGATATTAGTTGGGTGCCCTCTCTGAAGCCTCCACACGCTCTGGCAAGCTGGTTTGCACACCCCAGGACCTTCACCCTAGACTGCAATCCAGGTCTAAGCATGTTAAACCAAGAGCAATTACCCACACTGGTCGCTTGGTCTCCCTATAGTCTGCAGGGCAGGATCTGAAGCTCCCATGTGGCGGTGGCTGGGCCACAGCCCTCAGTGGCTTCTCATCCCAGGGGCAAAAGCTGACACACTCCCAACTACTGGATCCCAAAGTCCACACTGCACTGACCTCTCACTTTGTCCTTAACATCTATGTGTTGATAATTCTGGAGTGCCACAGCTGCTGGTGATCTGGAGTCCCTCCAGCCTGCCCTGGGGCTAAAACCTTGGCTTGGGACTTGGCTCAGCTCCCAGAGTGCTGCACTGGCTGATTCCTGGGAGCCTGCTGAGATATCCTCAGTAGGAGTTTAGCTTCTCTGTGTCATTTTGTGGGTTCTGTAGCTCCAAAGTTTGTTTAGAATCCTCTTTTACATGAATTGGAGGTGGAGCGAGCTGGAGCCTCATAGAGGTCCTGTTTTTACTCCACCATCTTGATTCTGCCTCATAAATTTCTAAAAGATGTTTTTCTTCATTGGTGTAATGAGTTTTCTCAATAAGAGTTCCATAAACTGAAGAAATAATAAGACCCAAGCTCTAAAGCTGGAAGGGGTCTCAGAGGCCATCCAATCCACTCCCCTTATGTTGCAGATGAAAAAAACTGAGGTCCATGGAGGTTCAGTGACTTGCCTAACATCACATAGATAGTAAGCATTAGAGTCAGTTTACGAACCAATGTCTTCCAATTCCATAACTCTTTCCACTGTCCACGTTGCTTCCTAGAAATCACCAAAAAAGAACCTTTGTGGCACCTAGAAAAGTGTTATTCACACAGGATGTAGTAAATACATGCATTCCCATGTGGATGTGTGTGTTTGTGTAATGTTATCACACAGATTTTTGAATGTGTCCTTTGGAGATACTATGTGGTATTGTATTGTGTTGTTTCCATTTGTAAAAGGGATCTTTTGCTTAGATATTAGTTCATAAATAGTTATAGTTAACATTCAATCCACTGTGGGGTTTGTTTGTTTTGACGTTTTGTTTTTAAGGCTTTGCTCCCCACTCTCAAGTCAGTGACATCATTATCTCAGCTTTAAAGTTAGATCTTATATTCAAAGAGGGATCTCATTTTCCCTCTCAGGCTACCTCTAATTGGAGGCACAAGAGAATTTGGGATGAACTTGATTTGGGTAGTCCAGGATGGGTTGGCATCGAGTGGTAATAGCTGGACAAAGTCTTCAGCAAATCACTTTACCTCTGACCTCAGATTGATTTGTAAAATGGGGGTAAAATCATACTTACATTTCCTAATTCATGGGTCTTAAAAGTACTTTGTGAAAAGTGCTCTGCAAATATTCACCGATGTTATTATCAGCATCACAAAAATATGTCAGTTTTACTTCTAGGGCTGGAAGGTTTACTTCTACTTTACCAAAAAGCCAAAAACGTGTTCATTAACTCATCAATAAATCTCGTTCCACTCTTATCCACATCCTCCATCAAGAATCTGGCTGAATCACTGGAGACCTTCTTTTGTATCTTTTAGCATTCCATGGGTATCTGTCCCTATCTTTGCCAAGAAAACCCCAAAATGGGGTCACAAAGAGTCAGATACCATAGAAATAACTGAACAACAAAAATCTGTCCCTTACCCTTTACCCCCTTCTTTTTTTTAAGAAATTAAAAGTTAAATATTAAATCAATAAATAAATAAAAGTTAAGTAACTTGCTCAAGGTTACACAGCCAGTTATTTCTGGGTATGGTGCTAAGTATCAGAGCCTGGATTCTATCCCAGGTCATCCCGACTCTGGAGCCGGTGCTCTTACTTGCTGTGCTACCTGGCTGCCCCCTTTACCTCCTTCTTACTACAAGTATCCAAATCCAATCAATTCAGGACGAATCCATTAAGCATGGACTGTGTGCCAGGGACTATGATAAATGCAGAAGACATGAAGACAAAACAAAGTCTTTCTTTTTTAATAGAGACAGAGACTGTGATTTTAATGATATACGTAATTCCCAGATGAGGAAATTCCCTCTACCAGTGCAGGTATGCATCTTCTCTACAAAGTAACCTCTTATAGAATTGTCTAGAACAGAGACATAGACTACTCTTTGATAACATTTGCAGTATAGGGAACAAGGTTAAAATATAATTGAGTAATATTTAACAAAATAAATAAAATTAGAATAAAACAGATCATGTTAATTTGTGATTTCCTAAGCCAGTATAGAGTCCCAAGAGATTCTCATGTATGCTTTGGTGGCCCCATTTCTATTTGAGATTAACAACATTGACCTCAAGCACTGAGAGGGTTAAGTGACTTGTGCAAGGTAACACAATCAGTATGCATCAAAGATAAGACTTGAACCCATTCCAATGCCTTTTTTCTAAACATTATGGCATACTTTCTCTCAATTTTTAATAACAATATAATTTTATATCTTTTTATTTTTGCTTTTTGGAGGGGGAAGGGTAGGGTGATAAAGGTTAAGTGACTTGCCCAAGGTCATATGGCTAGTTTTTGTGTTAAGTCTGAGGCCAGATTTTAACTCAGGTCCTCCTGACTCCAGGGCCAATGCTCTATTTACTGCACCACCTAGGCACCCCTATAATTTTATATCTTAATTCACTTATTGAACATATATACCAAAGGAAAAAAGTGATATAAACTTAAACTATAATGGGTATCCCAAAAATCTTAGTGAAGCTTTTAGATATTTTAGCTTTTAATAGTTATTAAAGCTTCAAACTTCACTAAGACTTTTAGGACACCCAGTAGAAAAAGATTTCATTCTCAACCGGGATCATTTTGTCTTAGCCCTCCATATTACAGCTTATTTAGAACTGTTTTATTAATTTATTTTTAATTCCAAGACCTCTCATTGAAATATTCTATTAATACTGCTTCAAAATTGGGTTCTTAAGAGCAGCAATGTCTTTCCTTATGCTTAGCCTATTATTATTTGTTTTATTTTCTTTTTCTGACTTCTTTAGACAACATTTCTCTTGTAAAAATTTTCCCCTTTGCCCTTAAGGAACCTAAAGTAAATTCCTCTTCTTTTTGGCTCTCTTCTCCCTCTCCTGTGGAGGAATATGACATCATTGGATTTGCCTCTGCTGGTTCTAATTAATGAGCCATCTTTTAGTGAATGACTCACCTATCACTCAGCAAACTGGCTTTTTAAAGAGCCCAGACAATCTTGAATCCCAATTTGGATTCAAGTCATTAAACACAAAAATTATAATTTAAAATAAAACCAGATCCCTTGATTCCCATACACAAATATCATGATGTCTACACATATTAACCCTGGAGAATATAATCTCCTGGAGGGCAGGAATTATTCCAGGTTTGTCTTTGTCTTCCCAGCACCTGGTGCAGTTATAGGCACTTAATAAATGTTTGCTAAATTGTTTTTGAATCAACCCAACTTGAAGGTGCTCTGTTCCATTAGGACCCTCTGAGTGATTAGCTTATGGAAAGATTGAGGTAAGGGTCATATGGGTTGTATAAGTATGAATGGGCTATGATTGACACCACTGAAGGGAACATACACTATGAAGAGATCACAGATCCATTGGAATATTAGAATGAGGTACAGTGTACTCATACCCAACAACTTAGATTAATCACATATAGCTCCCTTTTCTCTCCTCTACACAACTTGATGTACTACATGCATGCATGAATTCTATTTCCTACCTATGTGCATTTGCCCAGGTTGTCCCCAAACCTTGAATGTTTTTCTTCCTCACTTCTGTTGCAAACTAGCTCTCTCAAAGGCTCACCTTCTGCAAGAGAACTTCTTTCATTCTCCCAGTTGTTTTTAGTCTCCCCTGTCCCCACTGAAATCATCATGTATTCATTTTGTATAGATCTTTTGTGTGTGTATGTATGTATAATAGGATAGATAGATAGATAGATAGATAGATAGATAGATAGATAGATAGAT
>NW_027185889.1:10027820-10063337 GCF_028583685.1 Petaurus breviceps papuanus | reverse complement strand
GATAGATAGATAGATAGATAGATAGATAGATAGATAGATAGATAGATAGATAGAATTTTAGCTATCAGGGTGTTCTGGGAGGACTAACCCTCTGGTGTGAGAACTTGCTGAGCCCTTTCCAGGGCTTCTCATACACCTTTGGTGTCTCCTGGCCCCTCCCCCCCCCTGACCCAGATCTCAGTTGTGGCTCTAAGAAGCTGTAGCTATACCCAGGTAAACCATCTCAGAAGACAGGCTAAACCAGGTTGAAGGTAACCAACCCTCAACCAGCCTCAAACCCATCAGTGAGTTAGGAGGGTGTCAACCTCAAGCATGTGAAGACTTCCCCTGGCAGAACAGGAAGATGAGAACAATTTGCTCTAGTGGCCATAAAGACAGCTGAAGCAAATGACGTGGAGTGCTTAGAGCTTGGTCAGACATGGAAGCCACCAAGGTGCATCCCATCCTTACTTTTGCCTTGGCACTAGATTCCAATGGGTCTGGGAGAGTAAAGCTGATGCCTTTGTGCAACTCTGCCTCACTTAAATCCAATTCACTTACAAGTGAAGACATCACCTGTGATGTCAACGGTCCTTTTCAAAAATGAAGAACAAAGGACAAATAATAACAATAATCCTGTATTTGCTTAAACACGTATCCTTCCAAGTAGAACATCTCCATTTTCATCTCTTTATTCCCAGGGCCTAGCACATAGAAGTCACTTGATAATGCTTATTAATTGACTGATTCTTAGGGAAATCTAAATCTAGAATTCAAAAATCTAAGTTCCAAGAAGCTGATTATCATAAGGACTGAGCTCTCCATGGGGCATACCTCGAATCAGACAGAAGAGAAAAGACAAAGATATGCTTCAGAAAGAAGACCATGGAAGGACAGTGTTGCAACAGCCATGAACAGATCAGATGAAGAAAAGTGACTCCCGAGTCTAGTGACTCAGCAATGTGCAGGCAAGTGTTTGGCACCCTGGCAGTCATTTCCTCTGAGTTTCTGTCTAACAGAGAAGAATCCCACATTTTATAGCAATGATTCATCATTGCAGATTAGTTTTCTATTTCCTTGGAACAGTTTCAGAGAAGTCACTCCTCATTTTCCATTTCCCATCCTGGGTCTTGCATATGATTTAAAAAGCATTGGGAGGATAGTGTAGAATCAGGGCGAGGAGTGAAGTGAAGATTGGAGACTGAGATTTTTCTATGGAAACAATTCAAATAAGTTTAATAAACATCATGTCCTTACATCTTGAGGTTACAAAGACTTCAATGCATTAGAACAAACACATGGTCTGAGGGCCACATGCAACCTATAACACTCCAGAGTGCCTTCCAAACCAGATTAAAATATAATTGAGAACTATTTAACAACAACAACAAAATTACAATAAAACATAGGTAACATTACATTTTAAATCTACTTTGAGAAGCATGATAGTGTAGTTTGTGTCAAACTCAGATAGAAATGGCGGCCACATAAAGATCTCTGAGAACTGAATGCTGTTTTAATTTTAAAATGTCTTCAAGCATTTATTAAATGTCTACCATGTGCCGAACATTAAGAAAATCCAAATCTAGAATTTAAAAATAGATTCTAAGTACTGGACATCCCCCCAAAATGCAAAAATAATACCAGTCCACAAGTAGTTTATAATTTAATGGGGGAGGATAACATATAAACAATTATTTTCAAATAAGATATAGACAGCATAGATTAAAGCTAATCACAGGAGGAAGGCATGGGCATTGAAAAGGACTTAAGCATTAGGGAAGGGCCTCTTGCAGAAAGAAACTTTTTATCTGGGACTTGAAGGAAACCAGGAAAGCCAAGAGATGGAGGTGAGAATGAAAATAATTCCAAGAATGGGAGAAAACCAGTGAAAATACTTAGAGTGGGTGTAATGGGAATGTAAATTTAAAGATCTTCCCTGCCTCTAGGCTAAAGTGCACCTGGAGCCTGGGGTGGGAGGCTTGTTTTTCAGTAGATACTTCTTGATTGGGCAGTGAGTCAATAAGGTTGTTACATTCTCTGAGCCAGGAGAAGGGTATATAAACCCTGATTTGAAGCTTTGTTTTGGGGCTCACTTTGAGAAGTATTCTGTGATTTCATCAGATGAAATTCTGGGAAGCCGTTGTCCAGACTCCCCCCTTTACCCCCCCCTATTTGCCTTTGAAACCCAGATGTTGTTTGGTATGGATGTAATGGTTGGACAGTTTGGAAATCTGTCTACTTGATCTGTTTTTGTCTTGATAATTCTGTCTGTATAATCTGAAGTTTGGGGTGCTGACCTTTTTCCCCTGAACTAGGTGAATGATACATATCTGACTGATTAAAGTAAGCTTGTTAACCCATTTTGAGTTGCTTTCCTTTAACAAAGCAGATCCAAGAACCTGTGAGCAGCCACCCTAGGGACACTGGGGTGCTTGCTGCTACAGTGGGGAGAAAGAATCTTATGTGAGAAAGTCACTGAATTGTAGAGTGCATGGAGGGAAGGAAAGTGTAAGAAGACTAATAGTGTAGAAAGGAGCTGCATTATGAAGGGGTTTCAAAGGCAAATAGAGGATCTTAAATTGGATCCTGGAGGCAATGGGGAGCCACTGGAATTTATTGAAGAGGGGAGTGACATGGTCAAACCTATACATTTAGGAAGATCGCTTTTACAGCTGAGTGGAGAATGGATAGTTGAGTAGAATTTGAATAGAAGATCCTTTCCTTAAAAATCAATTAAAATGGATTCCATTTGGGAAACTGTTCCAACATGGAGAACTCACCTCAGTTTTATCACAACATATCTTTGATGTTTATGGGAAGAGAAATAAGAATCAAAGGAGTTTTTAGAAGCTTTATATGAAAGAATGTCTGCATTTTTAGAAGATATTACTCTACTCCAGCTAAATACCCTTTTTAAAAAAAGAGTTAGAAAACATAATTAGACTTCCATTTCATGTCTCATAGCTTTAACAGGAGTCACATGCCTTCTTCTACAATGATTGCTTTGAAATGTGAGCCCATGAAACAATATAACTGCTGCAATATTTAGTTCAGCCTCTGACCAAGTATACAGAATGTGCTATGAAAAAAACCCTTCCATTATCCATTTGAACAAATGAAAAATAATTTTAAATGACTCAACAATCACAGGTAATCAAGACATCAGTTGGATTCAATGAGAATAGAAGTCTAGGGATTTTTTTTTTTTGGCCCTGCACTTCACTGAAGTGTACCTGTAACAAACATACAAAACATGGCAAGATGGAAGAGTGTGTGCTCACTTGGATCAAAAGTGCAAATAGGCCTGGTTCAGAGTCAAGAGCTGGGGTAAGCAAGAGAATATTTATAAAGTTGTTTTTCCTGAGGAAACACAAGCAGGATAAGTCTTTTAAGCTGCTCTCTGGGCTGTAATGTTAACTTTTAAGTGATACTCTTAAGAAACATTATCTTGGCACTTCCTGGTCTGGAGAAAATAGCATCCTGCTCCAGGAATGTGGCATTTGAGTAGAGGTCACACTGCCCCTCCCTCCTTCCGTCTGGTTAAAAAAAAGAGTTGTCTCACCTCTCACAAGGAGTAATGAAAGACACAGAGAATTAGGTTCAAAAAATGAATCAAACTGGTCTTTCAAATGCCACCTCACAGTGAGAGGGCTAAATTTTTCCACACTAAGATTATGAAAACCCAAAGAAAACTAAGAGTTTTTGTGACTGTCATAACCATTTACTAGATGAGCCCTTGTTTAGTCATGTAGAAAGAGGAACATGAGAATATTTTGCATTTTCTTGGTATTTCCTGTTATTCTGATCAATTTGTTAAGATGTGCCTAGTCAAAAGATTTATTTAGTGCCTAGTTAAAAGATTTCCCAAGTATTGTTGGACAGTCTCAAGGACAGACCTAAACTGTGGGAAAATTACAATCATGGACAGCAGAGAAAGTATCCAAGCCAACCAAGTGGCAAATCCTTGTAGCATTGTAGTGATTTAATTACATTAGTGTACCTGGGTTTTTTGTTTGGAATTTTCATCTGTTTTTGTTTTTCTGATCTAGAGAACTTACAATGAAGAAACTCCTTCCAGTAGTATAGATCTGAATCTGCTTTGCAATTTAGTCTTAGAGAATTACTTGGGGGCACTGAAATTAAATGATTTGCCTAGGCACACACAAGCAGTCCATGATAGTAACAAGATTTGAACCTTTTCCTTCCTATCTTCTCCAAGGACCCTCAATAAGCCCTTCTTCTCCCCCTACCTGCCCAACAATCTCTCAGTCTCTTTTCTGGGCTTATGATTCACATTTGGGGATTCCCCAAAGGTCTATCCTGAGATCTGTTCTCTCCTCTCTTGACACACTCTTTTGGTAATAACTTCAGCTTCCAAGTTTTTTTTTTTAATATTCTTTAAGCAGAAGACTCCTAGATCTCTGTGTCCATCTTGGACACAGTTTCTCCTCAGAGTTTCGGTCTCACATCACTGATTTCCCATGAGAAATTCAAATCAGATGTCCCAAAGATTCAACATGTCCAAAACAAAACTTATTTTTCCCCGTGATCCTCTCCTCTTCCAAATTGCACTATTTCAAAGATACAGTTTTTCTTCTACTCTTCAGGTTGAAGAGGCAGCATTATCTTGGACTCCTCACCCTCTCTCACTGGACAAAACTAATCAGATGATAAATACAGTTATCTCTTCCACATCCTGACTTTCAATATATGGCAGGTCAGCATAAGATATTAAATGGGAATTTGGGGGGAGTTTTGTGGAAACCACAGATGACATGCAAAGGTCAGAAGATGACAAAGAAAAAGTTGAGAAACTCAGAAATGCATAAAGTATATGCATAGCATTGTACAATATCAACATATTTCATCTCTTAAAACCATAGTAATTCAAATATTTATTTGAATATATGTGTGTACAACACATACAAACATATACACACATATAATTGGCACAAAGGGAGGGCCAAAACTTTTTACATAGATTTTCCAGATTGCAGAGGATCTGTGCCTCTAACCCCCATTATGTGGAAGGGACAGCTGTATTGCTGTGTCTCCCTCCACAAAATGACTCATATATGACTCCTTCTCACTACTCATGAAGCCATTCCCTTAATTCAAATCTTCATTACCTCTCCCTAGACTACTTCTGACTTGGTCTCTCTGCCCACTCTGGTCTACTCTCCACACTGCGACAAAATGATGTTTCTTAAGCACAAATCTGATCACATTATTTTTTGAGGGGCAGGTAAGTGGGATGGTTTTGAGTCTGCAGTCAGGAAGATAAAAATAATAATAACAATAATAGCTAATATTTACATAGTGCTATGTGCCAGGCACTGTTCTATGCTCTTTATAACTACTGTCTCATTTGAGACTCACAACAACCCTGGGAGGTAGATGCTATTATTATCCCCATTTAATATATGTGGGAATTAGGGCAATGTGAGGATAAATGACTTGCCAACAGGGTCCCACAGTTCTAAAGTATCTGAGGCTGGATTTGAACTCATGTTTTCCTGATTCCTGGTTGGGCACTCTATCCCCTGAAACACCTAGTTTCACATCCAATTTTAGACATGCAGCAACTGGCTTTGAAATCAGACCATCTGGGTCTAAATCTCAGTCCTGCCACTTGCTAGCTTTTGTGACTGTGGGTAATCAACCAATAAAAGTCTTAAAAGTACATGCTATCTACTAGCCATTTATCTACTAACCAACCTTCAGTTCTGGGCATATAGAGACAAAAAATAACAGTTCCTGTCTTCATGGAACTTACATTCAATTGGGCAAGTCAGATCATCTCTCTAGGCCTCAGTTTCCTCCCCTGTAAAGACAGGAAGTTGGACTAGCTGGACATGAGCTCTGAACACACACTCAGAATTGCTCCATGGTTAATGAAATTCTAGAGAGCAGAAAATACCATCAACTTACTGCACTCCTCTGTAGTTTTCCAACAGTCTTGGGTTTTCTGATGCTCCTTCTCAAGACAGGCAAATCAGTAGAAAGAATTTTTAAAATACTTACAAGGACAATTTCACAAAGTAAATGGCATCAAATCAGGAAATTTTTAAAAAGATTAGTGATTCGAAACAATATTATAAAATGTCCTGCAGTTCTGCTGAAATGTGGCTCCCATTGATTACAGTTTGTATAATGTCAATACAAAATAAAATACATTTAGCAGAAAATTATCAGCAATTCATATGTGTGCAGTAAGAATGGGTTCAGTTTGGGGTAGTTAATTTAATCCCAAGTAAATAAAAGGGACAAAGGGTTGAAGTCCTCCTTGGGAAAAGAAATCCTTGCAACGAAGGACTCTATGCATTTGTTGCTGAATATAAGAACACTAAATAAATGTCAAATATTCACTGTTCATTCAGAGCTACCTTAGAAGACATCACCTTCCATCCCAAGGGCATATAGTCATTGTGTTGTAGTTAAAGCTAAATAGGTACCATTGATTGAATTTACACTTCTTTCTTTAAAACAAAAATGAGTCCAAATCTACTGTTTTTGAGATGAGGCAGGAATACAATTATGTGAGATATTAAAAGAAAACTAAAAGGTACTCATCTTCTTCTGTACACAGGTCTTAATGATGGCATGCCTTTCTTGTGGATGTTTTTACCTGTGTCATGAGGCACTCATATTCTAATGTACTTTAAGGAATCAAAAGTGATCGATCTTAAGGAGCATGGCAGTGGTGAGGCATCTAAGAAGGCTGATGGGGCAGAGTGACTCTTCCTTAGATTGTCAGAGTTTTTGAACCTGGGTCAAAGGGGAAAAAGTGAGGAGATACAGTCACTTGCATCTACCAGATGTGCAAGCCCTGAAGTAGGTGCTCATTGCTGATGTTAGAGACAGTATGATGGTAGAGGCTGACCTTCCCTGGATGTGTCAATCTGTTAACAAACATTTATTAAGTGCCTACTAAATGCCAGGCATTGTGCTAAGCACCAGGCATACAAAGGAAGGCTAAAACATGGAGAGGCAGCACTTTCAAAATTCAGAGACAGGGAGTCAGGGAAAAGAAAGAATCTGTAACAAAATGAATTAGGTTTACTTTGGTTAAGAAAAGAAGTGTTGGGATTTTGAAATTCTAGCAGCAGGGATGTGCTCGAGCCAATTCAAACTGGGTCCTGGGAGATTGTTGCTAAATTTTCAGTTATGAGCACTTACACCTCAGAAATTGACAAGCCTTACAAATCAGGGTTTGCTTTACAATTTTGTTGATTTCTAGACAAAGTGGTAGAGATGAGGTTGATAACGCAGATCAAACTTCAAAGTATGTTCGCACATTTTTGGACAGATGGTCATTAAAGACTTAGTAGTACACTGCTGCCAACCAGTGACTTTGTTTGAGAAAGAAAGGAAAGGGGTATCTTAGAGAGTTTAGGGACCTGAAGGTTTGTACATAAGTTTATTCTAGAGGAACTGATCCTAGAAAGAGGCATTATCTGAGATAGCAGCATAGAGTCCAAAGAAAAAGTATAGAAGTCTACACTTCAGTTCCTAAGAAGCTGTGCCTTGGGCTTTGATTCTTTTTTTTCTTTAATTAATTTGTTTGTTTCCTTTTAGTTCACAGGATTCAATACCACAATTCCTTGAGTTTCACATTTTGTTCCCCTCCCCCCAATGGCAGCATATAGTCAAGTATAGGATCTGTAAATACTTTCACATTATACATTAGTCAGGTTATAAAGACGGATTGTATTAGATGGAATGAAAAACGGTAAAGAGGACATAAAACCAAACAAGAAAAGGAAAAAGATCGGGTATTTTGCTTCCATCTGGGTGTGAATTCAGTTCTTTCTAGTTTTTTCTCTAGATGCACATATTTCTCTCCATCATGAGTCTTTTGGGATTGACTTATATCACTGCATTGCTGAGAAGAGTCCAGTCTATCAAAGTTGGTCATCACACTTAACGGTGTGTCTGTAATTGCGTACAAATTTCTCCTGGTTCTACTCTTCTCACTCAGCATCAGTTTGTATAAGCCTCTCCAGGTAAATAGGAAGACCGTCTGCTCCTCTTTTCTTATAGCACAATAGTATTCCATAACATGCATATACCACAACATGTTCAGCCATTCCCCAAATGATGGACACCCCCTTAATTTCCAATTCTTTGCCACCACAAAAAGAGCTACTATAAACATTTTTGTGCATATGGGTCTTCTTCCCACTTCTATGATCTCTTTGGGATATAATCCTAGGAGTGGTATTGCTGGGTCAAAGGATATGAAAGTATTTATAGCCCTTTGGACATAATTCCAGATTGCTCTCCAGAAAGGCTGGATCAGTTCACAACTCCACCAGCAATGCATTAGTGTTCCAATTTGCCCACATCCTCTCTAGCATTTGTCATTTTCCTGTTTTGTCATCTTAGCCAATCTGACTGGTGAGATGTAGTACATCAGAGTTGTTTTGATTTGCATTTCTCTAATCAATAGTGATTTTTTTTTAAAGCAATTGGGGTTAAATAACTTGCTCAAGGTGACACGGTCAGTTATTTCTGGGTGTGGTGCTAAGTGTCTGAGCTCAGATTCAATAGTGATTTAGAACATTTCTTCATGTGCTTATAGATATCTTTAATTTCTTTCTCTGAAAATTGCCTGTTCATATCCTTTGACCATTCATCAATTGGGGAATGACTTGTGTTCTTATAAATTTGACTCAATTCTCTGTATATTTTAGAAATGAGTCCTTTGTCAGAGAAATAGGTTGTAAAATTCTTTCCCATCTTCCCACCTCCCTCTTAATCTTGGTTACATTGGCTTTGTTTGTACAGATGCTTTTCAGTTGCATGTAGTCAAAATTATCCATTTTACATTTTATAATGTTCTCTAATTCTTGTTTAGTCATAAAGTCTTTCCCTCTCCACAAGTAAGATAGGTAAACTATTCCTTATTTTCCGAGACTGCTTACAGTATCAACCTTTATTCCTAGATCATGCACCCATTTAGACTTGATTTTGGTATATGGTGTTAGATAATGGTCTATGCCCAGTTTCTGCCATACTATATTCCAGTTTTCCCAGCAGTTTTTGTCAAATACTGACTTCTTATTCCAAAAACCAGGGTCTGTGGGTTTATCAATAATAGATTACTATAGTCGTTGACTTCTGAATCTCGTGTGCCTAATCTATTCCATTGATCCACTCCTCTATTCCTCAGCCAGTACCAAGTAGTTTTGATGACTGCTGCTTTATAATACAGATTGAAATCTAGTATAGCTAGTCCACCTTCCCTAGCATTTCTCTTCATCAATTCCCTTGATATTCTGGACCGTTTATTCTTCCAAATGAATTTTTTTACTATTTTTTTCTACCTCTATAAAGTAGTTTTTTGGTAAATTAATTGGTATGGCACTAAATATATAAGTCTTCCTGACTCCAGGTCCAGCATTTTATCCACTGTACCACCTAGCTCCCCCAAGTCATATCATGTCATACTACATTATGCAATCAAATTACATTTTATATATTAACATAATAAATAATAAAAGCAGTAATAATAGCTAACATTTATATAGCTCTTTAAGGATTGCACAATGCTTTACATATGTCATCTTGTGAGATGCTATTACTATCTCCCTTTTATAGATGAGGAAACTGAGAGTTTAGGGCCTGATTTGAAGTCAGGTCTGCTTAATTCCAAGTCCATCTCACTGTCTGATGTACCATCTAGCTGCTTCAAATAATGGAGATAAGATTCCAACCATGGTTTCCAAGACTCCAAATTCAGTGAGAACTCTGAAGTTTTATGTCTTTCTAATTTGTATTATGGTTTCCTTTTAAGTCCTAACGTCCCACCTTCTACAAGAAGTACTCCCCAAACCCCCTTAATCTTAATATCTTTCCCCTGTTAATTATTTCCTATTTATCCTGTACATAGCTTGTTTTCTATATATCTATCTCTGTGTGGTTTTCTCCCGTTTGATTATAAGCTCCTTGAGGGCAAGGACTGTCTTTAGCCTGTCTACTAAGGCCCCAGTATCTTCTCACATGAATTGTTTCCTAGCCATGTCTTGTCAACTTTACTTACAAAGCTGACTTTTTTTCTAAAATGATTTACCATTTTCTTTTCCTCCCCTGAATTACATGCAAAAACAATTTTTAACACCCTTTTATTTTTTAAAAATTTGGGTTCCAAATCCCCTACCTCTCCCCCTTCTTCATGAAGAAGGAAGGGATTTGATATAGGTTATACATGTGCAGTCATGAAAAACATATTTCCACATTAGTCATGTTGTAAAAGAAAAGACAGACCAAAAAACAAACAAACAAACAAAACAGATGGACAAGAAAAAAAATAAAGGAAGCAAGAAAAAAATATGCTTTGATCTGCATTCAGACTCCATCAATTCTCTCCCTGGAGATGGATAGCATTTTTCATTATAAGTCCTTCAGAATTGTCTTGGATCATTGCACTGCTGAAAATAGTTAAGTTATTCACAGCTGATGATCATACAATATTGCTGTTACTACATACAAAGTTCTTCTGGTTCTGTTCATTTTACTTTGCATCAGTTCATGTAAGTTAAAGTTGACTTTTTAACATAAAGTTGTTGGACTTGACACACTTCCCTATTATATTTCATCTGATTGCGATTATGAAGCATATTGTTCTAGCAGCCTATCAAGATGTAAATATCAGTGGTACTTAACCTTGGGTCCATGAATATTTTTTAAAATCTTTTGATAACTGTATTTCAACATAATTTGTTTACTTTTGTAATATTATGTATTTTGTTTTATACATTTGAAAATATTTTTCTGAGAAGGGTCTATAAGTTTCATTAAACACTGCCAAAGGCATCCATGAAAAGAAAAGTGAAGAACCCCTGACTTAGATATCATCATTGAATACACTATGCATCAGAGCTCCTAGATTCTTGTCACATACAAACATAAATAGTATACCATCAATACTTTCATTGAAATAATTCATGATAATGTTGAACAGAAAAGGTCTACATTTGCACCCCTGGTTTGCTCCTCTAGACATCTTTATCAAATGAATCATTAATAAAAACATCAAACCATTAATCAGACATCATACCTTTCATAAATGTACTTTGGGGTCACAATTTCAGCTAAACAGTTCGGCTTTACCTCTCCATCATGCCTACAAAAATTTCATGTGACAATTTTGTCAAGTTTTTGCTGAAATTTGTGTAACTAGCCAGGGATCTGCTCATAAGTTTAAAAGCCAAGTTTCCTACACAGCAGGACATACTTTTAAGTTTGATATTCATTAACATTTTTCTCCATCACTTTCTTAAGTCTAGACAATCAATAAAATGATTAATTAAATATTAAATTTATAGCATTTGCCAATTGCCAGGATATAAATGATTGCATTGAAAATTAACCATTGATGTAGTGAGCTGATTTAAGATGGTTCCAGCATAGCTCTGCACAAAAAATTACCAATATAGAAACCCTGTCAAAAAAGGAAATAGGATTTTACTGACACAATATCTTCTTAATGAACCCATGTTGGGTCTTAGTGATCACCACTCTTTCCAAGTATTCACAGGCTTTCCCTTTAATAATATGTTCTGTAGCCCCGCCCCCTCCACTGGCATTCTTTACTTGAGTGTTCCTGACAGTTTCTGCCTCCCCCCCGCCATTGCTACACCATGACTATACCATATTATTCCTGCCTCTACTTTTTCTCTTGTTGCCTTCATCTATAACTCTCTACTTTGTCTCCTCTTGTCCAAATAGGATCTATTTCCAGCTTCACCTTCTCCACAAAGACTCCCTGATTAACCTTTTTAGCCCTAATTCTTCTACTCCTTAAACTCTCACAGCCCTAATTACCTATATCACATAATTATCATTTAATTATATATTACCTCATTTTGTTCCTGTCATTTAATATCTATTACTCTGGCTTTCTGAATCGATCTTTCTGGATTTCCAAATTTTCCTGCAGTGTAGGAGATGCTGAAAGCAGTCCCTCATATGAAGAGAATTCATTTATCATTCAATAAGTATTTGAAAATTGAATTTAAGGGGGGGTAATACAAAAACTTTTATTGTCATTGTTTTTAATCCCCTTGTTCTAAGCTTCAAAAATATTTTAATTAATCATCTTTGAAACATTTAATCAAATTTCTCCATTCATCATGTACAACTCATTTGACAATTTTACAATTAGCAAATAAGTTGTGCCCCCTCTTCCTAAATATTAGTCCTAACAGATATATGACATTAGTGCTATTTATGATTCTAAATTTTGTATTTTTAATAATATTTTCCCAATTGCATGAAAAAACAATTTTATCATTCTTTTGTTTTTAATTTTGAGTTCCAAATTTTCTCCCCACCTACTATTCTCTCCTCCCCCTCCCTGAGACAGTAAACAATTTGACTTAGGTTATACATGAGGAGTTTGCATTTCTTAAAGGTGGTTTGACCATTGCTCCTTTTGCAATACACCCAAACATGACTAGTTCCTATCCTACTCTGGTCCACACCAGTCTTTCCGTATCTTGACTTAGTGGGGACCATCTCCAGTCATCCTGATATGTATTTTGCCATTGGACCCAGATGACTCTGGAGAAGAAAGTGAGGCTGGTGACCTATAACTCACTTGCAAGTCATGGCATCATGTCCCTGATGTCGTGGTCTTCTTTGAAATGAAGGATAAACAACAACCTGACCTAGTAGTTAGGACAACGGTCTTGGAATCACGGAGACCTGGATTTAAAATCCTGCCTCAGAAATTTACTATGTGACCTTGGACAAGTTACTTAAACTCTGTGAATCCCAATTTTCTCGTCTGTAAAATCAGAGGTCTGAACAGAATAAAATTTAAGATTTCTTCAATATCTGATTCCTAAACTAGCCTGTAGCCAAGCTAGTGATGAGCATTTTAACTTAACTAGCCTGGTCCTTGGACAACAGAACAATCCAATCCATCCTATGACCAGTACTCACAGTCTTTCTCGTGAGGGCCTGCCAGAGTTCCTTCTGTTGGCTTAATCTTGGAAAAGACCTCCATAGGCATTGCAGCAGGACTTTAAAGGTGGATATACTAATGTGACATCTTATCATACTTGGAGATTGAATGACAAGTAATCCTACAACACAGAATTATAGTTCTAAAGCCAGAAGAGACCTCAGATGTAATCTAGTTCAATGTCTCCCGATTCTACAGATGAGGAAATTGATGCCCAGAGAGGTCAAGCAAACATTAAGTGCTTACTTTGTACCATGCATTGCACTAGGCACTGGGGGATAGAATGATGAAAATAAAATGGAACCTCACATAAAGGAACTCACATTTTATAGGGAGAGACAGTATGTGCATATAGATATAGATATATGCACACACATATGTGTCTATGTGTATATATATTTATATTTGTATGCATATGTGTATATATATTTATATTTATTTATAAATATATATATACACACACAACATAAACTTAATATAATTTAAAAGGGCAGCTAGATGGTCCAGTGGATAGAATACTGGAGACAGGAAGACCTGAGTCAAATCCAGTCTCAGGCTCCTATTAGGCATGTGACCCTAAACAAGTCACTTAACTTTTATCTGTCTCAGTTTCCATAACTCTAAAATGAAATTATAATAGTACTTTTGTCCCAGGATTGTTTTGAGGATCAAATGAAATAACATTTGTCAAATGCTTTGCAAGCCTTCAAGTGCCATATAAATGTAAACTATTATTTGTATGATGACTTATTAATTTCTAGGGAGTGTGAGAGGGGCACTAGCAGAGTGTGGGATAAAGAAGGGTCTTACATAGGGCCTTGTACCCAAGCTGAGCATCAAAGGAAATTAATGATTCTAATAGAGAAAAGTGGGCATCTAAGTGGCACAGTGTATAGAGTGCCAGGCCTGGAATTAGGAAAACATGACTTCAAATATGGCCTCAAATATTTTCTAGCTGGGTGACCCTGGGCAGGTCACTGAACTTTTTGACTCAGTGTCTTCATCTGTAAAATGGGAGTGATAATAGTACCTACATCCCAGGATTGCTGTAAGGAACAAATGAGATATTGTATGTAAATCACTTAGTACAGTACCTGGAACATAGTAGGCACTTAATGCTTGTTCCCTTGTTCTATTTCACCTCTGACACATGCTATAGCTATATAACCCTAACTAACCACCCAATCACTCAGGGCCATGGCTGTTTTCCAAGACCTAGTTGCAGGTACTTAAAAAATACATCTTGATTGATTTATTGCTTGATAAGTTGCAAAGTAGATGCTATTCTGCATTGGCAGAGGGCATTTCCTCAACAGAAGTTCCCTATACCAACAAAAGCAGAGGTTCAGGAATAAAATTTAAATTAACAAAAAACCTATAGGAGCAGCTAGGTGGCAAAGTGAATAGAGCATCTGCCCTGGAGTCAGGGGAACCTGAGTTCAAATCTGACCTCAGACATTTAACACAAAACTACTCTGTGACCTTGGGCAAGTCATTTACCCCAAATTTCCCTAACTTCCCCCTCCAAAAAGCAAAAAAAAAACTATAATTATTATTTTTTGAATAATGCATTTAGGGCCTTAAAAATTCAACTCACCTCAATCATCTTAAGAATCTTAATAAAAATGGAGATTTATTACTTATTTCTCTCTCAAAGGAGAGAAACTTTCTGATATCAGTGAACTGAAAAATCAATACATGAAGACAAAATACATCTGTTTTCAGCCTCAATAACAGGAACAATGTACAGTCTCAAATACATAAGTTCTTATAATTTTCACATCCATAATTTATAATAGAAATCACCCTTGAGCAAGAAGCCAAGAGAAATTAAGCCAAAGAACCATAAATCTAAACTACCCTGGGCAACTAAGGATTTAAGCTTTTTTGTGTTTTTTTTAATGGAAATATAAAAGGTTTTGAAAAATCTATCACGTTGATGCTTCCAAGCCTTCTTGGGATATAGCAGCATTTTAGCAATGAATATCCAGCATAATATTCTTCCCAGTTTCAGCTGCTTTCTGTAAGCTAGTCTCAAAACTGTGAAGTAAACCTTTCCTTCTCTTCTCTCTCTCTCTCTCTCTCTCTCTCTCTCTCTCTCTCTCTCTCTCTCTCTCTCTCTCTCTCTCTCTCTCTCTCTCTCAAACATACACACACACACACACACACACACTCTGTTAGAGTCTGATCAATAATGAGTGAGTCATTATACAAGCATTGTTGGGATGAGCAGCCTTGATCCAAGAAATGGAAGATGAATTTTCTGATCTTTCCTGGCACTTAATTCCACTATAAAATAAATGTATCATAATTTATTTAAAGATTAAAGGGAAAGTAAAGAGCTTGAAAGTTCCTGATGACAGCTAGGTGTATTTAGCTCATAGCAAAGTGTTTGTATTCTTTTTAAAGAGTCAAACCACTGCTACTGAAATGTGAAAAGAAAAAAAAAACATCCTGATAGAGGATGTGTTGGGGCAAAGTACACAAGAGCTTGAAGGCTGTCTTCTCTGTGTTCAGAACAAGGACAAGTCTTTCTGAGTCCAATTTTAGGCCCCACTACTTCACAGGGATATTTTTTTAAAATTCAAACAACTACCAAAATATCACAGATATAAAGAATAAAATACCTTAAAGGCATCCAAGTGGTTCAGTTGAGAGTTGTTGTTCATCTTTCATTCTCGAAGAGGACCAATGACCTCATGAGCCTGATGTCTTGATTTGTGCATGAATTGGACGTGAGGCAGAGCTGTGTAAAGTCATCAACCCCATTCTCTCCTCCAGAGTCATTGGAACCTAGTGGTAAGACAAAAGTCAAGACAAGTGGTTATGGCCCAGGATGCAGTGGGTGACCTTGACTTTTCTAAATTAAGATCTTTCTTAGGTATCAGTTTATCTTCATCTACACCTACTCAATGATGATGGGCTAGGTAAGAATTGAAACAAAGAAGACCTAATTTACCATCACAAAATTATCAATCTGGGAGAGGAAGACCCTCAAAGACAAGAATTCTGAGTTCAAATTCTGCCTCAGAGATTTACAATCTTTGATACAACAGGAAAGTCATTTAACCCCTATTAGTCTCTGTATCTGCATCTGCAAAATATAGGTGCACCTACCTCATAGGACTTTTGTGAGGATCAAATGAGATAAACTATGTAAAGTGCTTTGCAAATAAGCCTTAAAGGGGCAAAAATTTTGGCTAAAAAGGTTAACTATGCCAGCCTCCTCATTTTACAAAAAAAAAGGTCACAAGAGGTGAAGTGATTTGACTGACATCACTGAAGTAGTAGAAAGACTGAGATTTGAACCAATGCCCTCTATTTCCCAGTCCAAGAGTTTTTCCATTGTACTACCTACCTCATAGTTAAATATCAAGGAAATGACCCCTCAGAGCACAGCAAAAGGAATTGTGATTGGCTAACTTGGAGAAGAGCAGAGAAAATTGAGGGAAAACTTCATTAAGTATATGAAGCATTATTATTCCCTGTATAGTCATTTATGTCACACTACTCTCCTTCTGAAATGAGAATACTTTCCAGCACACCCTGCTTCCTCTTTGCCAAGTGAGATAGCTGTATGGAATCACACATTTAAAGCCAAAGAGACCCTTAAAGCTCATTTGGTGCAACTACTTTCATTTTACAGATGAGGGAACTGAGGCACAAAAAGGTTAAGTAATTTGCTTGAGGTCACAGAGGCAATAAGTTTTGAACCAGATCATAAAACTCCAAAGGTCCCTCTCAGTTTAAAAATTTACAACTAGCAGGTCTCGACTTTAGGCTTTCTCTTGATATAAAAGACAATAGAGAATAAGGAAAATATTGGAATGATGAATAGAAAGAAACAAGGAATGACTTATATGAGCTAAGGCAAAGAGAAGTAAACAGACCCAAGAAAGTAACAATGGAAATAGAAATGACAAACCCAAAACAACAGAGCATATAAAGTGCTTACTATGTGCCAGGGATTAAAAAACAAGAATACAAGATGATTCCTGCCATCAGGGAGCTTGCTTTCTAAAAGAAGAAGGCAACACATAAATGGAAGGCATAAATTAAGAACCTACTAAGTACACTTTAGAATTATTATCTCATTTGATCTTCACAATAATAATGATGATGATAATGATAATACCTAATATTTATTAAATACCTACTATGTGTCCAGCACTATCCTAATCGCTTTACAATTATTATTTCATTCAATCTTCACAACAAACCTAGGAGGTAAGTGTATTATTATCCCCATTTTACAGTTGAGGAAACTGAAGCAGACAGAAGTTAAGTGACTTGTCCTGGGTTGTACAACTGGTAAGTATCTGAGGCCAGATTTGAACTGAGATTTTCCTGACTGCAGACCCAGTGCTCAGGCAAAGTAGTTGGTATGGAGGTGAACCAGAAGTGAAGAGTTTGTTTTGTCTTGATGAATATTACATAATCACAAGAAACATGTTTGATCCCAAAGAAGAGAAATTCTCATATCTCCTCCCCCAATTCTGCCAATGTAGAGCATTACATAATTTCATCAGATTTTTTTTATGTATTGATCTTTTACTAATTTTTCTTTATTGTCCTCTTTTTCTTTAAAAAATATTGTTACATGTCATGGTTCTCTGGAAAGGAGTGGGAGGAGAGATATAGAAAGAAATTTAGACTATGTAAGTCAAAGCAAAAAAATATCAATAAAAGTTATTTTTTTAAGTAACAAGGCAGAGGACTGGTTTCTTTCTCAATGCTCCCTCTCTTCTTATGGAAGAAGGAGGATTTCTGGAGGTTATTCCCCTTGTAAGTCAGAGTAAGACTAAATTAATAACTTCCTGTTAATAATCCAGCATGGATTTCTCTGGGTTCCTAGGGGCAATCATTCATTTTTATGTACCATGTCTTGAGTCGGGTCGGGTGCAGGGCAGGTCATCTCTAGCCTTTCCCTGGCCGATTATTGTTTCAATAAGATTAGATTGCTTCAGAGCTGTAAAGGCCTATCCAGACCTTCCTCCTTTCTCTCAATTTCCCTTTGACAAAAATAAAATTGCCACATACCTGATCTCTCATCAGCAAACTAAATCCAGGCTGACTGATATATTTCATTTTGACAAAGGTTACGTTCTCTTTCTACTCTGCATACTATATTTTTAAAATGTCTTCTTTTCTCCCTGTCAAAACCACAATGGGAAGAATTGAATCCCAGGCAGGACTGGTTTTATTAAAATAGTTCCTCTGTAGAAAAGAGCCAAATGTCAATTTCCTACAGTCAGGTTGGTTATCCACAAGAATATGAAGCCCAGAATGACTTCATCCTTCTGTCCTATTCAGTTATAAGCCTTTCCTCACTAGTCAATCAATGTGCATTTATTTTAAATGAACTTTTTATTGATATCTTTTGGGGATTTTTTTACCACCTACATTTATCAATATATTTTTCCCTCTTCTCCTCTCCAAGAGCCATCCTCATAACAAAGAATAAAGTGGAGGGAGAGGGAGGAATTGAAAGCAGTTGAACAAAAATAACCAACATGTAAATTTAAAATGTGATTTTATATGCAATATTTCACATCCATACTCCCCCACCTCTTGAAAAAATCAGGGAAAGTGCCTTTAAATATATTTTCTTTGAGGGCAAGCTTCCATCATAATTTCATAGCATTCAGTTTTGATTGTTTCAATAAGCATTTATCTACTGCATACCATATGCAGGCATTGTCCTAGGTACTGGAGACACAGAGAGAAAACAAGACTATTTCTGACTTCAATAAGATTACATATCACCATAATCAATCAATACATTTTAAAGGATATACATTTAAAAGTTGAATGAAGTATATCCTTAAAAGGATGGTAAGCTTTTTACAAAAACAAAAACAAAATTATGTAATGTGTTCCAATAAGAGAAAATAACACAGAACCATGGAAACTCTGACCCAAAGAGCATCTTGAGCTTTGGATATAATAATAATATGTAATAGTTACTATAACAACAACAAAATCCATATAGCACTTACCATGCTTATTTCATTTGATCAGAGAACCTCTGGTGCTAATGATCTGTGTGACCTTTGACAAGTCATTTAACTATTTCTGGTCCTCAGTTTTCTCATCTGTAAAGTGAAAAGGTTAGATTAGGTGACCTCTGAGATCTCTTCCTGCTGCAAATCTATAATCCAATGATGTCATTAGTGACTGTGGATTCAGTTAGCATTTCTATGCAGTTGATGCTCAGAATTATAATTCCAAGCCTAGTATCTCTCTCTCTCTCTCTCTCTGTCTCTCTCTCTCTCTCTCCCTCTCTCTCTCTCTCTCTCTCTGTCTCTCTCTCTCTCTCTCTCTCTCTCTCTCTCTGTCTCTCTCTGTCTCTGTCTCTGTCTCTCTCTCTGTCTGTCTCTGTCTCTGTCTCTCTCTCAACTTCAGTCTTTAATCATTAACTGCCTTTTGCTTGAACTAGATGACCTATAGGAATCTGAAATTCAACACGGCTGAAGCAGAACTAATTAAATTTCCCCTCTTCTGAATATCCCCATTCTTATCAATGGAGCTACCATCCTCCCAGTCATCCAGGTTCACAATCTTCGTGTCATACTCCACTCCTCACTCCCACTCATCCCATATGTCCAGTCTATTGTCAAATCTTATTGTTTCTACCTTCATTACATTCTTGTATTGGTGGCATGGCCCCATCTCCACTCATATAGCCACCACCCAAGTTCTTTCTTTTATCACCTCTCAGTTGGACTATTCTATTAGCCTTTTTATCTGTCTCCCTACTGAATTTTTCCTTTCTCTTCTTCCTTTAACACCCTGGGCTTTTTTACTTTAGAATATTCTTCTGCCATACTGGCCCCCTTCTCTCATTGGTGAATTCCTTTCAGAACGAGGGTGTGTTGGAGCCAGCTCATACCAGCCCCTGAGAGCCCAATGAAAAATTTTTGATATGAGAATTTATACTATGGAAATAAAAAATCCACCAACACTATAAATTGGGACTTGGTTTGTTGTTTTGTTGATTGCCTATTCTTGAGAAAGTGATGGAGAAAATGTTAATAATGTCAATTAAAGTAAAAAATATACATAATGTGTGCCTATTTTTGGAGAATCAGTTATTAAATTTTTGTCAGTACACTTATGTTTCAGGGCTTCCACTTTGGAAATGCAACATGCATTAGTCCCCTCCTTGCTATGCTTCTGACTCTCCCAGATTTTTCCTCCATAAGTCAGCTGCCTTCTCATTCTAGAATTTCTCTTATTGTCTAGGGCCTTCATGTGTTGTGATATTCCTCTGCCATGGCAGCCCCCTTCTCTCATTGGGGAACTCATTTTGGGAAGTATTATTTTGGGGATATGGCCATATCAGCTATGTTTCATTCCTTTTGTTAGTGTGCATCTGTCTCTCTAGATATTCCCCCTATTCCCCTACATGTGTATCATCTCCCTCCTCACCTTCCACCCTTCAATTTCCTCCATTAGAATGTATGATCCTTGATGATAAGAATCCCCTCAACATCATTTCTAACCATGAGTCATCTAGTCTTTGACTGAAAACATTCGGTACAGGAGAATCCACTATATCACAGGGCAGCCCATTTCACTTTAGAATGGCTCTAATTATTAAGAAGTGTGCCTTGTAAAACCTAAAAGTTGGCCTCTTTTCAACTTCTATTCCTTGTCTCTAGTTATTTCTTCTAGGTCCAGACAGAACAAAGATGACTTCTCTTCCATATAACAGCCCTTCAAATACTTTATTTTAAACACACGCACACATAAACTGTGTTTGAATCTTCTCTTCTCCAGTCATGATGGTTCCTTCAATTGGCCCATATGTATCATGAATTTGAGTCCCTTGGCCATGATGGTTCCTGTGTTCTGGACAATTTCTGTAGCAATACTCCCCTTAAAATATCACACCCAGAACAGAACTCAGTACCCTTAGATGTGAGGGGTGAGAGTGGGGCAGAGAAACAATCACCTCACTGATCTTGAGCATTTTGCGCTGCTTAATTCAACCTAGAAACATCACATAGACAGATGGACAGACAGATGAACAGACAGACAGATAGATAGATAGACAGAGGTGATAGAGAGGACAGATACATAAGATAGAGATGATAGATATAAAAGACATATATATGATAGATACAAATGGGCAGATAGATGATGGATGGATGAATGGATGATAGATTGAGATAATAGATTGTAACTGTGTCTATGTACATGCATATATACACATACACAAACATATACATACATATATATTCATATGATATGTGTATGTATGTTTACCTATGAGTTTCTTTCCTGAGAATTTCCTACATCAATGAAATCATGAGCTTTCTTAAAGGTTTCCAAAATATCTGTAATCCTTGTTCTTCATAACTAGAAGTTACCTTATAAACTGAAGTTGTGTGTGTGTGGGGGGGAATATAGATATAAATAAATACTATTGGATATACATAACATATATTTAAAACTCTTTATACTGATAAAATAACAGGTACCTTCAAAATGCATATATGGGGTTAGTAGAGCCAAGATGGCAGTATAGAAGCAGGAAAACTCTGTGAACTCCCCCCATAACCACCTCAAATACCTATAAAATATGACTCTGAACAAATTTTAGAGCTACAGAACCCACAAAGTGACAGACAGAAATAAATCTCCTACTGAAGGCAGCCGGCATGCACACAGAAAGGGTCCATCACAGCTCGCTGGGAGCTGAGCACAGCCCCACATGAGCCTGCAGTTTTAGCCTCAGGGTGGTCCCAACCAGCAGTGGCTGGAGTGGACTTTGGGAGAGTGGATCACCAGCAGCTGTGGCAGTTTCCAGAATTATAAACCCCTAAATGCCAAAGCCAAAGTAAAACATCAGTTTGGAACTCTTTTTGGAACTGGGGGGGATAGAGGAGCAGGTTCAGCCCCTCTCCCCTGGGATGAGAAGTGGCAGAGGTGTGGCAGCCCTGCAGCCTCTGCTGAGTGGCTGCTTCAGAGCTCCTGGCCTGCATATAGTAGGGGGACAAAGTGACCATTCACAGAGTAATTGCTCTAGCTTTAACCTGCTTGGATCTGGATGGCTGTCTTGGGTGGAGGTCCTGGGGTGTGTGACCAGGTGCTTGAATTTGTGGGGGCTTCAGAGAGGGCACCCAACTAATAGCCCTGGCAGCTATGAAAACCTTAGTGATTTGGGACAAAGCTCTCCTTTTTGGAAGCAGAGTTCTACTGCGGCAAAAAGCTCAAAAATCAAGTAATTGAGTGGCAACATGAGGAAGCAAAGGAAGCAAAGCAAGTACAGCAGTCAAACCTTAGGTTTCTTTTTGGGGGACAAAAAGGATCAAAGCATGGGATGGGAGGAAGACGATGAAGTCAGAACTCCTGTACCAAAAGCTTCCAAGAAAAATATGAATTGGTTACAGGCCACAGAGGAACTTAAGAAAGATTTTTAAAATCAAATAAGAGAAGTGGAGGAAAAATTGGGAAGAAAAATGAGAACGATGCAAAAAATCATGAAAAGCAAGTCAACAACCTGATTGAAGAAAGTAACACCTTAAAAAATATACTAACTCAGATGGCAAAAGAGGCCCACAAAGTCAATGAGGAGAAGAATGCCTTTTAAGAAAAATTTGCCAGATGGAAAAGGAATTTCAAAAGATCACTGAAGGGAATAATACCTTCACAATTAGATTGGAGCAAATGAAAGCTAATGACTTTAATGAAAAATAGAAGGCAATGTGAAATATCTCATGGGAAAAACCACTGACCTGGAAAATAGATCCAGGACAGATAATCTAAAAATTATTGGACTACCTGAAAGCCATGATCAAAAAAGAACCTAGAAATCATCCTTCAAGAAATTCTCAAAGAAATTGCCCTGATATTCTAGAACCAGAGGGCAAAATAGAAATTAAAAGAATTCCACTGATCACCTCTTGAAAAAGATCCCAAAAAGAAAACTCCTAGGAATGTTATAACCAGGTTCTAGAGTTCCCAAATCAAGGAGAAAATATTACAAGGAGCCAATAAGAAACAATTTGAATATTGTAGAAACACAATCAGGATAACACAGGATCTGGCACCTTTACTTTGAGGGATCAAAAGCCTTGGAATACGATATTCTGGAGGTCAAAGGAGCTAGGATTAAAACCAAGAATTACCTACCCAGCAAAACTAAGTATAATGTTTCAGGAGAAATTCAATGAAATAGAGGACTTTCAAACATTCTTGATGAAAAAACCTGAGTTGAACATAAAATCTGCCATTCAGATACAAGAAGCAAGAGAAGCATGAAAAGGTAAACAGGGAAAAGAAATGATAACGAACTTATCAAAGTTGAACTATTTACATGACTACATGGAAAAATGATCATTGTAACTTATAAAAACTTTTCTCAGTATGAGGATAGTTGAAGGGAATATAAATATATGTATATATACTTATATATGTCTATATAGGAGGGTATATGTGCATATGAATACATATGTGAATGTATATATGTGTACATATATACATAGACAGAGGGCATAGGATCAATTGAATAGGGAGGGATGATATTTAAAAGGAGAAATTTAGAGGTGAGAGAGGAATATGATGAGAGGAAATGGAGAGAAACAGAATAGGGTAAATTATCTCATATAAAAGAGGTAAGGGAAAACTGTTACAATGGAGGGAAAAAACAGGAAGACAAAAGGGAATGGGTCAACCTTACTCTCATTAAATTTGGCTTAAGGAGGAAATAACACACACACTAAACTGGGTATCCCTACAGGAAAGTAGGGGGGAAGGGCATAAGAGGGGGGATGATAGAAGGGAGGGCAGATTGGTGGGGAGGGTAGTTAGAAGCACACACTTTTGAAAAGGGACTGGGTCCAAGTAGAAAATAAAACAAGTAGGGGGCAGGATAGGATGGAAAGAAATATAGTCAGTCTTTCACAATATATCCACTATGGAAACATTTTGTGTAACTACACATGTACAACCTATGTTGAATTTCTTATCTTCCCAATAAGAGTGGGTGATGAGGGAAGAAGGGAAAGAATCTGGAATTCAAAGTTTTAAAATCAAATGTTTAAAAAGAAATGCATATATGGGGTTTCTTTAATATAGGAAACTCCCAGTAAGGAACCTTCCTCTCCCCATATAGTTCATCATCCTCTCTGCAATTAATAGTCTTAGAGAATTATATGCAACTCAGAGAGCTTAAGAGTTGGTGGAACTTGACTCCAGATCTTAACAACCCTCTGGTCTGCTATCTCTTCACTATGCCATCAAACAACATGCTTCTTCTTGCCCCCAGCAGACTTGCTACACTCAACATTTCAAGAAAGTAGAAATGGCTTCTGATGGGAATCATGATTTTTGCCTCTTAGGAGTCACTGGTTTCTATCTGGCTGCCATATCATGTGGTTAACTGAGGTTGAGTTTATAGTTTCTTCTTGTTTGAGAGTTAATATCTTTTCAGTGAGTGATTCAGTTTCAAGAAAAAATTGGTTTTATTAAGAACGATGTCCATGGGGGTTATTTGATATCCAACATTTGTCTTTCAACTACTTGTTGTCTAAGACTCCTTGAAGACCCCTGACATTTCTTATTGAGTATTTACCCCTATCCATTATGCATTGTACAATTCTCCATGGTGTTACATATCTGAACTCATTACCTACAACAATCATGGCTGTGTTGACAAAAGTCTCCCTTTCACAGTATCCTCAAGAGTATGAATCATCCCCTTGTGGGCAGTGGGAAACCTGGCTTTGGTCACTAAATGAATCATTTGAAAAAACTCCCAGGATGAAAAGATCTTAGCTAAATGATGCTTCAGGAGGGTCATGGAAATAGCCCTGTGTGTCATGTGGCCAGATAGTCTCTGGCAATTATTTTTTTTGTTTATTTGTTTTTGCTTTTTGGAGGGGGGGAGGGAGGGCAATTGGGGTTAAGTGACTTGCCCAAGATCACATGGCTAGTTTTGTGTTGTGTCTGAGGCAGGATTTGAATTCAGGTCCTCCTGACTCCAGATGTGATGCTCTATTCACTGCACCACCTAGCCACCCCTCTGGATGACATTAAATGCACTGTGCATCTGAGGGAGAGCAATAATGTGTTTCAAAAAGTCTTATGATTTGAGCTGGAAGATGTTAAATTCAAAATGCAAATGTCAGTTAAAAACAATATTTAGACACATGGGCCTAGTTTTCATATTTGACTACCCAAAACCAATCACAGGATCTTCTTGCACTGTTAGCCATTAAAATTATTTCCCCCTTTTTCTCAAATGTTCGTATCAGCAATTCTCCTCTCCCTGCCTTGTAGTCTGTCTCTTCTTTCCTCATACACAGACACATACACTGCATCTTCCATGAGTTGACTGCAACATCTGATGCCAACCAATTATGTCCTGTTCTTCATTATTCATGCATGAGTAAATCCATGGATTTGGAGTTCAGGTAGCACCAATTGTCTAGCAAAAATTAGTATGCTCATGAATAATTTGGCTTCTTCAATACGCTTGTGATGAAGAGTTTGATAGAGGCCTTTATGTCACTGATGGCTCACTGCTTGATAGAAAGGCACTGTTACTATGAGCGTTATCCAATGGGAGAGTCTGGAAAGGCTTCCTTTCCAAATTTTGCATAATGACTAGAGTACACATGTTTGTTAATAGTGAATGAAGAAATGGAGAGTTCATCTCCCTTTAATAGCTGTTTAATAGCAAATTGATACTGTAATCAGCTGCTGATTAACAAAGTATGTCAATGAGTCAGTCAACAAGGATTTTAAAGTGCTTAGTGTGTGCCAGGCACTTTATTAAGCCCTGCATTTGCAAACAAAGGTAAAAAACAGTCCCTTACCTCCAGGGACTCATATTCTAATGAAGGATGGGGAAAACAATGTGAAAGTAACTATGTACAAACAAAACAGTGCAGCTAGATGGTAAAGTAGATAGAGCACCAGGACTGGAGTTAGAAAGACTCATCTTCGTGAGTTCAAATCTGAACTCAGACACTTAGTAGCTGTGTGACCCTGGGCAAGTCACTTATCCCCATTTGACTCAGTTTCCTCATCTATAATTGACCTGGAGAAGGAAATGTCAAACCACTCCAGTAGCTTTGCCAAGAAAACCCCACATGTGGTCATGAAGAATCAGATACAACTGAAAATGACTGAACAACAATACACAAAAATGTGTAGTGTAAATGGAAAGTGCCAGGGTGGGCAGGGGCTATCAGAGATGCTCCCTGGGTTCACTCAGCTCAGAGAATGGTGAATTCCTAACTGGAACCATCATTTCATGAGAAGGACCAGACACAATACTGAATCTCCATTTTGATTGATTCTCACCTTGCCCCATTGTCACATTAGCTGTTCCCCATAATACCCCCCCTTCATGCTTAGTCTTCCTCTATGAGGATGTTGGCTCTTTGAGAATAGTGATCATCTGGCTTTCTTCTGTGTTTTATTTTTATCCCCAGTATTTATTACAGTGTCTTTCACATAGTAAGTTTAATAAATGTTCTCTCTAGCTAGCTATCATATCCTGCAGAAGATGGGGTTTGAGTTAAATCATGAAGGAGGTTCAAAATCAAAGGTGGGGAGTCAGAGCATTCTAGTCATGGAGGATAGCTATCCATTGCTAATGGAGAAATCAGGAAGGAGATGGCATGTCATGAATAGGAAACATCAAGTAGACCAGTGGAACTGTATCATAGAGGAAATGGACAGGATTAAAGTGTAAGAATGGAAAAGTATAAAGGGGCCAGTCAATGAAGAGAACAAAGGGAGAATTGAACTGTCCATTTCACTAGCAAGCATAATTCTTCAAACCCTGTGAGAGAACTAGGAACATGGTGATGCTGCAGAGGACAGAGATAGAATCACAATGGGAAATGATAGAGGAAAGACATGATCCAGCCATGCAAAGGGACAACAGAGGATGCAACACCATAATATATAATGTGCAAGGAGGGTCCAGGAGAATCATAAAGGAGGCAATGGGAAATAACCAACCATGAATACTTCACTAAGAGATATGTCTTGAGAAGCCACATGAGACAACATGTCATAAGAGTTTATCCTGGGCACATACATCACTGGGCTTCGACAGGCATCTGGAAAGGGTGTTTTATTGGCAGGTATCATTTCCCTTGAGCATTGCTAGGAATGCTACTTTTATTTGATCTACAAATAAATCTGGAATAACACTCTTGTTCCATGTCAGTTAGTAGATGGAAGCAATGAGCCGGAGAAGTGAGAAAACCTCCAAAGGACACCCAAACTCTTCATATATGAAAATTTCAGACATAATGATCATAATACATTCATGTATCCACTTAATAAGTGTTTACTGAGTAGTAATAAGGACAGAACATTTTCCTGGGATCCTGATTGACTTGGGTTTAGGAAAGAAGAAAAAAGAGATATGTGCTAGTGTGATTCTCTGTGTAGGGTAGTGAGATAAAGTTTTTAAACTTAGCAAATTCCATGAGTTGATGTCATGCAGAAACATCTTCACTTTTTTTTTCATTGCTTTTGTTTTTATGGATTGTGATGATATATTGAAAGGGAGACAAGCTAAGTAGCAGAAGTACCTGATTGGTAGAGATGGAAAAAACTCAAGATTTAGAAACAAAGAACCCAGATATTAAATCCTGACTCTTCCAGTTACTACTTTTGTAACCTCAGAGTAGTCATTAACCCTATTCAGTCCTCAATTTCTTCTTCTGTGCAAAGGCACTGAACTGAACTCCTAAGATTCCTTCCAGGAATAAATCTATGATTCTATGGGATCCTATTCATAGAAGTACCCTCTGTTTGGGTGACAGTTTATTATAAGAGAATGGTTTAAGACCTGAGCAAGTAAAACCACTAGTATTGCAGCCCTGCCTTTTGAGTATTAAAGCCTCTTATCTATGAATCCATAAATCTATGATTCAATGATCCCAAGGTATGAGTCCCAGGCTTGTTATATACCAAGTGGATGATTTGAGGAATTATGTTCTCTGAACTTTATTTTTCCCACCTGTATTATGGGTACAATGATCTTTGTACAACCAATCTTGCAGGGTTGTTGTGACAATCATATGACATGAGGGATGCTTTGCCACTTTGAGAGTATTATGTAAATGTGAATGGGTCATTATAAAGGATTAAGTTAACTTACTAATAGACTTATGAATGTGAGGATATGAACTAGAATAAAACCAAAATTTATTTTCATATAAAGTTAGTATCCAGAGCCTTTCCACAGGCAATAAGCCCCTATAGAAAATCCATTAACAGCTTATTTTCTGACTGGCCCACTCCATATTTTATAGCACCTGCACAGGATTTAAAAAAGAAAAAATAAACCAATATTTCAGGAAAAAAAAAACAGTGAGTCTGTCAGTTGTAACATTTAACTAAGTAATTAAGTTTAAAAAATTTTTAAGTAAGTGGAACTGGACCAAAACAATTTTCCTTTTCAAATGCTTATTAGTCTTTTGTAATAAGTTAATCTTGCTTTTGCTAATTATTCACTTAGTTCAGGGAGAAATGTCAGCACCCTGAACTTCAGAAAAAATACAAACAGAATGTACAAACAGAAAAAATACAGAGAAAATAATACAAATCAACAGACAGTGTTTTTAGCTGTCTGATCAAAGCTATACATACATAGCTGAGAGAGAAGCACCAACATCTGCGTTTTCAAAGCTGGGGGTCTCCTCATTGGCTACCCAGAGTCTTGTTTGACCAAATCACACACTCTTCCAATGAGAGAGCACCAAAGCAAAACTTCACCTCAGAGTTTATATACCCTTCTTCAGGGTCAGAGGGCATCACAACACTCATGATCCACTGCCTAATTGCAAAGTAACAAAAGGTGTGGGCCTTCCTGAAAAAAAACAAGCCTCTATTAATCAAGCTTCTCCTATTTGGGCTCCAGGTGAGGTCTATTAATGGGCAGGGAAGACCTTCAACTCCCATTAACATTACAGTAATGAAGTGGCTGTTTTGAGGGATCAGCTCTTCTGGTGGAAAATGGGGCTTTGACCCAGGGCACTGACATAAAAGGAGGGGTGATTCACACTTCCTTTTCATGGTGACTGACATCCACAGCCTCACCTCATATTCTGCTTTAACTGCACACAACACTGCTTCCTTCTCCCCCTCCCCAGTCGTAGTCATTCCTCTCCTGGGCTTACCTCTCCTCTCTCCTGGAGTAGCTCAACCTAATTTGGATTGTGCTCTGAACAATTCCCCTCTCTACTGTTTTAGTTCAATGTTTAAAATTTTCTATTAATGTTTCTGCTCTAGAAGGTTGTTGGGCATTTTCACAATGATTTGTGGATTGGTTGGTACCTTGGGCATTCACTAATGGAAGAGATGGTCTAATTGTCTTATGGCTAGAAAACTGTCCATCATATTTTATGTAGTAAAATCTTTAGACATTTCTCCTATTTTAAGGATTGAAAATAAATTTGTACAGTGTATTCTAGGAGTTTGTCATTGTATCAGGAAAAGCACCATCCAGATGTTTTCATACACAGTCAAATTTCTTTTGCTGGACTCTACTTATTTGTCAGAAGTAAGGGCTTTTTACTGAAAGAGTAGGAGGGGAAGAGAAAAGAAAAAGAAGGAGGAGGAGAAGGAGGAAAAGAAGGTGAAAATCAGTAGGAGGAAGAGGAGAAGGAGGCCAGTGAGAACAAAAATGAGGAGGAGGAGAAGAAAAAGAAGGCAGAGGAAGAGGAGAAGAACAAGAATGAGAGTAAGAAGAACAAGAATGAGGAGGAGGAATAGAAAAAAGAGAGGGGAGGGGAGGAGGAGGAAGAAGAAAATGAGAGTAAGAAGAATAAGAATGAGGAATAGCCAAAAGACTGCTGAGGAAATTACTAGGGGTAATAAAAACTTAAGTGATACAGTCAGTATTTGTCAGAAGCAGGACTTTAACCTTTAGAGGCTAACTCTGCCTCTCTGTATTATGCTACTCTGCTTCTCATATAAAATATATTTGCGAGCATGTATTTTCTGCAAAATACAGAATTGGGGGAATTGAGGGGGAGGTTACTAACCCTTAAAAGTGTATCAGAAAATGGATCCTATAGATCCTGGGCAAGCATTCTTAATCTGGGATACATGATTGGGGGGGGAGGGGAAGAGAGGGAGCTATTGAGGTTAAGTGACTTTCCTAGGGTCACAGGTATTTGAGATCAGATTTGAATTCAGATCCTCATGATTCCAGGGCTGATGCTTTATGCACTGTGCCACCTAGCAGACCTAATACTTGGACTTAAAAAAATAAATATCACAATATAACCAGTTTCCTTTGCTGTGTTTTATTTTATGCATTTAAAATCATATTACTGAAAAGGGGTTCATAGTTTTCCAGACAGCCCAGTGGGTCTATGACACCAAAAAAGTTAAGAACCTTTGCTATGAGGGGTAACAATCAAGCTGTGCTTTTTTTCTATTTTAATATATATTTTATTTCCCCCAAATTTTACATTAAAACAATTTTTAACACTTTTTTAAGGTTTTGAATTCCAAATTCTTTCCCTCCCTCTTCTTCCTTCTCCCTCCCTGAGACAGTAAGCAATCAGATATAGGTTATACATGTGCAATCATGTAATCATTTCCATATTAGTCATTTTGTACAAAAAGACTCAAATAAAAGAAAAAGAATCAAAGTAAAACATGGTATGCTTCAGTCTCTATTCCGACAATATCAGTTCTTTCTCTAAAGATGGATAGCATGCTTCAGCATAAGTCCTTTCAGATTTTCTTCAATCATTGTATTGCTGAGAATAGCTAAGTCATTTACAATTCTTCATGAACCAATATTGTTGTGTGCATAACATTCTCCTGGTTCTGTTCACTTCACTTCACTTTGCATCTGTTCATGTAAGTATTTCCAGGTTTTTCTGAAATCAATCTGTCAAGCTATTCTTTAAAGGAGGGCAGGAATTTTATGAGATGAGTGAGAGGAAAGAATACATTCCAGTCACGTATGTCTTAATACAGACTTAAAAAGTTTTGCAAAAGTAAAGACCCAGGGCAAATAAACATGGAATTCATAAGAAGACAGTAAACTGAGCCAGCTTAACTTAAGGGAGATACTCACAAAATGAGGGGCCGGTAGGAAGAATAATGGAAACAAGTCCACTGGGCTCTCAGGTAGAACTGAAAAGGTCCCAGAGAGAACGGAGCACCTTCTCCACCCAGTCCACTAAAGTCTGGTGAGTTTTTATAGGATCCTTGTCTGTCTAGCATGAATCAAGGAGCCTAAACTTGAAGGCTATTGCTGATTCACATCAGTGAAGGGAAAGGGGAGACTTCTGCAGAATTGGCACATAGGTGATAATCAAACTCCCTGAGGTAGGGAAAAAGGGTAGGCCCTCTGTTTTCACCCTGACAAGGTGACTCAGATTCTCCAACAGGAGTTTTTGAGCTTCCTGAAGACTTCATTTAGCAAGTTAAGGAGACTAATATATTCCTTACAATGGGTATCAACCTGAGATGGATGTGATTTATGAGAAATGTCAAGTAGGCTAAGACAGGAAGGGCACTTATGTTTCTTCTCTCTCTCTTCCTTTCCAACCTTGCTGCCTATTATGCCCTTTTAAATACACTATAGTCTCACCATGTTGACTTTCTTACTGTTCCTCATGTGTTGTTCTTCTGAGACTTCGTACTGGCCTCCCCTTGTCAATCCTTGGAATGCTCTCCATCCTCACCTCCACATACCTTCAAGGCTCAGTTCATGTGTCACTCTTTCCATAAAGCTTTTCTTCATCTTTCCAGATGCTAGTGACCTCCCCCTATAATCACCTTTTATCAGTTTTGCATATAGATAGATTGTGTATTTATATGTGTGTGTAAGCATATATGCATGTATGTGTATGCACATACACAAATATATACATATATACTATACATGTATACATCACCTATCTGCCTGTTTCCCCCTCTGTAAAATGGGTATTATAAAAAATAGCACCTACCTCCTTGGGTTATTATGAGGATAAAATGAGATAATATTTGTAAAGTATCTTGCAAACCCTAAAGTGCTATAAAAATGCTAGTCATTACTACTATTATTATTTGCCCTTAATGTCACTTTATATCTACTTTTTGTGTCTTGTCTCTGCATGTGTATATACATAGATACATATGTGTGTATGTGTGTGTGTGTTTCATGTGTGTGTGTGTGTATATATTGTTCCCTCTGTTAGAATGTAATCTCCATGATGGCAAATATCGATTGAACTTTTCTGTGCATCCCTAATACCTACTATAATACCTGGCAAATAGTCAGTGTTTAATTAATGCTAGTTGCTTAATTGACTGATAGTCTTCAGACTTTCATTCACTTTCAGTTAGATTTCTAGTCAAAGTAATGTGAGAATAGTGGATGTCCCAAAAGACCTCCTGCTGTTTTAAGCCTTAGCAGTTTAACTTTGGGAACACCCTGTATGTGCAGTGAGGAGTGCTCTAGCTTAATCCATAGGAGCTGAAAGAGACTTCAGAAGTCATCTAGTCGTATTTTCAGGTTCCAGGGTCCTGAGAAGCCACATAGTCCAGCCCCCTCATTTTACAGACAAGGAAACCAGGGTTCAGAGCACTTGACCAGGATCCCACAGCTGGTAAATATCGGGAGAGGGATTCGAATGCATATCTGCCTGACTCCAAGCACAGCCCTCTTTCCACTACACCATCATGTTGCCTCATGAAATCCCCATTCTTTTTTTTTTTTATTAAGCAATCGGGGTTAAGTAACTTGCTCAAGGTTACACGGCCAGTTATTTCTGGGTGTGGTGCTAAGTATTGGAGCCCGGATTTGATCCAGGTCATCCCGACACTGGAGCCGGTGCTCTTACTCACTGAGCCACCTGGCTGCCCCTAAGCAATTGGGGTTAACTAACTTGCTCAAGGTTACACAGCCAGTTATTTCTGGGTGTGGTGCTGAGTGTCTGAGCCCGGGATTCGATCTCCAGGCCATCCTGACACTGGAGCCAGTGCTCTTACTCGCTGTGCTACCTGGCCACCCCTAAAATCCTCATTCTTGAAAGGTTGAGAATCATATGGAACAAGTAATCATTATGTTGACTGAATCTCTGGAGCTGCCAGTCAGAGAGCTTGGCTCTCCTTTCTGGGTTATTCTCAAGAAGAGAGAGAATAGAAAAAAGCAGAAATGCTAAGGGTGAAGGGAAGCAAAAAACCCAGCTCCATCTGAATTAGAAGAGACTCAATAGCTCATTGGAGAGTAAGCAATATGGCTTGGCATCATGTGGGCTCCCTTCCCCCATCTACCCACATCTGAAACCAGATGGAAACTATTTTGCTAGCAGGTCATGAAATCAACTGCTGAAAAGTGATTCTACCAAAGGAAGTGACAGAGCTACCCTTGTTCCAAGGCCAGCTTCTCACCCGGTGTGGCTCAATGAGAACTCTCTTATTATCTGCTGAGCACTGACAGCTTCCTTGGCACATTTCACAGAATTAAAGAAGATTTGGTCCTAGCTCTGAAGGCCTACAAATAAGGTAGAAGGAAAAGGGAAGGAGTAGGAAACACACACACACACACACACACACACACACACACACTTCAGATCTTGCAGGTGTGTAGACTTTCCAAATATAAAAACATGAATTCTCTGGTCAGAAGAGGTTGGCTTAAAGATGAAAAGGGATCCTTTCTGAGTCTGACGGATGAATAGGCAATGGCCTCCTAGAAAGATGGGAGGAGTCACTGTGCGGGCTTGGCTGAATTGTTCAGAGGGTATCACCCAGATCAGGGTGACTGGGCATTTTGGTCACAGCAGGGTTCTAGAAGGAAAAGGTCTTAGAAAATGTGTAAGAATAATACTAGGCTATCCAGTTGAAAAGACTGATTTACTAAGTCTCCAAGTTCTGACTTCTAGAAGATTTCATTAACTTAAAGGTGCTATTGTATTGCTCAATGAAAATTTAAGGCATTTGTTTTTATTTGTTAATTTTTTTATTTACCAAATATTTCTTGGGTACCTACTGGATGCATTATTCTCTAATGAGCCAGGATGGGAGATACACAGATCTGTTCCTGGTGTGGGATCACTGGGCATGTCTCAGGGTAGGGGTAATTTAGAGGATAGAATGGTATTATCAGAGAGAGAACACTTTTCTCCTCCATTCAACAGCTGAGAAGCCTCTGTTTTGTTGGGGTACCCCTTCCTTCCTACATCATCCATGCAACAGTGACATCAATAGTCCAAGAAATAGTCAGTTCATTAGCAGTGCAGAAATGTTGTGTTGCCCTGAAGAGAAGCCACACTTCAACAAAGCTAACCTTGCCTTTGCCCTGGGCAAAAGAAAAAAAAAAAGAGTTAGTTATGGCTCTGGAGGAATGAAAGAATTAGAAACTGGTCTCTATTCCTAAAAAATTACAATTCACCATAGGAAATGCATGGATAAAATCAAACTACAAGGAAGAAAAGGAGGAAAGAAGGAAGAGCTCTGAATGTGGAATGATACACTTGGTGTTCCAGGAACTGAGTTTGAATCCCGGCATTGCTACTCACTCCATGGGTGATCTTGGCAAGTAAATCACTTCAATTCTCTAGGCCTCAGTTTCCTCACCTGTAAAATGAGGAGGTTGGACTGGATGACCTCTTAGGTTTCTTACAGTACTAAATCCATAATCTCTGAAATTCAATCTCCCTACTAGGTAAAATAATAAGAATAGTAATAGTAGTAGAGATAATGATAACCTATTCCATTATAGTGCTATATATAGATGTTGCATAAGAATATAGATGTAGTGTGTAGTCCTCTATCAGATTCATACTAATGAATCCATCTAGTGATCATCAGTCTGAGAATATGCTACTCTAAATGTGTTTGGACCTAACTACCTAAAAACTGACCTTGTCTTTGGCATTAGAGATGGTAGAAATGATACTGTTAATGATATGCAGTATATTTGAGGTAATTCCCTATTGTGAATCTAGAAACAAAGAAATCTGACTGCATCAAATATCTGTGTGTGTGTGTCTGTCTGTCTGTCGGTCTGTCTCTCTCTCTCTCTCTCTGTCAGTCTCTGTCTCTCTCTCTCTGTCTCTCCAGGTTTATTTACTCAGAACTTTCTCTACTAGTGTGGGGATATCCAAACTTCTGCCACCTAAGGTGTCTTTGGGTAACCCATCAGTTGCTTAGGGTCCTACAGTCTTACCTGGAACACTACTAAGTTAAGGGACCTGCCAGGGTCACCAAATTAGCATATGTCTCAAGTGTTCCTGAGTCTGCCTGGTTTTTTATTTATTGTGTCATTTAGCTATATTATTACATCACTCTGACTATATCTATATCTGTATCTATATCTACATACACACATACACATATATGTATATATTCATATATAAATACAAACACACACAAAATTTGCTTTGCATATGTATATGCACATACATGTATTTACATATGAATGTATTTCTTTTGGTAGTAAAAGGAACTCCAAGGGAGAAAAATTCACTCCATCCATTGGGTTGGCTCCTGCTCTGCAACATTTATTCTTAAAAATTTACTTAAAGCACTGAGAGATTAGCACTTGCCTAGGATCTCTCAGCTAATATGTA
>NW_027185889.1:9940266-10027810 GCF_028583685.1 Petaurus breviceps papuanus | reverse complement strand
TATTTTTCTTAATGCATTTAAAAACATGATTCTGAGAAAGGCTCTATAGGCTTCATCCAGGAGACAAAAAAAAGGTTGAGCTTCCTTTCTAGAAAATGACTTTAAGCTCCCCAAACCAGTACAAGGTAGGAGGAGGTTAATGTGTTTATTTTCTTGTTCCAGAAAACTAATGATACAGATGTCCTCCAAGTCATCTATACAGAACTAAAAGAGACCATGAAAGTCTTGACAAAGATAAAAAAGCAGCAGAAACAATAAGGAATGCTCATTCCCTATTCATTAGGAGGTAATGGAGCAGAAGCTTTGGGAGGATGACAAATTGCCTTTAATTTTGTTATTTTATGTAACAATTAATGGGAATATATTAGAAGTTCAAACAAATTATGATTTACAGAAGATAATATGCTTCCCAAACACAATGAAAGCAGGTAAGGAAGATGGGAGGAGAAAGTTGAAAGAGAAAGGAAGTTATTTGACAAGACTGCGGAGCTGAGCACTGCTGCTCCCAGTCTTCCAGAGCCTGACCTCCCTGCTACCTCCTCAGGACTGGTATTGCTCACAGGAAGCAGGGTCCACAAGGACCCTGACCACTAGGCATTGTTGAGAGTCAGTGAGGAGTAACCTTTACCATAGCCCTAGTGTTCATGTGCTCCTCCTTCTCCCTGTGTCTCTTTCTTTCTCTCTCTGCCTGCCTGCCTCTGTCCCTTTGTCTCTGTCTGTCTCTATCTCTGATTGCCTGTCTGTCTTTGTCTCTCTGTGTATCTCTCTGTGTGTCTCTGTCTCTATTTCTGACTGCCTTCCTGTCTCTTTCTGTCTCTATAATTATCACCGCCTTTTTGTGTGTGTCTCTTTCTCCCTGTTTCTATGTGCCTGCTTGTTTGTCTTGTCTTTCTGCATGTCTCTGACTTTCTCTCTCTGTCTCTGTCTCTATCCTGCCTTTCTGCATGTCTCTGTCTCTCTTTGAGTCTGTCTCTCTGTGTGTCTCTGTCTTTATCTGTCTGCCTGCCCTGTCTGTCTCTATCTCTCTGTGATTGTCTCTGCATATATTTTCTCTGTGTCTCTATCTGACTGTGTATCTGTTTCTTTTTTTTCTAGGACTCTCTCTAGGTGGATTTATCTCTCTCTGTCTATATCTGCCTATCTGTCTCTTTCTGTGACTCTCTCTGGCTGTGTCTGTGTCTCTGTCTCTGCCTTTCTGTCTGTCTGTCTCTTCCCTCACAATTCCTTCATACAAAGGCAGATAGAATGGCAGAATGGAGAGTGTTGTGCTTGGAGTCAGAAAGACCCAAGTTCAAGTAAAGCCTCTGATTCACTGAACCCCTCATGACTCCTCCTTGCCCCATTCTTCATACTCCACCTGTTCTGTGCTATTTCCTCTCATGAACACACACCTCCATGAAGGACCTACATCTAGGGTCTAGTTTCTTCCTCTAGGTGTCCAATAAGAGTGTGGATGCATGGCTGATGCTTTTGTAAAGGTGCTTGGGAACATCTGACCCCTGGGAGAAGGCATACACCTGCAATCCTGAACACACAGTTGCTCATCTTTTGTAGATTATTGAAAATTCATACTGTTTATACTTTGTTTGTACCTAGCTGTTTGCACATTGTCTCCCCTGCTACATTGTGAGCTCCTTGAGGGCAGGGACTATGTGTATGTGTGTGTGTATACACACATAAATTTATGTGTGTATATGGGTATATATACATATACATACATACATAAACACACACACACACATATATATATATATATATATACATACATGTATACATGATTCTGAGAAAGGATCTATAGGCTTCATCCAGGAGACAAAAAAAGGTAGAGCTTCCTTTCTAGAAAATTACTTTAAAGGAGTGGAGCCAAGATGTCAGAGTAAAAGCACAAACTTGGCATTGGCTTCAGCTCCAACCATTTCCCATTTGTGTAAAAAAAATGACTCTAAACAAAGTTTAAAGCTACAGAACCCACAAAGAGACAGAGAAGAACAAATCTCCCACTGAAGGCAGCCTGGTAGGCCAACAGGAAAGGTCTACCACAGCATGCTGGGAGCCAAGCACAGTCCCCTGTGAGCCATAGTTCCTGACCCAGGACAGCCTAGACAGGCCAGAGCAGACTTCAGGAAAGTGGATCACTAGCACTGCCCCCAGGGCAAGAAGTGGCCAACACATAAACACCAAAGATAAAGTAAAAGGTCAGTGGGCAACTTTCAGAAACAGGGGGATGAAAGAGCACAATCCAGACACTGCCCCCAGGGCAAGAAGTGGCAGAAACACAGCAGCTGCAGTTGCTACAGTGTGACTGCTTCCAGAGCTCCTGTCCTGCAGATGTAGGGGCACCAAGCAACAATTCAGAAGGTAATTGCTCTTGCTTTGACCTGCTTGCATCTGGATCTCAGGCTTGAGCGGTGGTCCTGGGATGTGTGACCAGTGTGCCAGAGCTTGTGGGGGCTGCACAGAGGGCGCCCTTCTAATAGCTCTGACAGCTTTGAAAACCCTAGTGATTTGAGACACAACTCTCTCCACTCTGGAAGCAGAGTTCTACCATGGCAAAGAGCTCAAAAATCAAGTAATTGGCTGGCAAGATGAGCAAGCAGAGGAAGTACAATCAGACCATACAATCCTTTGTGGGGGGGATAAAAAAGGATCAAAGCACCGAACTGGAGGAGGACAACAAAGTCAAAACTCCTGCATCAAAAGCTTCCAAGAAAAATATGAATTGGTCACAGGCCATGGAGGAGCTCAAGAAGGATTTTGAAAATCAAGTAAGAGAAGTAGAGGAAAAATTGGGAAGAGAAATGAGAATGATGCAAGAAAATCATGAAAAGCAAGTCAACAGCCTGCTAAAGGAAACACCCAAAAAAACTGAAGAAAATCGCACCTTAAAAAGTAGACTAACTCAAATGGCAAAAGAGGCCCAAAAAGCCAAAGAGGAAAAGAATGCCTTAAAAAGCCAAATTTCCCAGATGGAAAAGGAATTTCAAAAACTCACTGAAGAGAATAATTCCTTCAAAATTAGATTGGAGCAAATGGAAGCTAATGACTTTATGAGAAATCAAGGTACTATAAAACAGATCAAAACAAATGAGAAAATAGAAGGCAATGTGAAATATCTCATTGGAAAAACCACTGACTGGAAAATAGATCTGGGAGAAATAATTTAAAAATTATTCAACTACCTGAAAGCCAATCAAAAAAAGAGCCTCAACACCATCTTTCAAGAAATTTTCAAGCAAAATTGCCCTTATATTCTAGAACAAGAGGGAAAAACAGAAATTGAAAGAATTCACTGATCCCCTCTTGAAAAATATCCCAAAAAGAAAACTCCTAAGAATATCATAGCCAAATTCCAGAGTTCCCAGATCAAGGAGAAAATACTGCAAGCAGTCAGGAAGAAACAAATTGTGTGAAAACACAATCAGGATAACACAAGATCTAGCAGCTTCTACATTAAGGGATAGAAGTGCTTGGAATATGATATTCCAGAGGTCAAAGAAGCTAGGATTAAAACCAAGAATCACCTACCCAGCAAAGCTGAGTATAATGCTTCAGGGGAAAATATGGTCATTCAATGAAATAGAGGATGTTTGAGCATTCTTGATGAAAAAAACGGTAGCTGAACAAAAAATCTGACTTTCAAATACAAGAAGCAAGAGAAGCATGAGAAGGTAAACAGGAAAAAGAAATCATAATGAACTTATTAAAGTTGAACTATTTACATTCCTACATGGAAAAACAATAATTATAACTCATGAGAATTTTCTCAATATAAGGATAGTTAAAGGGAATACATATGTATATGTATATGTGTGTGTAGAAGGGTGTATGTGTGTATGAATATATATGTGAGTGTGTGCATATGTGTATACATGTATACATAGACAGAGGGCACAGGGTGAATTGAATATTAAGGAATGATATCTAAAAAATGAAAGTAAGAGGTGAGAAAGGAACATATTGGGAGAAGAAGAAAGGGAGAGATAGATTAGGGTAAATTATCTCATATAAAAGAGGCAAGAGAAAATTGTTACAATGGAGGGAAAGAGTAGAAAGGTGAAAGGAAATGGGTCAACCTTACTCTCATTTAATTTAGCTTAAGGAGGGAATAATATTCGTACTCAATTGGGTATCTTACCCTATAGGAAAGCAAGGGGGAAAGGGATAAGAGGGGGAATGAGAGAAGGGAGGGCAGATTGGGGGAGAGGGTAGTTAGAAGCAAACACTTTTGAAAAGGGACAGGGTCAAAGTGGAAAATAGAATAAGTGCGGGGCAGGATAGGTTGGAGAGAAATATAGTTAGTCTTTCACAATATAACTACTATGGAAATATTTTGCATAACTACACATGTACAACCTATGTTGAATTGCTTGTCTTCCAAGTGGGGGTAGGTGAGGAGGGAAGAAGGGAAAGACTCTGGAACTCAAAGTTTCAAAAACAAATGTTAAAAAACAATTGGTTTTGTTTTGGTGTGTTTTTTTCTACGTGCAACTGCAAAATAACATATATAGGCACTGGGTTATAGAAATCCATCTTGCCCTACTAGAAAGTTTGGGGGAGGGGCAAGATGGGGGAGGATATAAGAGAGAACAGATTAGGGGAAGGGGTTTACAGGAGGTTCACTATTTTGGGTGTGGGAGATAGTGGAAAGACAGGGAGAAAAATTTGTAACTCAAAATCTTGTGGAAATGAATGTTGAAAACTAAAAATAAATAGTTTGGAAAAAAGAAAATTATGTTAAGCTCCCCAAACCAGTACAAGGTAGGAGGAGGTTAATATGTTTGTTTCCTGTTCCAGAAAACTGATGATACAGATGTCCTCCCCATGTCTATATGGTTTTTTGTTTTTTGTTGGTTTTGGGTTTTTTTGCATTTAGCTGTATTCCCAGTCCTTAGCACAATGCCTGGCAAGTAGTATGTGCTTGATAAATGATTATTGACTAAACATCAGCACACCTAGGCTTGAATACCTATAGTTGACACAAAACAAAAAGAAAAAAGTTTCAATGATATAACCACAATTAAAATAATTGTCATTTTGGGTTATATTTTGGTGTCTGTTCAGTCAAGTCTGACTCTTCATGACCCCAGTTGGGGTTTCTTGGCAAAGATCCTGGAGTGGTTTGCCATTTCCTTCTCCAGCTCATTTAAAGGATGAGAAAACTGAAGCAAACGGGGTTAGTGTAATGCGAATGTAAATTTTAAAGATCTTCCCTGCCCCTAGGCTAAAGTGCACCAGAAGCCTGGGGAGGGAGGCTTGTTTTTCAGAAGATACTTTTTGATTGGCCAGTGGGTCAAAAAGGTTGTTACATTCTCTGAGCCAGGAGAAGGCTATATAAGCACTGATGTGTAGCTTTGTTTTGGGACTCACTTTGAGAAGTGTTCTGTGATTTGATCTGAATTCTGGGAAGCCGTTGTTGAGAGTCCCCCGGCTTTGAAAAACCCAGAATGTGGAAACCCAGATGTTGACTGGGTATGGATGTAATGGTTGGACAGTTTGGAAATCTGTCTACTTGATGTTTCTGTCTTGATAATTATGCCTGTATACTTTGAGGTTCAGGGTGCTGACCTTTTCTCCTGAACAAGATAAACGATATATGTCTGACTGATTAAAGTAAGCTTGTTAACCCATTTTGAGTTGCTTTCCTTTAACAAAGCAGATCCAAGAAGAACCTGTGGTAGCTGCAAACCCTGAGGACGCTTGGGGTGCTTGCTGCTACAGTTAGGTAACTTACCCAGGGTCACACAGCTAGTAAGTGTCTGAGGCCAGATTTTAACTAAGATGTTCCTGACTCCAGGACTCTTGTTGTATCCATTTTGTCACTTAGCAGCCCCATATTACAGTACAAATGTACATTTAACCTGGAAACACACAAACTCACATTCTAAAGAATCTCTGAATGCTTGTAAATATAGGAGAATCAATTGATGCCCATTCAATCTGATTTCTATGTACCATACTTTCTTCTAAATTAACGTCAAGGTAACAAACAAAAGGAAATAAACACCAACCTTAAGCTTTCTAAGCACAACTGAGAATTTGGGAGTCAACCCTAACACTTATCAATGCCTACAGGAACAACAGCCCAATGTTAGAACAGTCCTAAATATAATTGCCTGTGAAGACAGAAGGAAAATCAGTACTAATGTCAACACTACAACTCATCCACTCAGGGGCATGGAAGCTAAAAACTGTTATAATATCACCAAATTTGAGCATCATCCTCTGAACTCATTGATTTAGCTACCTAAGGTTAAATATTCAATCACTTCCATTTGTCACTTGCTTAGATGACAAATTGAGAGGCAGTCATGGTAGAGTGCATAGGGAGCTCTCCTTGGACTTGGGAGCACCTGGATTCAAGTGCTGTTGCTGAGATGTACTGGCTGTGTGACCCTGGGCAAGTCACTTAACCTCTCCATTGCCATGGGCAACTTTCTAAGACTGAAAAGGAAAGACCCTCATTGCAGGAGTTCCCTATTCTGAAGAAATCACAGGTCTGCTCAATATTCCCTATACCTTCACTACATATAATAGATCAAAAAGGAAAATCAGTCTTAAAGGCAGCACAGCCTTATCATTAAAATCTCATCCTTATGATGAAATGGAAAGAGCCATGAAATCACAGTTCCTTTCCCTAATTGATATATCATCTAAGGACACAAATATAGCCAAGGGGGCCATCTCCAGTTGTCCTGGACCCAGATGACTCTGAAGGAAAAAGTGAGGCTTGTGATTTTGCATAGCCCTCCCTCACTTAAATCTAATTCATTTACAAGTCATGTCATCATCTTCCTGATGTCATGGTCTTCTTCAAGAAAGAAGGCCAAACAACAAGAGGAGACATTAGACAATAATTACTCCAACGCCCTTAGTTTATAGAACAAGAAACCAAAATCTGGGAAGTAAGTGACTCTCCCAAGGGCAGATTAGTAGTAAGCTCCAAAGAAGTATTTAAACCCCAAATCCTAGAGATCCAGAGTCAGTGCTCATTAATTAGCCTGTACCATGATGCTTCTTTACTCGGTCTAAGCTTAAGTATTGTCTTCCTACTACGCCAATTGCATTTAAAGAATGCCTGCAAAGATGGCGGAGTAGAAGCAGGTCCTCCCCACAGCTCCTGGATTCCACCTTCCCTAATTCATGTAAAAGGGGACTCTAAACAAACTTTGGAGCTACAGAAACCACAAAATGACACAGAGAAGCTATCCTCCCCCTAAGAACAGCCAGGCAGGCCGGCAGGAATCGTCCAGCTCAGTGCTCTGGGAGCCAAGCCCAGCCCCATGCCAAGGTTTTAGCCCCAGGGCAGGCCTGACCAGGCACAAGCTGGAAGGACTCCAGATCAACAGCAGCTGTGGTAATTTCCAGATTTATCAACACATGGATGTGAAGGACAAAGTGAGAGGTCAGTGCAGTACGGACTTTGGGACCCAGTAGTTGGTAGTGCCTTGGCTTTTGCCCCCAGGGCAAGAAGCTGCTGAGCTTCAGCTCCTGGCCTGCAGAATGCAGGGGGATGAAGCAACCAGTCTGAGGGGTATTAGCTCATGCTTTAAGCTGCTTGGATCTGGATTGCGGTCTAGGGTGGCAGTCCTGGGTTGTGTGACCAGCTTGCCAGAGCATGTGGAGGCTTCAGCAAGGGCTCCCAACTAATACCTCTGGCAGCTGAAAAAACCCCAGCATTTGGGATGGAAGCTCCCCTGTCTGGTAGCAGAATCCTACTGTGGAGAAAAGGCCAAAAGTCAAGTAATTGAGTGGCAAAATCACCAGGCAAAGGAAACAAAGCAAACACAAGAACCCAACATTAGACTCTTATTTTGAGGACAAAAAGGATCAAAGCATGGAACAGGAGGAAGACAGTGAAGTCAGAACTCCTGCACCAAAAATATCTAGGGAAAATATGAGCTGGTTATAGGCCATAGAAGACCTTAAGAAGCAGATAAGAGAAGTGGAGAAAAAATTGGTAAGAGAAATGAGAACAATGCATGAAAATTATGAAATGAGAGTCAACAACCTGACTGAGGAAAATAACACCTTAAAAAACAGACTAACTCAAATGGCAAAAGAGGCTCAAAACCTTAAAAAGTCGAATTTGCCAGATGGAAAAAGAATCTCAAAAGCTCAATGAGGAGAATCATTGCTTCAGAATTAGATTGGAGCAAATGGAAGCTAATGACTTTATGAGAAAACAAGATGCTGTTAAACAGATCCAAATAAATGAAAGAATAGAAGGCAATCTGAAATATCTCACTGGAAAAACCACTGACCCAGAAAATAGATCCAGGAGAGAGAATTTTAAAATTATTGGACTACCTGAAAGCCATGATCAAAGAAAGAACCTAGAAATCATCCTCCAAGAAATTCTCAAAGAAAACTGCCCTGATGTTTTAGAACCAGAGGGCAAAATAAAGGTTGAAAGAATTCACCAATCACCTCCTGAAAAAGATCCAAAAAAGAAAACTCCTAGGAACATTACAGCCAGAAACAATTTGAATATTGTAGAAACACAATCAGGATAACTCAGGATCTGGCAGCTTCTACTCTGAGGTATCAAAGGGCTTGGAATATGATATTCCTGAGGTTAAAGGAACTGGGATTAAAACCAAGAATCACCTACCCAATAAAACTGAGTATCATGTTTCAGGGGAAAATATGGTCATTCAGTGGAATAGAGGACTTTCAAGCATCCTTGAAGAAAAAACCAGAGTTGAATAGAAAATTTGACATTCAGATACAAGAAGCAAGAGAAGCATGAGAAGGTAAACAGGGAAAAGAAATCATAAGGAACTTATCAAAGTTGAACTATGAACATTCCTACATGGAAAAACAATAATTGTAACTGATGAAACTTTTCTCAGTATGAAAATAGTTGAAGGGAATATATGTGTGTGTGTGTGTGTGTGTGTGTGTGTGTGTCTATATCGGAGGGTATACGGGTGTGTATATATGTTTACAGGTATACATAGATAGAGGGCACAGGACCAATTTAATAGGAATGGATGATTCTTTTTTTTTTTTTAAAGCAATTGGAGTTAAGTAATTTGCTCAAGGTTACATGGCCAGTTATTCCTGGGTGTGGTGCTGAGTATCTGAGCCCAGATTTGATCCAGGTCATCCTGACACTGAAGCCAGTGCTCTTACTCGCTGAGCCACCTGGCCGCCCTTAAGCAATTGGGGTTAAGTAACTTGCTCAAGGTTACACGGCCAGGTGTTTCTGGGTGGGTGCTAAGTGTCTGAGCCCGGGATTTGATCTCCAGGTCTTCTCAACACTGGAGCCGGTGCTCTTACTCGCTGTGCTACTTGGCCGCCCCGGAATGGATGATTCTTAAAAGGTGAAATTAAGTGGTGAGAGAGGAATATAATGAGAGCATATGGGGAGAGACAGAATGGGGTAAACTATCTTATATAGAAGAGGCAAGAGAAAATGGTTACAATGAAGGGGAAGAATAGGAAGGCAAAAGAGAATGGGTCAACCTTATTCTCATTGAATTTGGCCCGGGGAGGGAATGAAATACACACTAAATAGGTTATCTCACCCTACAGGAGAGTAGGGGGGAAGGGGATGAGAGGGGGGATGATGGAATGGAGGGCAGACTGGGGGGGAGGGAAGTTGGAAGCACCCACTTTTGAAAAGGGACGGGATCAAAGTAAAGAATAGTACTGGTGGGAGGTGGGATAGGAGGGAGGGAAATATAGTCAGTCTTTTACAATATATCAAGTATGTTAATGTTTTGCATAAATTACACATGTACAACCTATACTGAACTGCTTATCTTTCCAGTAAGGGCGGGTGACAAGGGAGGAAGGGAATGGATCTGGAATTCAAAGTTTTAATATCAAATGTTTAAATACATGTGTGTGTATATATATATATATATACATACATACATATATATATATATATACACACACACAGTATTAATAATAGTATTTTACATGTAATTGGGAAATAAGATATACAGGCACTGGGGCATGGAGATCCACTGTGCCCTACTGGAAAAGTCAAAGGGAGTATGAGAGAGGATATGGGAGGGAGCAGATTGGAGGAGGGGATATACTGTGGGACTGCTGTTTTGGGGCAGTGGGTGGGGTAAAACGGGGAGAAAATGTGTAATTCAAAAATCTGGTGGAAATGAATGATGTAAATCAGAAGTTAATAAAGCATTTGAAAAATGAAAAAAAAAAAAAGAATGCCTGCAAAATACAGTGAACATCTTGGTTTCTAATAGTAACAACAAAAATAATCATGATGATATGAAAATAATAACTGGCATTTATATAGCCCATGAACCTTTGCACAGTACTTTCCATATATAATAGAGTTTTGGGAAAAGACTGGCATCCTTGCACTGGAAATACACAAACATTCTCCACCCATCCCTCAGAATTTACTTAGTTCTTTGAGATCTTTGAGTTGGAAGATGGAACTGAGTCAAACACTGGAGTTTTAAAGAGACACAGTCTGCAAGAAAAAGACTTATGAAGTGGTAGGGTCCTCAATAGCTGAGCAATAGCAACAGTGGGATCAGACTTCTCATCCTCACTTACAAGTAAATAAACTGAGCCTGAAATAATTAGTGATAACAACAAGGAAAAGGAGAAACTAAAAGGAGAGATAGTAAATAGCATAGAAGGGACATGTCAAGAAGGAGCAATGAGCCCCAGTGGGTATATAGACTTGAAGTCTCTGGATGTAACCCATCTGTCTAAGGACTAAGGGAGTTCCAAGAAAAGGTCTGCTCTTTCTCTAACTTCCCTCCAATATGTCTGCCCTTTAACAGACTTTATAATGTGCTTTACCCATTTCTTTACCCCCAACATTTTTTTGGCAATCCAAAGTTTGGTTCAAATTATAAAGAGGACAGGGGTTAGCTAGAGACAAATATGAATTTAGATTAAAGTAGAGAGCTGAACCTTTGCCCAAATCCTCAAAGTTTTGTTAAGTGGGGGCTCTGAGCAATTGTGATTATTTAACTTTATGCTTGATATAGACCCTATAAAACTATGGTAGTAGAAACAACATTAGTTCTGGATTTAGAGGAACTGAGTTCTACTCTCAGCTCTGCTGTTTTTTTACCTATATGGCCCAAGTGAAAGTCATTTCAACTATTAGGCCAATGTTTTCTTATCTATAAAATGAGAAGCAGTTGGGTGGCACAGTGGATAAAGCTTGGAATCAGAAAGACTTCAAACACTTACTAGCTGGATGACCCTAGGCAAGAGGGATGACCCTGTTCACCTCAGTTTTGTCATCTGTCAAATGAGCTGGAGAAGGAAATGGCAAAGCACCCCAGTATCTTTGCCAAGAAAACTCCAAATGGGGTCATGAAGTGTAGGATACAACTGAAATGACTCAAGAGCAACAAAGTTAGGTTGAACTCTGTATTCTCTCAAATCCCTCAATCTCTAAATTATGTTCACTTAGCTAAAGACAGTTTACTGGACACCTTTAATGCCCCTCCCCAAAGTCTTTAGTCCCTTATATCCAGTACTTACAACAGGAAAATAAATCAGAGGACCATTGGGTTACTCAACAAGAATTTGTTAAGCTCTTACTATGTACCAAGAACTGTGCTAAGTACTTGAGATACAAAGAAAGGTAAAAACATAACCCCTGCCCTCAAGAAGTTGACATTCTAATGGAGAAGATAGCATTGGGTAAACTATGGATGTGAAAACAAAGGGAATCTCAGAGGGAGGAGACTGAAAAAGAGATAAAAACTGTATTTTCTGCACACTGGAGAACATTGGGCACCCCCAATGTCTGGAATGTCCTTCTTCCTCTCAGAATTCTGGGTTTCTTTCAAACTTCAGTTCATGTTCCACTTTCTACAAGAGTTATTTCCTCATTCCCTCAGCTGTTTGTGCCCTCCAGTCAAAGACTACTTTGTACAGTATTCATTTTACAAAAATACTGTGTAAATTTGCATATGTGTTTGCTGTCTCCCTTTAGAATGTAAGTCCCTTGAGGAAAGTGATAAATTTTCACTTTTGTTTTTATCTTCTAAAATAGGAACTGGAATATAATGGTTATTTAACAAATGCTTGGCTAAAACTACTTATTTACCATTTTCTTCAGGAAAAATAGAAGGAAATTGAGTTTAATATACATTTATTAAACACCTACTATGTGCAAGGAAGTGGCAATTTAAAGATTAAAATAAAAATAGTCATTGTCCTTGAAGAACTTATACTCTATTGGAATTAAGAATATTTGTTGTTTTTCTGTAATTTTTTTCAATCATGTCTGTCTCTGTGTCCCCATTTAGGGTTTTCTTGGCAAAGATACTGGAGTGGTTTGTCATTTCCTTCTCCAATTTGTTTTACAGATGAGGAAATTGAGGCAAACAGGGTTAAGTGACATATCCAGGGTCTCACAGGTAGTACATGTCTGAGGGTAGATTTAAACCCACAAAGATAAGCCTTCCTGACCCCAGGCCCAGCACTCTATCTACTGGACCACCAAATAGTAATAATAATAATCACATTTATTTAGCATTTTAAGGTTTTCAAAGTGCTTTATAAATAACTAATTTAATCCTCAACACAAAACTCTGGAAAATATGTGCTACTATTGTGTCCATTCTCTGAAGAGGAAACTGAGGCAGACAGTGGTCAAGTCACTTGTTCACAGTAACACAGCTAGTATTTGGGCAATATTTAAAGTCAGATATTTCTGAATCCAAGTCCAGAAGTCATTATACTTATGAGATAATCTGAGAAACCACTAAAAACTGGGGTGGCAGAGGAGGGTGAATAAAGAAATGTTTCATACAGAAAAATGTGTTTCCACATTATGGTAGAGTAGAAATGGTGGGGCACAAGCTGTGGGAATCCCCTTGAATCTTCCCCCTTGTTCTGGAGTTCCCCAGACACCAAAAGCCTTCCATAATCAATATGACTGAATCTCTGTTACCCTTAACCTAGCCTATCCCTCCTTTGTCTGTTACCTAGGACTGTTTCCCACCCTTGATTTTATCAAAATCCCATTCTCTTGGTTCATGGTTTCTGATCCCAATTCCATCAAGATCCTCCCTAGACCTCTCCTCTCAAACTACTAGACCACCCCTAGGTCCATCCCACAGTCTTTCTGAAGATAAAATCCATCTTGCCTCCTTGAAGGCACTGAGATTCAATCTAGCTCAGATTCAGTCTGTTTCAGATTGTACTAACCTGTTTTTCATTACAAGCATCACAAATATTTTGACTCCTTAAGAGTCTGCCCAATGTGGCAGATAATGAATTTTGTTTTACTTTGACTGAGAGAAGGCTTGAGTTAAATTCATTCAGTAGGACCCAGTGTATAGTTATTTTGGGGTCCTGAGCATCCCTAAATTCCAAACCCCAACAGAAAGAGCATGTACATTGGAGTTTTGGCACTCAAGTTTGGATTCCCAAGTTCTACTAAGCCTCTCTGGGCCTCAGTTTCATTCTCTGCTGAATAAAGGAATTGGATTTAAATGGTCTCTGAGGTCCCTCCCAACTAAAGATATATGTTCATTTCCTACTTCTTGTCTTCAGAGTTTTGAATGGGGGATAAGAATTGAATGGGATCAGATGCCAAGGCAGAGTGGTCATCTGCTTTGCTGAGGGGAATATCCAAACTAGTGACATCTTAGGTCCATTGCATTTCCAAAGTATAACTCAACTTATCTAAAGATGGGGCTGGTGCCTTTGAAAAAAATCAGTGTGGTATATTGGAAAGAGTGTGGGACCTAGACTAAGGATACGTGCATTCATCGGCTAGTGCCTCCTCGCCAAAAGAAAGTCATGTTATATTTATTTTGTATGTACTCCCTTGATAGAATGTGAGTACCCTTAAGGGCAGGGATTGTTTAATTTATTTTTCTTTATATTATGAGTTTCTAGCATAGGGACTGGCACAGAGGAGGCACTTAACAAATGCTTATTGATTGATTGACTGACCAATCTATTCTCTCATTTTACAAATGAGGAAACTTGAGGCGCAGAAAGATTAAGTAGCTTGCCTAAAGTCTGTAATGATATCAGGTAGCAATTATTAGAGTTGACAAAAACAAAATTCTATATTACTCTATGTGAGTGTGTGTGTGTGTGTGTGTGTGAGAGAGACAGAGAGAGAGAGAGAGAGAGAGAGAGAGAGAGAGATAGATTCCCCATTCCTAAAGAACACAAACTCCTTAAAATCAAAGACTGTTTATTTGTCTCGATATCTCCAGTGCCTAGCACAGTTCCTGGAACACAGTAGTGTTGTGTTTTGGGGTTCTGGGAACCTTGAAATGCAGCTGTACAGGGTGGGTCTGCCTCGAAAGAATTTGACCACTCAAGCCTTCTTTCAGTCAGAATAGTGAGGTTTTTATTATAACACCAATTAGGCTATTAGGTGGGCAAGAGTTCTAGTAAATTTTCAAATTTAGTGAGTATGGAACTGATACTTTTATACAAAAAAAAAAAAAAAAGGACTATGGGAAGATCTGGAAGGGATTAAGGACTGGCAAGTAGCCTGGGGTGGGCCAGGTGAAGACAATGAAAGGTGTTAAGTGGCAGTTCACAGTGAGAGGACAGTTAAAAGTATTATTGAATGTTAGGTAGACTGGGATGGACTAGAAACCTCAGGCAAATGCCAGGGACTGGGTTTAGGGACTGGGTTGTACGGGAAAGTTTAAGGCAAAGATATAGTTTTACACCAGTGTGAGAAAGTTGTAGGGGTCCTTTCAGGGGTCCAGCTCTAATCCTGAGTCCCATCAGTAGGAGCCTAATAAATGCTTGTTGACTGATTGATCTCAGTTCTGGCATTTTGTTATATGGCCATTGGCAAATCACTGAACCTCCTTGAGTCTCTCATATACTGAAAGAAGATCTACCAAGTTGACTTTACCTATTGGAAGGGTATATGTCTATATCTATGTCATCTATTTATCTATATCCACACATATTCATATCAATTATTATGTTGATATACAGGGTGCTACAAAGGTCATTTTTTTTTACTAGATTTTATTTCACATGTACAGGGAACTCCTGGTGAGGAAATTCCCTCTACCAACACAGTTCAACTATTCCTAAATGCAGTCTCATGAAGGTTTTCTGAGATACAGCCTGGATAAGTGACGTAGGCTTAAGTCCTACTTCTGAGACCTAGATCCTATGTGATCCTGGGCGAGTCACTTCACCTTTTGGTCCCCCAGGTAATGCCTTAAGACTATTTAAATTCAAAATAAGTTGTAGATCTGCTTTAATTAGGAATGAATCAGGTTTGATTGCTATCATCCTTCCCCAAAACTTCCCTCTACCCCTTTCCACACACAGAGATTACAATCTAATTTTTTTAATTTCATAAAACCTTGCAAAAAGTCACAAACAAATATAGAACACTAAAGCACTGAAAAATGGGAAGTGTTCTAAGTGCTCAAAAATGTACTGAGGGTGATGGACATTTAAATGGCATTATTTTTCATATGTTGTCTACAATCAAAATTTTTTTGAGTTGCTGATTTTGAAAATATATACCAATTATCCAAAACACCAGTGATCTTTTAATTATTTAGAAGGAAAAAATGGATTTATGATTTCTGTTACATGCTGTTTAAAAGGCAACATTTTTTATTATCTTTGATATGATTCATTGCATATTGTAAACATCTTTGTGATGAAGCATCTCCCTGAGCAAGAAGCAGAGATGTTAAGAAATTGGTCTTCAGTCTTCCAGTTGCTTTCCTTTTCCAACTGTTTTCCACACAGCAGCCAAAATGATAAATCTAAACCACAGAGCTGACCCCATCACAGCCCTGATGAAAAAACTTCAGTGGTTCCCTACTGCCCCTAAAATAAAACAGGACCTTCTCAGTCTGGCATTTAAAGTATTAGACAATCTTACTCCAAACTACCTTGGTAATTTCATTTTACAATACTTCCTTTCAGGCATTCTAGGTTCTACACAAAAAGAATTCTTGGCTCCCAGATGTCAGCATTCCATTCTGCCTATATGTATTGGCATATGTAAGTCCCCATGCCTTGAATGCACTCCTTCCTCATCTCTAGTCCTAGGAATCTTCATTCTTCTTTGAGACTCAACTCAGATTCAAACTTTCAAGGATTCCTTTTTCTCAGCCCATTTACCAGTATTAACTCCTGCTCAAATTCTTTGGGGTAGAGTTATCTTGCAGAGGACTGGTAAAAAGTAAATGTAAACCCCTTGAGGGCAAGGATTATTTCCTCATGTCTCTTTTTCTTAGCACTTAACCTTGTATATAGCAGACAATATTATGCATATAGCACAATAGATGATTGTTGGTGAATTAGAAGGACCTGATACAAAGTGGTTAGAGACACACAGAATATTGCTTTCTCTTTCTTCATTATACTAAAAATCTTTCTGATTCTGGCTTAGGAGTTTGCATGCATGTAATATCTCAATACTGAGTGAATTTTCTTTACTTTGCAGTAATTTTTCCATGGAGTTCAACTATTATGTTGACTTAAAGCAAGTGTAAATGTGAAATCCACAAGCTGTAAATTGACACAGCAGCATGATTTCCTAATGCAAGAAATTCATTTGAGACAAGAGACCACAAGATGTGATAGCTCCTATCAAAAAATCTTGGATATTAATTACTGGGAATTACTCACCAGCATCTGCACATAACCAGATCACCCAGTTGAATCAATATATGTGTGAAGGTCTTTCAGTTGCTCTAGTAGATTGAAAAATATTGGAAAATTGAAGAAAGCAAGACCAGTTATGGCCATGTAGCAGGGGTCATCCTATTTAGTACACAAGGAGGTGGGCACATTCAGTCACATGCAACTAGTGACTCTGGGTTAGTCTCATACGTGCAATGTGCAATGGCTGGGGATTATGCCAAAACTGATAACTAAGCCAGGAAGATCTGCCCATTCTATGATTTATAAGGAGTGAAGATAGATTACTTCTGGCAAACAGCCAATGCCAACTCTTCCTTCAACTTCCAACAATTAAGAATCTCAAATTATAAGGACACTGATGCCCAGGGAAGCTTGCTCAGTGACATAGGTAATAAGGATCAAAGGCAAGATCTGAACAAAGGTCCTATGTTTGCTTGGACAGTGCTTTGTCCACTGATCCATGAAGAGAGCTAGAACCATAGGAGATTATTATTGTAAAGTGGAATTTCAAGGCTCTGGATCTCAGTTGCAATTGTGAGAGACTGACCTAAGTTACACCTGCATTGATATGTGGCTGAAGTGGAATAGAGAAGGTAACTACTGGGTTTGAAGAAATTGAGGAAATGAGAGGCCAAGTCAGGTTGCTGGAGTTGTCAACATGAATATGGAAATTCTTGGAGATTAATAATCAGGGCATAAGGTGGAGAGAAAGTCTGTGGGTTAGTGACTAAAATCAGAAAAACTGGGAAAATGACTTAGAGGTTGATAGATGACAACAGGAAGGATTGAAAGAAGACAGCACATATAGTTTGAATGGATCTTAAAAGATAAGGACTCTTTGAAAGATGGTAGCAGAGGAATGGTATGGAAACAGAAATCAGGAACAGGAAGTATAAAACAAACTTCCCCTCTCACCCTGAAAGGTCAGAATGTGAGAAGTTGTTGAAAATGGAAGGGTTTGCAGGTGTGGTGACCTCAAAGAACAGCAAGATTTCCTCTGGTATGAGGAAGTAGATGAAATGGTGGCTCAAAGCTTGAGGATAGAAGTGGAGTTGTGGATAATAGATCAGAGAGTGAAAAAAAGAAACAGCAGAATGGACTGGGAGGGAGGGACTAGGAAGTATTAGATGTGATAAAAAATAGGGGTAGAGGTCCAATAATAGACAGCATAGGCCACCACATGTACATTAGAAGGTAAGACCAGAATCCTGAGACTGAAGAGGTGATAAAACAGAAGGAAGATGCTTTGGCATGCTTCAGGGGTCAAACTAAATCTATAGGGAATTAAGTCAATTAATCCTCCCCTGAATTTGAAAGAGAATTTGGCACTGTTGTATTTAGGGAGGTACAGGGGGTATCTAGAAGTCACTTTCCTTCTTTGATTAAGAAGGGGAGATCTTAGGATTGGGGATATTGAATATTCTACCTCCTAAAGATTCCAATTCCTCCTTTGATCCAGCAACACCACTCCTAGGGTTATATCCCAAAGAGATCATAGAAGTGGGAGGAAGGCCCATATGTACAAACATGTTTATAGCAGCTCTTTTTGTGGTGGTAAAGAATTGGAAATTAAGGGGGTGCCCATCAATTGGGGAATGGCTGAACAAGTTGTGGTATATATGTTATGGAATACTATTGTGCTATAAGAAACAAAGAGCAGATGGACTTCATATTTACCTGGAGAGGCTTATACAAACTGATGCTGAGTGAGAAGAGTAGAACCAGGAGAAATTTGTACACAATTACAGATACAATGTATGTGTGATGACCAACTTTGATAGACTGGACTCTTCTCAGCAATGCAGTGATATTAGTCAATCCCAAAAGACTCATGATGGAGAGAAATATGTGCATCCAGAGAAAGAACTAGAAAGAACTGAGTTTATATCCAGGTGAAAGCAAAATACCTGATCTTTTTCCTTCTCTTGTTTGGTTTTATGTCTTCTTTACCATTTTTCATTCCATCTGATACAATCCATCTTTATAACCTGACTAATGTATAATGTGAAAGTATTTACAGATCCTATACTTGACTGTATGCCACCATGGGGGAGGAGGGGAGGGAGGGGGACAAAATGTGAAACTCAAGGAATTGTGGAATTGAATCCTGTAAACTAAAAGGAAACAAACAAATTAATTAAAAAATTTAAAAAAAAGAAATATGATCAAATAAATTAATGGCAAAAAAAAATTATTCCGATTCCATCTTCCTTGATTAAGAAAACAAAGACCTAAGTTTCTTTAAGCTTCTGAGTTCCCAGAAGGGGGTGTATAGGCTCCTGGGATTACAGATTTCAAGGATCCTAACTCTAGAACTAGAAAAGGCTTCAAAAGCCACCTAATGCAATTCTTTCATTTAAAAAATGAGGAAACTGGATCCCAAGATGAATAAACCCCAAGGTCATAAATCAGTAAGTGACTAAGGCAGAATTCAAACCCAGTTCTTCCAAAATTCAAATCTGGGTCTCCAGTCACTTATACCACACTGCCAGGAGGAGGTGGGGGGGGAGGGGTAATGTATTAAAATACATTTAATTGAATTTAATTACTGTTCATTCTCCAGTATTCACTTAATACTATAGCTAGGCAGTGGTTAGTTTAATAAGTTATCTTGGTCTGGATGTTACACCCTATTTCTGTCACATAGCATTACAGTCATTACTCAGTCCATGGCCAATAAGGGATTTTTAATTTTTTTTTTTGCTTGACTATGCATATTTGTCAGGATTTTGTTTTTCTTTTTCAACAGAGAAAAGAGAGAAAAAATATTTTTCACTGAAAACAATTAAAATTTTAAAAAATCATCATCCAATCGACCTTTCTTTGATCTGTGCTTGTCTCCTCTTGACAACATAATCCATCAGTTTGAAAGGTAGCATAAAATAACAGACAGAGGATCACTTGTGGAATCAGGAAGACTAGGTAGCTGCTGGCTTTGGCAAGAAACTTAGCCCCTCAATGCCCCTAGGAAAGATTTTAAGATTACAAATTACAGACATATTGACTCTTACCATTGGTGGAGGAAGCTTTCACACTAGAAATTCCATACATTTATGATCACAGGTTTGAATGAAGAAAAGAGAAATGCTAAGATCATTGCCTTTGGCCCCAGAACTATACTCTCCCTCTCCTTTTATATCTTTTTTAAAAATGAGTTTTTCATGAGAATATGTTCATGGAGGATCAAAGGACTGAGTTGGGACAGTAGACCTCACCTGTATAGTTCCCTCATTTTACAAGGCAACTTAGGTCCAGGGAAAGGAGGTGTTTGCCCAAGGCCCCATAACACATAATGGCATAATTGGACACTAGAAACCAGGTCTTCTCACTCTAAGTCACAGTATTTTTTTCATTGTTTATCCTGCTTCTTATGGGAAGGGCTAACACTCAGGTAGGGCTGGACCAAATTCAGTCTCGTGCCCAGAATGGCTAGATGGGGATATGCATTTTTTTTTTCAGAGGAGAGGAGGAAAGGAATCATTAAATTTAGAGCTTGAAGGGGCCTTAGAGATCATCTACTCCTACCCCCCAGTAACATTTTCCAGAGGGAAAAGAAAGGCACAAAAAGAGAAAATGACTGGAAAGGTTGTATAAAAACTAAGCAAGAGATCAGAGAACTCTAAGTCTGTGGTCATAAAAGACAATAAAAGGAAAGAGATATTCAAGAAGAAAAGATGCAGAATGTAATTAATATGTGCATACAAAATTTGCAGGCTTGGGGTGCCTAGGTGGCCCTGGAGTCAGGAGGACATCAATTCAAATCCTGCCTCAGACACTTAACACAAAAACTAGCCATGTGACTTTGGGCAAGTCATTTAACCCCAATTGCCCTACCTTTTCCCCTCCAAAAAAAAAAGCAAAATTTGCATACTTAAGAGAATCTTGGGTCACAGAAGAATTTAGGAAACACTACCAGACTGAGTTAAGAAAGCCCAATAATTCTTTATTCCATTATCTTCCCTTGAAAGAATTGAAAAATAAATTTAATCGCTGGCAGAGATATAACAAAAAATTCTGACTTCTGGGGAATGGAGACCTCTCATTGGTATAACTGCTCCCATGAATGGTTGAGGTAGTTTAAACATAGAAGTTATGAGAATTGAAGAGGTCAAGGTCAGGGTGATTGAAGGGGTAAAGGATAGAGATGGAGAATGATATAAACCAGGTACTGATATTACTAGGAAGGAGAAAGATTGCCTTAGATGTCCATAATGGATGACAATAATGATCTGAACAGGAAGAAGAGAACCACAAATGAGAAGTAGTTGGTGAGCAATGGTGACCAATGGAGGATGTAAAGTATCATTAGGAAAGAAGACATGATGTCATCTGTTCATCTTGGTCCTGAATGGCAGGGACTATGCGAGAGAAAGAGCAGCCAGTTTTAGAGATGCTGCCAGGAGAAACGGTGTCCAAAAGAAAGCTAAGATTCAGCAAGCAATGAAAAATGGGAACTACATGATAAGGGAACAGATAAGGCTAACTTATTAACAGTAAAGCAGAGTATCAAAGTGTATAGGAAGTTAGAAACTAGAGAGAACTAGGTGAGTTTAAGAAGAAGTAGCAAAAGAACACGTAATGAAGGATAAGAGGTTTTCAAGCCAGAGATGGATCATCCTAACAAGGTACAGTTATGAGAGGACAAGAGGTAGCTTGCTTTCTTATCTTACTTGATCATTTGCTCTTTTCTGAGTTACCTCTCTCCAGCAACTCCTATGGGGTAGCTGACCACAAAGAACAAGGTGGGAGACTCCAGGTATAGGGAATATATTCTTAGGACTGGGATAAAAGACATCTCCTCAGATGTTAGGACTGGAGTAAAGCTATAACCACTACCCACCCTCTTTACAGCTTTGATATTGATGGCGACATCAGTTTTTGATGTGTTACATTTATTTTTTCAGAATAAACAGTGGAAACCTATATCAACAACAACAAAAGATCCTTTTAAAAAAGTTTAATAAATAAATAACACTTCCTTTTCTCAAATGAGCCAAATTCTAATTTCATGCCCAAGCCTCATAAAACTAATCACAAAGAATTCATTTAGCATGATTAAGGGATGTAGTACAGCTCTTTAGGAGGAAATGTATCCTATTATATTTCCACTCCAGAGCACTATATTATTAAAGTGAAATATTAATGATATTTTCATTACAATGGGCAAGGAAATTATGGACAGGATTCAACACCTAAATAAAAAAATACTTGGAACTGTTTTAGAATTACATAGTTTTATAATATCCTATTCATATCTATTCACCTTCTTTGGAAGAAAAAACATTTTAAAAAATCTAATATGCCATATGTATTTATTAATATAAAATTATAGAAATGTACTTCCAATCTAAGTAGGAGCAATGAAAGAATATTGAATGAAAGAGAAATTGTAATAGAATTCCTTTAGCCTAGTGCTAAAGGAACTCTATGTGATTATTTTTATTTTAATTAGGATTTTCACTTCTTTTTTGGGAAAAAAATTATAATAGTTTATTCATAATGAATCTGCTCTGAGAAAGAGCATTCTTGCAAATCATGGTTCTTTCTGGGATATTAAAACCATTTTTTTTTTGGCTCCCAAAATGACTGTGTATAACTTACACCACTAAAATATGTCTTGTTTTAAAGTCTCAAGGACAAGATTAGCATGAGTTCCTGAACTAGTATTTCCTGTGGAAAATACTAGCCCACCATTGGGAATAAATGATTCTGTCAGAGAAACTTGCTAGTGTGGGATAGTGAGGACAAGATTACTGCTGACACCGAGCAGCTCAGAGATTATTCCACTAGGAAAGGGTCAAATTATCAAGTATAAACCTAGAATTGAGAGGGAATTCAGAAATCATGGAGTTCTCTAATTTGACAGATGAGGAAATGTGACCTACCCAAGGTCACACCCAGTAGCAAACCTGGGATTCAAACTTTGACTTGGCCTCTTGGCTCCGAACCCAGCAATCCTTTTGTTGAGCCATGTTGTCTCTATAAATGAGATTTGTCTGAGAGCATGTATCTGTGAGCTGATGGAGAAGGAGAGTTGTCCTGAGGAGCAACTTAACTTTAGAACTGCAAGGGACATTTAGTCCAATCACCTAACTTCACAAATGAAGAAACTAAGTCCTAGGGAGGTTAAATGAATTCATAGGATCCAGATATAGACTGAAAGGGACTTCAAAGGGCATTTAGTCCAAGGTCCTCACTTTACAGATGAGGAAACTGTGAGGGATAAGTTTCCCCATTCTGAAAAATCAAATCTAGAGTGGCTTCAGCATCCACTAGGGCCTAAGTTTAGAAGTCACCTGACCTTGTAGGAATCTGGGACTTAGAGCAATGGAGACCCTCCTCAGTGCCACCTTAACACAAGATATGCCAAATAAGGACAGAAGTGCTTTCTCAAATGTACATTGGGTGATCTACTGTTTCCTTTTTCTGGAACTTGAGGTAGATTGCTGCATTTGGATTGTACACCTAACTTCCAGCCAATGGAAGAAAAGGGTCAGGAGGGGAGTGGGGGAGAATTCTGTGTCAGGGCTTTATATCTTCGTCATTTCCTTTTGTAAATTGCTTCTCCTCCCTGACCATTTGTCAAGAGGGTGGTCCTTTCTCAAGATCATAAGAAACCATTCTTTTCTGCTTTCTCTGAGTATTATTAGGATAAGGATTTCTGTTGCACACAGTTTTTGGGGTGCACACAAAACTGAGCTCAGTGAGTTGAGGTGTTCTCAAACACATAGGCAGAGCCAGTATTCAAAACCAGGTACACTGACTCCCAAGATTCTTTTTCCTTTTTTTTTCTTTTTTTTTTTTGGAGGGGGAAGGCAGGGCAATGGGCTTAAGTGACTTTCTCAAAGTCACGTGGCTAGTAAGTGTGATCAAGTATCTGAGGCCGGATTTGAACTCAGGTCCTCCTGACCCCAGGGCCAGTGCTTTATTCACTGTGCCACCTAGTCACCCCTTTTCTTTCTTTTTTAAGAAAATTAAACAGGTTATGATTATGGGTGAACTCTAAAGTAATATAATTTGATAGAAATTGAGGTAAAGTCTTACACTCAAGTTAAAAAAAAAGCCAAATAAACATTATAGTCTCAGCAGGTATGGCTAGAAAAGAGTTAAAAAATCAATCAATGGATTAACAATCATTTACTATGTGTTAGGAATGGTGCTCAGTTCTGGTGACTTATGGGAAAAGCAAAAACAGTGCTTGCCCTCGATGGGCTTACATTCTAATGGGGGAGGCATTTGTATATAAATAGGTGCACACAATGTATAAGTAGAAAAGATTGAAGGTAATTTAGAGGGGAAGGTTCTAGAAAGGGGTGGAGAACCTGACAACTTGAGGTCACATGGGCCCTCTAGGTCCTCAACTTCAGCCCTTTGGTCTTAATCCTTTTATTAAGGAGATTTGTTCTGTGAAGTTTGGATTCAATCAAAGGACCTTACTTAAGGAACAGAGGGCCACATATGGTCTCAAGGCCAGATTCCCCACCCTACATCTAGAAACTGGGGGACCTAGGGAAGTCCTACTACAAGAGGTGGGATTTGAGCAGACTTGGCTTTCATGAAGTCAAAAATTCTGAAAGGTGAGAAGGGAGAGAATTCCAGGTATGAGATAGCCAGGGCAAAAGTATGGAGACAGGAAAAGGAGCCCAGGCTGGTAAAAGATGAGTATGACTAGACCATGGCATGCAGGTAGAACAATAATATATGAAAAGGTTAGAAGATAGAAAGAAACCAGGTTTTAAAAATCTCTGAATGTCAAACAGAGGTTTGTATTTGATTCTAGAGGTAATAGGGTACCATTGAGGATTATTGGGGGGGGGAGGCCAGGATGTGGTCAAATCTATGCTTTGGGATAAATCACTTTGGTAGCTGAGTGCTAGATAGATTGAAGTGGGAAGAGACTTGGGGCAAAAAGCCCAATTAGAAGACTATGGTAGGGGCGGCCAGGTAGCACACCGAGTAAGAGCACTGGCCCCAGTATCGGGATGACCTAGAGATCTAATCCAGGCTCAAACACTTAGCATTCACCCAGAAACACCTGGCCGGGTAACCTTGAGCAAGTTACTTAGCCCCAATTGCTTTTAAAAAAAAAAAAAGAAGACTATTGTTATAGCCTAGGCAAGAGGTGATACCTGAATTAGGATAGGGTCCATGTAAGTAGGGAGAAAGAGACAGATGCAAGAGAGGTTGTTGAAGGGAAAAAATTACAAGATTTGGCCACCAATTTGAATATGTTGTGGGTGTGAGTAGAAGTGAGGAGTTGAGGATACCAACTGAGATTACTATCCTGACTGGGAGGATGGTAATGTTCTTCATAATAATCAGGAAGTTCAGAAGAGGGGTGGTTTTAGAGGAAATGATAATGAGCTCTGTTTTGGGCATATTGAGTTTGAGATATGTATGGGACATCCATAAAGCAGCTAGGTTGTAAAGTGGGTAAACTCATCTTCCTGAGTTCAAATCTGGCCTCAGACACTTACTACCTGTGTGACCCTGGATAAGTCAATTAACCTTGTTTGCCTCATTTTACTCATCTGTAAAATGAGCTGGAAAAGGAAATGTCCAACCATTCCAGTATCTTTACCAAAAAAAGCCCCAAATTGGGTCATGAACACTTGGACATGACTAAATAACAATGGGACATCGAGTATAAAATGTCCAGTAAAAAGTCAGTGATGTGAGACTTTAGCTAAACAGAAAGACTCGAACTGGACATACATATTTGAAAATCATATGCATAGAAATAACCAGCAAATCATGGGATCTGATAAGTTTAGCAAATGGAAAAATGCAAAGGAAAGAAAAATTAAGCTCAGGAGAAAGCCAAGAGGGACTCCCACAATTAGTAGGAGTGGCACAGATGAAAACTCATCAAAGAATGAGGAGTGGTCAGCTGTTAAGAGGAGAACCAAGAAGCAACAATATCAGGAAAACTCAGAGATGGTAGTCAATGGTATCAGATGCTACGTAAACGTCAAGTAAGATGAGGATTGAGAAAAGGTCAGTTGGATTTGGCAATTAAGAGATCACTGATAACTTCGGAGAGGACATTTTCAACTGAATGATGATGTCAGAAGCAATAATGCAGAGAGTTTAGAATAAAGTTAGAGGAGAGAAAACAGAACACCAAATGGAGACATTTTTACAAGGTGTTTATCTAAGAAAGAGAAGACAAAGGACAATATTCAGTGGAATGTGGTGTGCCCTACTGAGAGCATTTTTTAAGGATTAAAAAAATAGTTTTTGTAGAAATCAGGTGAGGAATCAGTAGATGGAGAAAGACTACAGATTAGAAGAAAGCAGAGATAATAATCAACTACCATTTATTAAGCTCCTTCTGCATGTTAGGCAGTGTGCTAAGCCAGGGGGTGGGGAGCCTGTGGTCTTGAGGACATATGTGGCCCGCTAGGTCCTCAAGTGTGGCCCTTTGAAGTTTAAATTCAGTCAAAAGACTATACTTGAGGACCTAGAGGGCCACATGTCACCTTGAGGCTTCAGGTTCCCCACCCCTGTAATGCTAAGCCCTGAGGATAGAAAGAAAGTGTAATCTCAAATGAAAAGAGTGGGGGCAATCTGTTTTAGAGAAGACATGAGGGAAAGCAATCAAGGATAAATGCAAAGAAATGACAAAGAGATGGGCCACCTCTCCATCAGAAACAAAAGGGAAGGAAAAGATCTGCCAAGTTCAAGGATAATCAACGATATATAATAGCAGCCAAAAAACATTCATGGGTATTTGAATTCTATCCGAAGGGTTAAGGATTCAGAAAAGGAAGGCAATCATCCTGATTCTAATAATAAAATCTACAGTTCCAGATGTGGAGCACACAACAGTTAAAAATCTAAAAACCTCCCCCGTGGTCTACCATGTCAGGAATGTGCTTACTCTGGGTTGCAGACCTAGGACAACTCTGTGACTCTTTGCACCTTAACTCCTCTGGTGGTTCTCACTGCATAATTCAGCAGTCCAGCACGCAAAGATACTAACATATGTTAAATAATGATTTAATTAGACTCGTAAAGTCATTACCCAGTGAAGGACCTGATTTTACGCACCCACTGCACTGAGAAGTTTCAAAGGGAGAAAGTGAATCACACATAAAAGCCACTTCTGCTTTTCAGTAAAACAAACCGATGTGTTAATTAGTATACATCTTGAAGACCTCTTTATGCTTAAATATAGGGTGAAAGAGCAAAGTGGCATCCATGACTTCAAGGTGATAAAGCTAAGTAAAGTGATTTACTTAGAAACTTTTGCTTCACAGGGACATGTTGCTTCTTCTGTTGGATGGTAGGGGGTAGGGAAGACATGAGTGATAAACAGTGCCAGCCATACTGGCTGTTCTGTGGGTAGCTGAGACACAAGATCAACAGAGATACACATGGTCTCAGTGAAATCATTCCAAATAAAGAAAATACACCTTAGTATACAGCATGTGGAGCATATAGTTTTCAGTATGAAGAGACATGTTGGCCGAACCTAATAAAGTTATAGAGCATAAACTCATTTGCACAACTTTACAGAGGATGTCAAGATGATTTAGAATAATATGGAAGGAAGGAAGGAAGGAAGGAAGGAAGGAAGGAAGGAAGGAAGGAAGGAAGGAAGGAAGGAAGGAAGGAAGGAAGGAAGGAAAGTTGAAAGGAAAATAATTTCTAACATAGCTTGAAATGAGCTCCAGCTATGACTACTTGCTATTCCCCAAACCTGTCATTCCAAGCCACATCTCTGAGTCTTCGAAGAGGGTATCTTGCATACCTGAAGTGAACTCCCTCCTCACTTTCTCCTTTTGTAATTCTTAGCATCAAGGTTTAATTAACCCTTTCTCCAGTGGTTAGCGCTCTCTGTCTGTCTCTGTCTATCTCTATCTGTGTCTGTATCTTTCTCTGTCTCTGTCTCTCTCTGTCACACACACACTCACACACACACACACCAAATTATGTTGTATTATTTATCTGTCAAAATGGTATTTCCCACTCTCAGTATCCACCAGTGGAATGCAAGTTCCTTGAGGTCAGGGACTATTTTTTTTAATACTTTTTTTCCTCAGCTCCTAGCATTAGTCCCTTGCATGTAGTGGGCACTTTTTTTTTTAATGCCTATTGAGTTTACCTAAACCATCCTAAATATTCAAAGGTGAAACTGGAAAGTAGACAAGTAAGTGTGAAGTGAAACAGATCTGTTGGTATTGCTAGAGCAAGCTATCTACACCAGCAACAATGATGGAACCACCACAGTTAGATTTCACCATCTCAGGATGAAGACAGGGTGGTAGCACATGGAAAGTTACTGGGAAGGCAGTTGAACTTTGCCAAATACATACAAAAATTTATACTCAAAGTAATGCTATTTTTCAAAAATCACTCAGGAATTGATTTTTAAGGTATCATTAAAAAGGGAATTATTCCAAAAGAATATACACTATAATAAAGGCATCATTACCCCCACCAAAAAAAGTGATCAAGAACAGAAGCAACTTTTTCATATCTAAGTTTTTTTTTGAGAATCCTCTGTGCATATGTAGGTATTTTAATGAAAGTATGAGAGGGGAAACAGTAGGTTCTATTAAACTATGAGATTCCACTGTGAAGAGCTTACTATAGCTTCTTTTTGAGCATGAGACTCTATAAAATGAAATTCACTAATAATAAAGTCTCTTTTCTCTCAGCATCTGACTCTAAAAAAGAAAAATTCTACCTTCATAAAGGCTCTTTCCCCTCAAGGTGACTGCTGTGTGAGATTTAGATCATAAAAGATTCTCAGACAGACTCAACAAAAAGGATGATTTTGCCTAATAATCCACAGGGTATTGAATGCAAATGAGATATCAATAAGGAGAAATGGTATACCTTGCCAAAGGTATTCCTCATTATCTTTTTTTTTTGGTTTTTATAAATTTGTTTACTTTTAGTTTACAAGATTCAGTCCCACAATTCTTTGAGTTTTGAATTTTCTCTCCCTCTCCCCCCTCCCTACCTCCATGATGGCATACAATCAAGTACAGTATCTGCAAATACTTTCACATCTGACAGTAGTCAGGTTATAAAGAGGGATTGTATCAGATGGAATGAACAATGGGAAAGGGGAAATAAAACCAAACAGGAAAAAAGAAAAAGAGCAGGTAGTTTGCTTCAATCTGGATTCAAACTCAGTTCTTTCTCTGGATATAGACATCTCTCTCCATCATGAGAATTTGGGGTTTACTTATAACCCCGAATTGCTGAGAAGAGTCCAGTCTATCAAAGCTGGTCATCACACATACATTGTGTCTGTAATTGGGTACAAATTTCTCCTGGCTCTACTCTTCTCACTCATCATCAGCTCATATAAGAAAAGACTTTCCAGGTAAATATGAAGTCCATCTGCTCCTTGTTTCTTATAGCACAATAGTATTCCATTACATGCATACACCACAACTTGTTCAGCCATTCCCCAATTGATGGACACCCCCTTAATTTCCAATTCTTTGCCTCCACAAAAAGAGCTGCTATAAATATTTTTGCACATATGGGTCTTCCTCCCACTTCTATGATCTCTTTGGGATACAAACCTAGAAGTGGTATTGCTGGGTCAAAGGGTATGAAATTATTTGTATCCCTTTGGGAATAATTCCAGATTGCTCTCCAGAATGGTTGGATCAGTTCACACCTCCACCCGCAATGCATTAGTGTTCCAATTTCTCTACATCCTCTCCAGGAAAATTTGTCCTTTTCCTCTTTTGTCATCTTAGCCAATCTGACTGGTGAGATGTGGTACCTCAGAGTTGTTTTGATTTGCATTTCTCTAATCAATAGTGATTTATAGCATTTTTTCATATGCTTATAGATATCTTTAATTTCTTCCTCTGAGAACTGCCTGTTCATATCCTTTGACCATGGTATTCCTCATTGTCAAAGAGGACATTCTGCATAAAGTTAAATTTGTGGTAGAGGGAAGCCAATGTGATATAGTGGAAAGATCATTGACTCTGGAGTTGAAAAACCTTAGTTTAAATCCTGCCTCTGACACTTACTACTCTGGTGACTTTGATCACTTAATCTCCCTGAACCAAAGCTTCATCACTTGTAAATTGAAGGGGTTGGACTAGATGGTCTCTGAGATCCCTTCCAGTTCTGAATCAATGGTGCTATGATTCTAAAATGGACATTCTGTCAATTGAAGTTTACAGATTCTCCTTTTTATAGATGACATTAACCTGGTTATATCAAATCCTAGGAGGATGTAGAACCAAAGGACTTAACTCTGCTGCTCAAGTGACCATGGGCTATCAATCAATAAATCAATTAACCAAGAAGCACTTATTAAATGCTTATTAAGTGCCAGGCACTGAGGATACAAAGAAACAATTGATGTGATTCTCTTATCTGCTTCTTAAGGTCCTCTATGCCCTGTAACCAGCTCGTATTTTCCTTTGAAGCTTTTGGTCAGGAGTTCTGACTCCACTAACTCCTGGAGGGAATGTTGAAAACTAAAAATAGCTTGGGTTATTTTTTTAATTTAAAATTTTTTTAAAAAGAAACTGAGATTTTAATGAAACCAGGAGGTAGAGATGAAGAGGGCATGAGAGACAGCCAAGGAAAATTCCCAGAGCCAAGAGAAGGGAGTCTGTTTCATGAAAGAGCAAGATCAGTGTCCCTTCAAGAAGCCACTGAGGCACTGGCACAGCCAGCCAGCACCACATGGCAGCTTCAGCTCCTGGCCTGCACAGTGTAGGGGGACCAAGCACCAGTCTGAGGGGTAATTGCTCTTGCTTTAACCTGCTTGGATCCGGATTGCAGTCTAGGGTGGAGGTCCTGGGGTGTATGTCCAGCTTGCCAGAGCATGTGGAGACCTCAGAGAGGGTACCCATCTAATACCTCCAGCAGCTGAGAAAACCCCAGCATTTGGGATGGAAGCTCCCCTGTCTGGTGGCAGAGTCCTACTGTGCCAAAGAGCCCAGGGGTCAAGTGACTGAGGGGCGACATGACCAGGCAAAGGAAACAAAGCAGACAGAAGATTCCAACATTACACTCCTATTTTGGGGACAAAAAGGAGCAAAGCATGGAACAGGAGGAAGACAGTGGAGTCAGAACTCCTGCACCAAAAGCTTCAAAGGAAAATACGAGCTGGTTACAGGGCATAGAGGACCTTAAGAAGCAGATAAGAGAAGTGGAGGAAAAATTGGGAAGAGAAATGAGAACAATGCAAGAAAGTTATGAAATTAGAGTCAACAGCCTGACTGAGGAAAATCATACTTTAAAAAACTGATTCAAATGGCAAAAGAGGCTCAAAAAGGCAATGGGGAGAACAATGCCTTAAACAGCCAAATTTGCCAGATGGTAAAAGAATCCCAAAAGCTCAATGAGGAGAATCATTGCTTCATAATTAGACTGGAGCAAATGGAAGCTAATGACTTTATGAGAAATCAAGATGCTGTTAAACGGATTCAAACAAATGAAAGAATAGAAGGCAATGTGAAATATCTCATGGGAAAAACCACTGACCTGGAAAATAGATCCAGGAGAGAGAATTTAAAAATTATTGGACTACCTGAAAGCCATGATCAAAGTAAGAACCTATAAATCATCCTCCAGGAAGTTCTCAAAGAAAACTGCCCTGATGTTTTAGTACCAGAGGGAAAATAGAGCTTGAAAGAATACACTGATCACCTCTTGAAAAGGATCCCAAAAAGAAAACTCCTAGGAATATTGTAGCCAGGTTCCAGAATTCCCAGATTAAGGAGAGAATATTACAAGTAGCCAGGTAGAAACAATTTGAATATTGTGGAAACACAATCAGGATAACCCAGGATGTGGCAGCTTCTACACTGAGGGATTGAAGGGCTTGAAATATGTTATTCCAGAGGTCAAAGAAGCTGGGATTAAAACCAAGAGTCACCTACCCAGCAAAACTGAGTATCATGTTTCAGGGAAAATGTGGTCATTCAGTGGAATAGAGGACTTTCAAGCATTCTTGCTGAAAAAACCAGAGTTGAACAGGAAATTTGATATTCAGATACAAGAAGCAAGAGAATCATGAGAAGGTAAACAGGGAAAAGAAATCATAAGGAAATTATCAAAGTTGAACTATTAACATTCCTACATGGAAAAACAATAATTGTAACTGATGAAACTTTTCTCAGTAGTTGAAGGGAATAGAAATATATATGAGTCTATATATGAGGGTATATGGGCATATGAATACATATGTGAATGTGTGTATATGTGTTTAGAGGTATACATAGATAGAGGGCACAGGACCAATTTAACAGGAAGGGATGATACTTAAAAGGTGAAATTAAGAGGTGAGAGAGGAATATAATGAGAGGAGATGGAGAGAGACAGATTGGGGTAAACTATCTCATACAGAAGAGGCAAGGGAAAATGGTTACAATGGAGGGGAAGAATAGGAAGGCAAAAGGGAATGGGTCAACCTTATTCCCATTGAATTTGGCTTGAGGAGAGAATGAAATACACACTAAATATGGTATCTCACCCTCCAGGAGAGTAGGAGGTGAAGGGGATGAGAGGGGGGATGATGGAAGGGAGGGAAGGCTGGGGGAAGGAAAGTTGGAAGCACCCACTTCTGAAAAGGGATGAGACCAAAGTAGAGAATAGAACAAGTGGGAGGTGGGATAGGAAGGAGGGAAATACAGTCAGTCTTTTACAATATATCTACTATATTATTGTTTTGCATTAGCCATATATGTACAACCTATACTGAACTGCTTATCTTTCCAGTAAGGATGGGTGACAAGGGAGTAAGGGAATGAATCTGGAATTCAAAGTTTTAAAATCAAATATATATATATATATATATATGTGTGTGTGTGTGTGTGTGTGTGTGTGTGTGTATATACATATATATACTATTATTAATACTATTTTACATGTAATTGGGAAATAACATATACAGGCACTGAGGCATAGAGATCCACTGGAAAAGTTGAAAGCGGTATGGGAGAAAATATGGGAGAGAGCAGATTGGAGGAGGGGATATCCTGTGGGACTGCTATTTTGGGGTGGTGGGTAGGGGAAAATGGGGAGAAAATTTGTAACTCAAAATCTGGCAGAAACAAATGATGTAAATCAGAAGTTAATAATGCATTTAATAAAAAAAGATCAGTGTCCCTAGATGTAAGACTATGTAAGGGGGAGTAAGGTATAAGGAGAACATTCCACAAAAAAAAGACAATCAGTACAAAAGCAGGGCGAAATAAGAGAGTCATATATGAAGAACACCAAGAAGACCACTATAATAGCAAGCTTATAGATATGTAGAGGAGTCTACCATAAGAAGAATGGAAAGGTAAGAAGTGGCCAGGGTGTGGAGATCTTTAAAAGCTAAACAAAGAACTTCATTATGCTTGTTCTGAGAGGTAAAAGAGAGCCACTCTTGAGGAGGGGAATGATGTAGTCAAATCTATGCTTTAGAAAAATTACTCTAATTGCTGAATTAATTGGAATGGAGAGAGACTTGAGGCAGGCAGACCCACCAGCAGGCTATTACAGTAATCCAGATGTGAGGGAATTAAGTCTACACCAAGGTGGGAGCAGTGTCAGAGGAGAGAAGGGAGTATATTCAAGAGATGCTGGAAAAGTGAAATCAGCAGGCTTGGCAAGAACATCAGTATGGGGGGGGGGGGGCGGGATAGAGTGGGTGAGAAGATAGTGAAGAATCCAGGATGATACCTAGGTTGTGAGCCTGAGGGATGGAGTGAATGGTGTTTTACAGTAAAGTTAAGGCAGGGAATGGGGAAGGTTTAGGGGAGGAAATAATAAGTTAATTCTATTTTAGATGTGTTGAGTTTAAGATGGCTAGTGGACACCCAGTTTGAGATGTCTGAAAGGCAGTTGGAGATGTGAGATTGAAGGTCAGCAGAGAGGTAGGTTTAATCACCTAGGCAGATTTAAGAATCATTAGAATACAGATAATAATTAAATCCATGGTAACTGATAAGATCACCAAGTGAAAAATGAGATTTGAACTTTACAATTTCCAAGGTTCCTTCTAGCTCTTAATATTTAAGGAATGATCAAGGTGGCAGTAATCACATTCTAGATCAGAACTCCCACTTTACTGTCAAAGAAAGGAAAGAAGAGGAGGTCTATGTCAACAGCTGTTCATTTGTGGGTCTCCTTTGAATTGTTTCTCCCTTTCATCTCCCTATTCTTCCTTGCTGGGCAACCACAGAATCCATTCCAAACCAAATGGCAAAGCAACAGCCAGACTTTAATCAAACCAATCTACACACTCTCTTTTAATGAGTTTAAACAGGTTTTGACTTTGCTACTGGGATGTTTACTTAGCTTCACATTGAATTAAGCAAACACATGGACTGAATTAGTTTCATAAAAATTTCTGGAAGCACACACACATGTGTGCACATACACACATGTGCGCACACACACAGAGGCATACACAACACTGATAAATGCTCTATTCCCACCTTTAAAAAAATGTTATATACTCAAGCACATTTGAAATGAAATGAAACCGTTTGCTTTCATTTTATTTAGGAGGGTAAAAGAAGATATACTTCAGGCTTACACTCATGCCATTATTACAGGGAGAATCTTCTTGCCTTAGATAATGACTACTTCAAGGTTTAACTGTTGTTGGGCTTTTTTTTTTTTTTGATGGATTGGTAGTGGGTGGGTGTGGTGGTGGTGGGGGAGGTTTATGCGAAGATTTTTATGAGCTAAGCTATTATGCAACTAAATAAGCAATAGAGGAATAAGGAGGGATTGAGATGAGGGCACTTTTATGCCTTCCCCATAAAATTTGCTCCTGCCTACATTTTGAAGTGAAATTATATTAATGTTACTGCAAGCCATATGCTTATAAATTTCCTGTGGATCACAGCAAATGGTATTCAGATGCAACTGTTCACCACTGGGTGGTATATCACAGAAATGTCTCTTACAAGTCTATTTCTTTTTGGTGATCATACCAAAAGAAACCATTTTTTCTCTATCTTCTATCTCAGATGGCACCTTCTCATCTAGAGGCTGCCCAAGGAAGAGGGTATCAGAAGTCCAGGGTGTGAGAGATCTAGGTTGGGGTTTGTAAACACCCACTACCCTTCCCAGTTTTGTTTTGTTGGGATTTTTTTTAGATCTAAGTCACAGATTCTCTGGAGCATCTAAAGTGTGGTCTGATGATTTCTGAGAACCTTTCATAAAGTTTCTGAGAACCTTTTATAAAGTCTTTGAGATCAAAACTATTTTTGCAATAATATTGAGACATGTTGATTTATCTAACGTGGTAAATATCAGTAGATATAACTCACATAAACAAAGACTTTTTTGGTGTTTTAAAAATTTTTAAAGAGTGAAGAAGTTTTCAGAAACAAACAAAAAGTTCAAAAACAATTTCCTTCCTGGAGGCTACCACTGGCTGTCTCACTACACAGGGAGGGTACTCAGGGAACTTGTTTCCCTCCCTCCCATTCAAATGGAAATACACATATTGACCATAATTAATGCATTTGGCATTCCATAGAACTGGTTATTGAATAATGATGAATCAAAAAGTATGTGTTTTTAACAGAGTGAAACTGTTGTCTTACTATTTCTTTTGCCACGGTTTGATTTTAATTCCATTTTGTATGTCTTTGTTCTTGAAAAAAGAAACATACTTCGTTTGGGGGGGGGTTGTTTAGAAAATGGGCTAGGGGGTGGAGTCAAGATGGCAGAGTAGAAGCGGTACCTCCCTGCTGCTCCAGTTTCCACCTTCCCCAATCCATGTAAAAAGGGGACACTGAACAAACTTTAGAGCTGCAAAACCCACAAAATGACACAGAGAAGCTAACCTCCTGCTGAGGACAGCCCAGCAGGCCTGCAGGAAAGGGCAAGCACAGTGTTCTGGGAGCAGAGCCCAGCACCATGTAGCAGCTTCAGCTCATGGCCTGCACAGTGTAGGGGGACCAAGCACCAGTCTGAGGAGTAATCGCTCTTGCTTTAACCTTCTTGGAGCTGGATTGTGGTCTAGGGTGGAGGTCCTGGGGTGTGTGTCCAGCTTGTCAGAGCATGTGGAAACCTCAGAGAGGGCACCCATCAAATACCTCTAGCAACTGAGAAAACCCCAGCATTTGGGACGAAAACTCCCCTGTCTGGTGGCAGAGTCCTACTGTGCCAAAGAGCCCAGGGGTCAAGTGACTGAGGGGCGACATGACCAGGCAAAGGAAACAAAGCAGACAGAAGATTCCAACATTACACTCCTATTTTGGGGACAAAAAGGAGCAAATCATGGAACAGGAGGAAGACAGTGGAGTCAGAACTCCTGCACCAAAAGCTTCAAAGGAAAATACAAGCTGGTTACAGGGCATAGAGGACCTTAAGAAGCAGATAAGAGAAGTGGAGGAAAAATTGGGAAGAGAAATGAGAACAATGCAAGAAAATTAAGAAATGACAATCAACACCCTGACTGAGGAAAATCATACCTTAAAAAATAGACTAAGTCAAATGGCAAAAGAGGCTCAAAAAGGCAATGAGGAGAAGAATTCCTTAGAAAGCTAAATTTGCCAGATGGAAAGAAGAATCTCAAAAGCTCAATGAGGAGAATCATTGCTTCAGAATTAGATTGGAGCAAATGGAAGCTAATAACTTTATGAGAAATCAAGATGCTGTTAAACAGATCCAAACAAATGAAAAAATAGAAGGCAATGTGAAATATCTCATGGGAAAAACCACTGACCTGGAAAATAGATCCAGGAGAGAGAATTTAAAAATTATTGGACTACCTGAAAGCCATGATCAAAGTAAGAACCTATAAATCATCCTCCAGGATGTTCTCAAAGAAAACTGCCCTGATGTTTTAGTACCAGAGGGCAAAATAGAGCTTGAAAGAATCCACTGATCACCTCCTGAAAAGGATCCCAAAAAGAAAACTCCTAGGAATATTATAGCCTGGTTCCAGAATTCCCAGATTAAGGAGAGAATATTACAAGCAGCCAGGAAGAAACAGTTTGAATATTGTGGAAACACAATCAGGATAACCCAGGATGTGGCAGCTTCTACACTGAGGGATCGAAGGGCTTGGAATATGATATTCCGGAGGTCAAAGAAGCTGGGATTAAAACCAAGAGTCACCTACCCAGCAAAACTGAGTATCATGTTTCAAAGGAAAATGTGGTCATTCAGTAGAATAGAAGACGAAAGTCTTCTTGCTGAAAAAACCAGAGTTGAACAGAAAATTTGACATTTAGATACAAGAAGCATGAGAAGGTAAACAGGGAAAAGAAATCATAAGGAACATATCAGAGTTGAACTATTAACATTCCTACATGGAAAAACAATAATTGTAACTGATGAAACTTTTCTCAGTAGTTGAAGGGAATAGAAATATATGTATCTATATGAGGGTATATGAGCATACGAACACATACGTGAATGTGTGTATATATGTTTACAGGTATGCATACATAGAGGGCACAGGACCAATTTAACAGGAAGGGATGATACTTAAAAGGTGAAATTAAGAGGTGAGAGAGGAATATAATGAGAGGAGATGGAGAGAGACAGAATGGGGTAAACTATCTCATATAGAAGAGGCAAGGGAAAATAGTTACAATGGAGGGGAAGAATAGGAAGGTAAAAGGGAATGGGTCAACCTTATTCCAATTGAACTTGGCTTGAGGAGAGAATGAAATACATACTAAATATGGTATCTCACCCTCCAGGAGAGTAGGGGGTGAAGGGGATGAGAGGGGGGATGATGGAAGGGAGGGCAGGCTTGGGGGGGGAGGGAAGTTGGAAGCACCCACTTTTGAAAAGGGACAGGATCAAAGTAGAGAATAGAACAAGTGGGAAGTGGGATAGGGGGGAGGGAAATACAGCCAGTCTTTTACAATATATCTACTATGTTATTATTTGCATTAGCCACACATGCACAACCTATACTGAACTGCTTATCTTCCCAGTAAGGGTGGGTGACAAGGGAGGAAGGGAATGAATCTGGAATTCAAAGTTTTAAAACCAAATATTCATATATATATATGCATATATATATATGTACATATATATAGTATTATTAATACTATTTTACATGTAATTGGGAAATAACATATAGAGGCACTGGGGCATAGAGATCCACTGGAAAAGTAGAAAAGGGTAGGGGAGAAAATATGGGAGAGAGTAGATTGGAGGAGAGGATATCCTGTGGGAGTACTATTTTGTGGCGGTGGGTAGGGGAAAAATGGGGAGAAAATTTGTAACTCAAAATCTGGCAGAAACTAATGATTTAAATCAGAAGTTCATAAAGCATTTGAAAAAAATAAAATAAAAAAAGAAAATGGGCTAAACCTAGTAAGATGTCATTTCCTTCAGTACTTCAAGGATCTATGGAAGATCATTGGAGGACCTGGGTTCATATTTGGTCTTTGCAAATTGCTATTCATGAGGCAGGTAGGTGGCACAGTGGATAGAGCACTAGACTTAGAGTCAGGAAGATCTGAATTCAAATTTGACCTCAGATATTTACTAACTGTGTGACCCTGAAAAAGTCACTTAACCCTGTTTGACTCAGTTTCCTCATCTGTCACATGAGCTAGAGAAGGAAATGGCAAACCACTCCAGTATCTTTGCCAAGAAAACCCCAATAAGGTCACAAAGATTTGGGCACCACTGAAATGACTAAACAAATTACCATTCCTGTGATCTTGAACTCATTCATTAACTTCCTTCCTCTGTGTTTCACCTTCTATTAGAATGTAAGCTTCTTCAAAGCAGTTACCATCCCACTTTTCTACCTACATCCCCAGAAAGAAACTTAACACAATATTTGGTACATCATCAGGATTCATAATTTTTTTCATTCATTTATTATCTAGACCTTAAGTCTTCATCTATGAAATGAATTGAACTAGAGAATCTCAAAGGTAACTTGCATTTCTACATCTATGACCCCCATACTCCAATTCTTCTTCATCAACACAGATCACAGCTCCTCTTCAACTCAATAAATGTTCTTTATAAATCATTTTGACTGAATTAAAAAAAATTATCCGTAGAGCTAGGTGGTACAATGGATAGAGCACCAACCCTTGAGTCAGGAGGACCTGAGTTCAAATCCGCCTCAGACACTTCCTAGCTGTGTGATCCTGGGCAAATAATTTAACTCAGACTGACTCAAAAAATATTATCTTGCAGGAATTCTAGGTTGGTCCTGAAGCTGCAGGACACATATACAATGCATAACCAGGCCCATGTTCTAAACCTCTCTAGCTTCACTTCATTGACATAGACTTAAAGAACATAGTTACCTCCACACCAGAGTGAGAAATCCCAACACTGGAGGATGATAACATGAAATAGGGATGAATGTAAATACGGGTCAAAAAGTCAACTGCACAAGTGAAGGATAGGGAAAGATGTGGCTGAACTATTGTTCCCATGCCAAAGCACTGGGGGTGAAGGAGGTTGTGAAGTGGGAGGTCAAAGATTCTGGAGTGGGATGGGATTGTCAAAAAAATGTGCTAATGCGACCTCAGACTGGATTGATAGAAATTAATGCCTAGAATGACAGTCCCATTGTACTGAGTCATAGCCAGACTACATCTGGAGTACTCTATTCAGTGTTGGGCACCAAATTTTAGAAAAAGTATTGTCAATATAGAATATCTCCAGAGCAAGGTGATTAGAATCATGTGGGAAGAAGAAGCCATACCACCCGAGGATGGAATAAAGGAATACTTAGCCTGAAGAAGAAATGACATAAGAGGGCATGATAATGGTAATGAGCAAATAATGATTTGCAAAGCACTCTGTAAACAGTTTCAAGTCTTTGTCAGTCTATTCTTAGATGTCTATGGTTCAATGATGCCGATACCGATGAGAAGTGTGAAGAGGTTGATACTGGCTTAGTCAGATGCTCTGTAAAATCAAGGTCTAATGAAAGAAGCTTGTCATCTAGATTATGTCGTACAATGGTTAGATGGGAATCATTTCACTGGTTTCAGAGATTTTGAACAGTTTGACCACAAATAGATAAGCTTTAATGTTCCTTCCAATTCTGAGATTCAATAATTCTAACTCATTGTTTTTCAGTATTCTCAAGAAATATAAGTGAAGGTTTCTAAAGTTTTACAAGGGAAACTAAGGAGAAAAATGATGCACATGGATAATGTCCTAGCAGCCATCTTTAAGACTTGTGAGATACTTTAAAAAAAACTCAATCAGCAATTGGGCATTAATTTAGCTGATTGTTGTTGTTGTTCAATCATGTCCAACTGTTCATGGCCCTATTTGGGATTTTCTTGGTAAAGATAATGGAGTGGTTTGTCATTTCCTTCTTCAACTCATTTTACAGATGAGGAAACTGAGGTAGACAGAGTTAAGTGACTTATCTAGGGTCACACAGCTAGTGAGTATCTGAGGTCAGATTTGAACTCAGGAAAAATAGTCTTCCTGATTCCAGGCCCAGCACTATCCCCTGGGCCATGTACATGGGGCTTTAACACAGAAAAGATGCTGACAATCTGAAAAGAAATTGAACAATTTACCATTCTATTTCCAATAATGGTCAAAGACATTTTATGGGACATTTCCTGATATCCTTCTGGCTTAAGCAGCTAAACTGATTTGAAAGAACTTAAACCATTGAATATCTGAAAGAAACCTGGGGAATTCTGAGGATCTGGACACCCAAATTCAACTGGAAATGAAGGAGCTTTTAATTGAAGTTGAGTCTTCTTATGCTTTATCCACTGCATCACCTAGCTACCCTATCTGATCTTTAGCAGACCTCAGAATCCAAGAACTGCTGCTGATTGATAGCTAGATATCCCAGGAGACAGAGCACTAGACCTGGAGTGAGGAAGGTATAACAACAATAATAGCAATAAAACTAGAAATTATATAGTACTTACTGGGGTCTAGACATGACGATGATGATGATGATAGCAGCTAATGTTCATATATTGTCTACTATGAGCTAGCCACTGTGATAAGCATTTTACAAATATTATCTCATTTAGTTCTTACAACAACCCTAGGAGATAGGTGCTTATGGTATCCCCATTTTACAGTTTAGAAAATTGAAGCAAAGGTTTAATGACTTGCTCAGAGACATACCATTTGTAAAAATTTGTATGTCAATTATCTTTAATCTCCTCATCTGCAAAATGAGGAGTCTGTCCTTCATGACCTCTCTCTTTAAATCTGTGATCATTGCAGAATCTGGCCAGCCCTCAAAGGGCACTCCTATTTTCACATGAACAGAGAAAAACAGAGAGAAAAAGTCTTCATCCTCATTTTTCTCAGAAATAAGGTGATGATTCTGAACCTTGGTGGAGGTACACTATTCTCCCATTCACTTATTTCCCAATACCCTCTGCTACAAATGTGTACCTTTTGTGCTATACCACATATATTAAGTTTCACTAAAATGATTTTGTTTGAATAATTGAAAATTTCATAACCTCACTGTGATGATGAGAAACACTGCAAAAGTCAAGCTGGACATCTCAGCACTAAGGATAAGTTGGGCTAACAAGGATAGTTCACATCACCAGAGCACTTCAAAACTTACTTTCCTCATTTAAGTCTTATGTGGTAGGTAATGCAAGTATTTTTATACCCATTTTGGAGATGAGATCATAGAGGCACAGGGAGTTGAAATGCCTTGCCCAGGTTCAAGAGAAGGAAGTATCTGAGTCAGGGGTTAAATCTCCTCCTCCTAGCTCTGAGGCCAGTGTGTGGTCCATTTTCTAGCCCTGCCTCTCCAAGGTTTCCAATTTTATTGATGCCCTTTCTCTTTTATGTCAGGACTTAGATCACTTTAGTACTTTTTGGGCCATATTTCTTGGCACATAAGTAGTTGCTAAATGCTTACTGAATGATTGATTGAGTAAAGATCAACCAATTGATTGTAGCCCTAGTCACAATAGAAGTCAATTGTCTCTTATTCCTTCACTGTAAAAAAAAAAAACCTCTGACATTTATATAACTTACGTGTGTGTGTGTGTATATGTATATATGCATATACACATATAGACACATAAATGCACACATACACACCATACATATAGGCATATATATAGAATATATAATGGGTACACATGCATGTGTGTATATAGACACATATATGTGCCTGTATTATACACATGTATGTATATGCACGCATATACACATATGTGTACACTGATATACATGTGTGTACACACACACAGAGAAAGCCAAAAAAGGTTCCTAGCTTTGGAGTCAGAAGATCTGGGTTTAAGTTCCAATTTTTAATATTTATTGCATGATTTTGGGCAAGTTACCTCTCCCTGGGCCTCAGTTTCCTCATCTGTAAAAGAAAGGCATTGGAATTTACGATCCCTATGGTACCTTCTAGCTCTAGACCTGATTCCATGTCATTGGCACTTCACAATATCCTGATGAAGCAGGAAATATATTTATTATTATTATGAATGCTAATGATTATTTATTATATAACCCCAAGAATAATGGGAGAGGGGCAGTAATTAAGCTAAGGAAGTTGAGGTTAAAGAAAACTAAGTGAATTGCCCAGGAACACACAATTACTAAGTACTTGAGGCACCCTTCATACTCAGGGCTTCCTGTTACCAGTCTCAGCTCTCTCTTCTCCAAATCTTGTAGTTCCTGTAAATGATTGGCTTCCATGCAAATAGGATGCCTTAAAAAAATGGTTATAAACAACCAAGGCAGTCACATTAAGCTTTCAGATGCTGCTTCCTATCAGCCAAATATTGTTTTGATTAGTGGCTACCCACTAAATAACAAGCACATTAAGGTATGTGGTTACATGACCGAGAAAAGGGCAGTGAGATGAATTGACTTGTCCACAGTTTTGAAAAACAAACAAACAAACAACTGCAAAGACTAAAAACTCAGAGCTCTCCAAATCCCAAGCTTCTGCTTTTTGCCCAGAGCTGTACTACCTCCCACACTGCACATGTTGTAAACTTTTTGTGGCCCATCTGTTGTATGATTTATTTTACAGATTTGCAAGAGTTAGTACTTCTAGACCCAGTACCAGATTGAAATGGGAAGCCAAATATATAAATATATATGTAATGTAATATAGGTTATATTTATAAATAAATGCTATCAATATGAATACATAAATTTATGTTTATCTAGAAATATGTGATATTATATAATGTGCTTATAAAAATGTTATGTATTTCTATATACATATGGGCATATATAAAAATTTATATGTATGTGTATATATGCATATACAGAGAGACATAAATACATATACGTAGATACATGTGTAATTATATATGCAAATAGTGTGTGTGTGTGTGTGTGTGTGTGTGTATTCCCCTAATCCTGGCTGAGGAGAGAAGGAAGGCAAAGAGTACCAGTGAAAGAGTGAGAAGCAGCTCCAAAAACAGGGACCTCAGAGCCCTGCCTCCAGGCCTGCTTTCTGCCCCAAGCCCAGGCAATACCAGTGGTCCTGACAAGAACAGTGGGGCTCAGGGCATTTGCAAACTCAGTTGTGGGCTGAATGTGGGCACAGGCTGGCATTTGGAATCAGGCAGATTCAGGCCATGATGTTTTCTCCCATTTAATGCAGACCATAGATAATAATTATGTCACTGAGCCCCCAGAGAATCTTACCCCTGGTCCTCTATTAAACTGGCAGAAGAAGAGAATCATGTCTCTAGCACGAAAGGAGTTGGTGGAAAAGTAGCTGGCAGCTCCTCCCACGAATGTTCCAACTGTAAGAACCTTCAGGGTTACCAGGGATGGTGTTTTCCCACATAGGTTGTTGTGCCTGGAGTAGGGAGGGGATAGGGAAGAGATAGAAACAGAGATAGAGCAAGATAGAAACATAGACACAGAAAAACAGAGAGATGTGGAAATAGAGATAGAAGCAGACAAGCATGGATACAGACAGAAAGACAGAGGACAGACAAAAACAGAGAGAGACAACAGACAAAAATGGAGACAGAATAGCAGAGGTGGAGAAAGGAAAGAAAAAGAACTGGGACAGACAGAAGGAAGACAGAGACAGGGAAAGAAACAGAAATGAGAGATAAGAGAGAGACAAAAAGATAAAGGAAAGGAAACAGAAAAGAGGGAAGTGACAGAGAGGAATGGGATGAAGAATTCCCTTATGTGATAGAATATATGACATCAAGAAAAAAGCAGACTGTGTGTGTGCGTGCATGTGTGTATGTGTGTGCATGTGTGTGAGTGTGTGTATGAGTGTGTATGTTTGTGTTCTAAGTAATGCTCATTAGGCACTAAATACTCATTAGGTGCCAACCTAATGATGCCAGGATATCATTCATGAAGAAAGAGCCCACATGGAGATCTGTGAAAAAGGATGTCAATTTCTGAGCACTGTGTTATTATTGTCAGTGGATTATTCTGTGGATGCCACAGAATCAGTCAAACCATGATCATTTTCTAAACTGGGAACACCTAGGTGACTCAGATACTAAAGCACTGAGACTAGAGTCATGAAGACCTGAGCTCAAATCCAGCCTCATACTCTTCATAGCTGTGTGACCTTGAACAAGTCACTTAACCTCTGTCTACCTCAGTTTCCTCATCTGTAAAATAGGGATGATAACAGCACCTATCTCCCAGTGTGGTTGAGAGGATCAAATAAGATAATATCTACAAAACACTTAACACAGTGCCTGGAACATAATAGTTACTATATATATGCCTATTCTTTTCCCTTAAGTGAGTATTAGGCATTGGGTATATAAGGATAAAAGTGGAACAGTCTCTGTCTTAATGAGAGCAGACAACATATACTTACAAAGTATATGCAAAATATATATCCAAACAAATCCAAGGCAATGAGGTGGGGAGGGATCACTAGTAACTTGGAGGACAACCAGAAGGATTCCAGTTAGAAAAAAAATCTTCTGTTTCTGAAAGACTGAAAAAGAAATGTGTATATCTATTTCCATATTTCTTAGCGTACAGTATTCACCCAGCTCTGCCTCTTCTCCTGTAATTAGGATCCTATCGGCTGATTCTAAGTCAAAGCTAGAGGAAAAGAAAGAGGAATCAATGAATACAAGTGAGGTTATCAAATCATCAATTTAGAACTGAAAGGGGTCTTAATTCAACTGCTTCACTCATACATTCAAAAGGGCCCTTGGAGGTGAAACGATTTACTCAAGGTCACACAGGAAGTGAGTAACTGAGCCAGGTTTGACCCAAGGTCCTCCCTCTGACTAAGGGTCCAGGTCTTTCTTGATGGTCACAGGAGAGTCAGCTGAGAGTCATTTACTTCATAGGTTATCAGTTCTATGAAGACCAACCAGATCACACCAAGCCTTAAATGAGCCCTCTCTCTCTCTCTCACTCATTTTTTTTATCCCAATCATTCCTGCTTTGTATGGTGGTATCTGCAGAATTTCAGAGGTAGAAAGGACCTCAGAAGCCATCTAGTCCAACCCATACCTGAAGAAGTCTCTCCTACATACAGTTTCTGACTCCTCATTCAGCCCTTGCTTGAAGGTATCTAGTGAATGTGAATTTATTACCTCCCAAAGTTGCTCCTTCTACTTCGGCAGAATTCTCATTGTCAGAAAGATATTTTTCCTTACATCAAGATTGTATCTACACCTTGTCAGTTTTCACTTCTCGCTCCTATTTCTCCCCTTGGCGCTATGCAGAACAATTGCATTTCTTCTTCCATGTGACAACCTTTCAAATACTGGAAAACAGTTGAGGCTTCTCTAGACTGAACATCCCCCTCTCCTTGAATTGATCCTTCAGTGATAAGACCTCTTGGCCCTCCAACATCTTGGCTGTCAACCTTTGGACACTTTCCCAACATCAACGTCCTTCCTAAAATGCGGCCACTAGAATTGAATGAAGCTCCTTGAAGATAGGACCTAAATCTCCAGCTTTTTATATTCATTCAGTGACTAGCATATAGTAGGTATTTAATAAATGCTTATTGATTGATTTACCCAAAGCATCTCTCACAATACTTTGCATATGCTTGCTTTTCAGTGAATATTTGTGAAATGAATGCATGACTTTGGGGAAGCTATCCACAGTGAGGGAACGTGTTTCATAAACCTGGGAGTCCCCACGCTGTTGTTGGCTGGTGGAATCATTTACAGATATCATGAGGAGCCATGGACAATGCAGCTAAGTTGGAAGAGACCTCAGAAGACATTTAGTACAGCTCATACCTGACCCAGAATACTCTCTACAATATACCCATACCCATGACCCATCATCAATGGGAAATCTCATTATCCTGTAAGATTGAATCAGCCTTGGTACTCATGTCTTATCACTACCTTCTGCCCCTCAAATTGGACCCTCTGACTAGAGCGCAGTCATGGGCTCCAGGATCTCCATGTAAGGAGTGATATCAGCACAGTCTTCTCCCCATTTCCCACCACTTACACTGCTTTTGGACTTCTTTGAACTTTCCTGTCATGATCCCAAGCCAAGAAGTTTCTCCCCCTCCATTTTCCATCCCCCCTTCCTCTTTCTTTCATATGTTGTCTTCCCCATTAGGCTGTAAACTCCTTGAAGACAGGGATCCATCTTTCTTTTTATTTGTATTTATTAACACAGTGCCTGGCACATAATAGGCACTTAGTAAATGTTTAATGACTATTATTATTGATATCATCAAGCTTTTGTTAGGTCTCTAATGAGAAAAACTACTCCCCAGTGACAGCTCACTCCACTTTGAGAAAGCACTAGTTGTTAGCAATTCTTTATTTCCTCTTTCCATCAAGCCTGCATCTACCTCATTTCCACTTCTACCCACTGTTATGACTAACTTCTAAAACTTTATAATAGGAAGCACTGACCTTCACCTTTTTATTTAATAATAATAATTAGTCTCTATTGCAGTGCTTTCAGACTTATAAAGTATGACATGTGTTATTTACAATCTTGGGAGATATAATTATTCCCCCTTTTTATTTTTTTTTATTAATTTGTTTCTTTACTTTTAGTTTACAAGATTCAATTCCACTATTCCTTGAGTTTCACATTTTGTCCCCCTCCCTCCCCTCCCCCCAATAGTGGCATATAGTCAAGTATAGGATCTGTAAATACTTTCACATTATACCTTAGTCAGGTTATAAAGACGGATTGTATAAGATGGAATGAAAAATGGTAAAGAGGACATAAAACCAAACAAGAAAAGGAAAAAGATCAGGTATCTTGCTTCCATCTGGATATAAACTCATTTCTTTCTAGTTCTTTCTCTGGATGCACACATTTCTCTCCATCATGAGTCTTTTGGGATTGACATATCACTGCATTGCTGAGAAGAGTCCAGTCTATCAAAGATGGTCATCACACATACATTGTGTCTGTAATTGTGTGCAAACTTCTCCTGTTTCTACTCTTCTCACTCAGCATCAGTTCGTATAAGCCTCTCCAGGTAAATATGAAGACTGTCTGCTCCTTGTTTCTTATAGCACAATAGTATTCCATAACATGCATATACCACAATATGTTCAGACATTCCCCAATTGATGGGCACCCCCTTAATTTCCAATTCTTTGCCACCACAAAAGGAGCTGCTATAAACATTTTTGTACATGTGGGTCTTCCTCCCACTTCTATGATCTCTTTGGGATCATAGGAGTGGTATTGCTGGGTCAAAGGATATGAAAGTATTTCTAGCCCTTTGGGCATAATTCCAGATTGCTCTCTAGAAATGCTGGATCAGTTCACAACTCCACCAGCAATGCATTAGTGTTCCAATTAGCCCACATCCTCTCCATCATTTGTCATTTTCCTGTTTTGTCATCTTAGCCAATCTGACTGATGAGATGTGGTACCTCAGAGTTGTTTTGATTTGCATTTCTCTAATTAATAGTGATTTGGAGCATTTCTTCATGTGCTTACAGATATCTTTAATTTCTTTCTCTGAAAATTGCCTGTTCATATCCTTTCACCATTTATCAATTGGGGAATGACTTGTAGTTTTATAAATTTGAATCAATTCTCTGTATATTTTAGAAATAAGTCCTTTGTCAGAGACATAGGTTGTAAAGATTCTTTCCCAATTTCCCACCTCCCTCTTAATCTTGGTTATATTGACTTTGTTTGTACAGAAGCTTTTTAATTGAATGTAATCAAAATTATCCATTTTATATTTTATAATGCTCTCTAATTCTTGTTTAGTCACAAAGTCTTTCCCTCTCCACAAATCTGACAGGTAAAATATTCCTTGTTTTAGGAGACTGCTTACAGTATCAACCGTTATACCTAGATCATGCACCCATTTAGACTTGATTTTGGTATATGGTGTTAGATAATGGTCTATGCCCAGTTTCTGCCATACTATAATCCAGTTTTCCCAGCAGTTTTTGTCAAATAGTGAGTTCTTATCCCAAAAACTAGGGTCTTGGGGTTTATCAAATAATGGATTACTATAGTCATTGACTTCTGTATCTCATGTGCTCAATCTATTCCATTGATCCACTCCTCTATTTCTCAGCCAGTACCAAGTAGTTTTGATGACTGCTGCTTTATAATACCAATTGAAATCTGGTATAACTAGTCCACCTTCCCTAGCATTTATCTTCATCAATTCCCTTGATATTCTGGACTGTTTATTCTTCCAAATGAATTGTGTTACTATTTTTTCTAGCTCAAAGTAGGGTTTTTTTTTTTTGGTAAATTAAATGGTATGGCACTAAATATATAATTTAATTTAGGTAAAATTGTCATTTTTATTATATTAGCTCAATCCAGCCATTAGCAATTGATATTTTTCCAATTAGTTAGATCTGATTTTATTTGTGTGAAAAGTGTTTAGCAGTTGTGGTCATATAGGTCCTGGGTTTGTTTTGGTAGGTAGATTCCCAAATATTTTATAATGTCTACAGTAACTTTAAATGGGATTTCTCTTTCTATCTCTTGCTGTTGAATTTCATTGGAAATATATAGGAATGCCGAGGATTTATGTGGGTTTATTTTATATCCTGCAACTTTGCCAAATTTATTTATTGCCTCAAGTAGTTTTTTTTACTTGATTCTCTAGGATTCTCTAGGTATATCATCATATCATCTGCAAAAAGTGATAGCTTGGTCTCTTTGCCTAATTTGATTCCTTTGATTTCTTTTTCTTCTCTAATTGTTACTGCTAACATTTCTAGTACCAGATCGAATAAGAGGGGTGATAGTTGACACCTTATTTCACCCCTAATCTTATGGGAAATGCTTCTAGCTTCTCCACATTACATATAATACTTGCTTATAGCTTTAAATAGATGCTACCTATTATTTTAAGGAAGGCTCCATTTATTCCTATACTTTCTAATGTTTTTAATAGGAAGGATGTTGTATTTTGTCAAAAGCCTTTTCTGTATCTATTGAAATGATCATGTGGTTTCTCCTAGTTTTGTTGTTGATATGATCAATTATACTGATCGTTTTCCTAATTTTAAAACATCTTTGCATTCCTCAAATAAATCCTACCTGATCAATGTGTATTATTCTTGAAATAAGTTGATGTAGTCTTTTTCCTAATATTTTATATGTGGGTGTGGAGTCCACATTGTCTCCCTCTGAGTTTGGTTCCTCCCTCTGAGGATAGTAGGACTTCAGAGTCTTTGTAGTCTGCTTTATACCTATTGTGAGGCCGGGCCCTAGCCATGCCCTTCCTCTAGAGATCCCAAGCCTTTACTGTAGAGGATTTTGCCCCGGGGTAATATTTGCTATATTTTTAGGGTCAGGGGAGGGGGGGTTGGAGCAGGTGAGGTTCACTGTGTCATCATGGTCTTTGGAGGTCCTGAGAGGGGCTTTTTTTTTTTCTGGGCTATGAAGTGACAGCCCCAGGAGTATTTGCTGTCCCGGACAGGGGCCCCTGCATTTGGTTCTTACCTTGCTCTTTCCAGTCCCAGCCCTTTGGTGATAGGCCTGGTAATGGCCCTTGTGGTTGGTGGGACATTCCCCCCCCCAGTTGATCAGGCGTCTTCCGGCCCTGCCTCTGCGAGCCACTCACCTTCCCAGCCTGCCTCTATTCCCCCTTTTTCAAATCATGAAACTGAGGTAGAAAAGAGTTAAGTGACTTGCCCATGCTGCCTCAGTACCTACTGCTGATGTGACCCTGAGCTAGGCACCTAATTTAGTCTCTAAGTTTCCATTTCATCATCTGTAAAGTCAAAGGGTTGGGTTGTGTGACATCTGATGTTACAGGAAGCTGGTTGTCTTGATAGATTGAGTTTGGGACCTATAGTCAAGAAGAAGACCTGAGTTTGAATTCTGCTTCAGTATCTCTGTGAACCTGAACAGCTTGCTTACCCTCTCAAGGACTCAATTTCCCCATCTTTAAAATTAGGATAATAATAGTACCTAGCTCACAATTAGAGCACACCTTCCATGAGCTTAGAAATCCCCACAATATTGTATTATCTTGATATGGCTGACAGAATCATTAAGAACCTTGGGAGGGGGCGGCTAGGTGGTTCAGTGAGTAAAGCGCCAGCCCCGGAGTCAGGAGGATCTGAGTTCAGTTTCGGCCTCAGACACTTAACACCCACACAAAAAAAAACTAGCCATTTAACCTTGGGCAAGTTACTTAACCCCAACTGCCCTCCAAAAGGCAAAAAAAAAAAAAAAAGAACCTTGGGAAAGGCAGCTAAATTTACTGAGCAGCAAAGAGTAGGTCTTAATGATCTGTAACTTCCTTTACAGAATTATATAATCTCAGAATTATGATGAGGATCAAAGATAACATATAAAATACTTTGTAAACCTTATTGTGCTATATAAATGCTACCTATTAGTATTACTCCAGGGGCCCTGCCTGCTCTAAATCTATGCTATAATGAGGTAGCAAATATCTAAGGAGGGATTTAAACTGAGGCCTTCTTAACTCTAAACCTAGCATACCAGTCTTCCTTTCATCTATTTACCTTTGCTAGTATTTCCCTGTTATAACAGTCAACTCATTTCTTCCTTGTTCCCTTCCACTGGTTGAATCCCACACCTGTTTCAAAGTCTGATTCTTGTCTGTTCCACTCACTTGAAACTTACCAAAAATTACCTTGTATTAGAAAAAATACCTTTTTGTGGGTATATCAAGTATGACCAGAAAGGGAGGTAGACTGGTCATGTCAGAAGAGAAAGAAATAATCTAAGGATTATCCATGAATGTCCACACAATATCAGGAGATCTAGCAAAAGGCCAGGAAGGCCACTGCCACTGCCATGTTGTATAGAACTCCTTAGGGAGGATTATGTGGAAGAGATGAATAATATACATATATGAATAATATAATATGTAATAATAATGTTGCAGGGGATGAGAAGAAAAGCTTGGAGGGGTTGTGATCTGCCACAGTGACAGGAGCATCTAGATGGATGAGATCACAGATCCATTCAGGTGTCAAAGCATCACATGCCTCCCCCTAGACTCTTAAGCCCTAGAAGGCAAGGAACTCATGATATTCTTGTATAACCCCACAGCACCCATCATCATAATTTTGTTGTTGTTTAGTCATTTCAGTCATACCTGACTCTTTGTGACTCCATTTGGGGTTTTCTTGGCAAAGATACTGTAATAGTTTGCCACTTCCTTCTCCAGTTCATTTTATAAATGAGGAAACAGATACAAAGGTTAAGTGAATTGCCCAGGGTCACATAGCTAGGAAGTTTCTGAGGATGAATTTGAACTTGGGTCTTCTTGACTACAGGCCCTGCACTCTATCTACTGCAGCATCCAGTTGCCCCTTCATTCATAACTAATTTAATGTATAATTTTTACTCAATTACATGTTAAAATGATTGTTTTAACATTTGGGTTTTTAATTGAGTTTTGAGTTCCAAATTCTATCTTTCCCTCCATCCTTCCCTACTGTCCCTACTCCCTGAGACAGTAAGCAATCAGATATAGGTTATACATATGCAATCATATAAAACATTTCCACTGTAGTCATTTTGTACAAATAGACTTGAATAGAAGAAAAAAAGTGCAAAATAGCGTATTTCAGTCTGTATTCAAATAATATCAGTTCTTTCTCTGTAGTCAGATAGTATGCTTCATCATTAGTCCTTTGGAATTGGCTTGGATCATTGTGTTGCTTAGAATGGCTAAGTAATTCACAATTCTTTATTGCACAATATTGCTGTTACTGTGTACAACATTCTCCTGGCTCTGTTCATTTCACTTTGCATGAATTCATGTAAGTTTTTCCAGGTTTTTCTGAAATCATCCTGCTTGTCATTTCTTATAGCACAATAATATTCCATTACACTCATACACCACAGCTTGTTCAGCCATTCCCCAATTGATGGCATCCCTTTGATTTCTAATTCTTTGCCACCACAAAAAGAGCTGCTATAAATATTTTTGTACAAATAGCATTTTAATTAATTAATTTAATTTAATTAATTTAATTAATCATCAATTAATGATTGCTTAACTTTTCTTGAGGTGCTAGAGGCAGTGGAACGCTGCTGCTACTCTGGGGAGAGACGGCTTTGCATCAGCGTGCAAAAATGCAGAGCAACAAAGGCTTTAACCTAGATAAACAGAACCATACTCCAAGGAAGCAGCAGCACCAACACCAGCACCAGCAGCAGCCACCACCACCAATACCTGCAAATGGGCAGCAGGCCAACAGCCAGCATGAAGGCCTGACTATTGATCTGAAGAATTTTCGGAAGCCAGGAGAGAAGACTTTCACTCAAGCGCAGCCGCCTCTTTGTGGGCAATCTCCCTCCTGACATCACTGAAGAAGAAATGAGGAATTGTTTGAGAAATATGGAAAGGCAGGCGAGGTGTTCATTCACAAGGACAAAAGCTTTGGTTTCACCGTCTTGGAAACCCTAACCCTAGGCCAAGATTGCTAAAGTGGAGCTGGACAACATGCCTTTACGTAGAAAGCAGTTGGGAGTGCGCATTGCCTGGCATAGCGTATCCCTGACAGTTAGGAACCTGCCTCAGTTCGTGTCCAATGAACTGCTGGAGGAGGTTTTCTCTGTCTTTGGCCAGGTGGAGAGGGCTGTAGTTATTGTGGATGATCGAGGGAGGCCTTCAGGGGAAGGTATTGTGGAATTCTCAGGGAAGCCAGATGCCCGGAAAGCTCTGTACAGATGCAGTGAAGGGTCCTTTCTTCTGAACACATTTCCTAGGCTAGTGACCATGGAACCGATGGACCAACTAGATGATGAAGAAGGGCTGCCAGAGAAGCTGGTCATCAAGAACCAACAATTTCTCAAGGAACGAGAGCAGCCCCCGTGATTTGCCCAGCCTGGCTCCTTTGAATATGAGTACGCCATGCGCCGGAAGGCACTGATTGAGATGGAGAAGCAGCAGCAGGACCAAGTAGATGGAAACATCAAGGAAGCCAAGGAGAAGCTGGAGATGGAAATGGAGGCCGCTTGCCATGAGTACCAGGTCATGTTGATGAGGCAGGACTTGATGAGACGCCAGGAAGAGCTTCGAAGGATGGAGGAGCTGCATAATTAGGAGGTGCAGAATCGCAAGCAAATGGAGCTCAGGCAGGAGGAGGAACACAGGCGGAGGAGGCGTGAGGAGGAGATGAGACGGCAGCAGCAAGAAATGATGCGACGGCAGCTGGAGGGCTTCGAAGGAAACTTTCCTGATGCGAGAGAGCAGGAGATGCCAATAGGCCAAATGGGTATAGGAGGTGCTATGGGCATAAACAGCAGAGGATCCCTGGGAGGTGCTAACCTGCCAGCTGGTGCCCCAAGTGCTCCAGGGCCTGGTCCAATGATGTGGAACCATGGGAATGACCCCACCACCCAGTGACCGCTTTGGCCAGGGTGGTACAATGGAAGGACTTGGGGCAATGGGTGGAAACCCTCCTGCATTCAACTGAGGAACTCCTGGAGGGGACTTTGGCCCAAACAAACGTCGCAGATACTAATAGAGTTACAGTGTCGAGTTTCCCCTGACCCTGCAAACAAAGACCCTTTTTGAACTAGCCAGGATTCTACCTTAGAGGGCTGTTGGGGCTCCGCTCCTCCTACTAGTTAGGCCTCCCCACTTGAACTACTCTAGGTAGGCAATTTGCTGAGGGCAGAGAGGGGTTAGGGAGGGGCATTTAGTGAAGCAGTTCTATGTGGTGCATTCCTCAAAGTTCAATGCGATGGCTACAGAGGGGGTGGGGGAGGCCGTGGCACAAGCAGACCCGGCTCTGTCCCTGTTTTTCTTGACCATTCCACCTTTGTCCCCTCACTGCTCCCTCATTGACTTAGACACAATCCTTACCCCCATTTCCTTTCTGGTTAGGACCTCAGGTGTGTCCAGGAAGTTCAGGCAACAATACCAGGAGAAGACCTCTTATCTTTTCCCAACCCAGTGTTCCTTTTATGTCCTGAGAAGAAGGTTTTGTTATCTGCTTTTAGGTTTCCATTATTGGTTTTGTTTTTGTTTTATCTTCTGTTTCTTGGATGGGGAGGGGGCAGCCCAGAATGGAGGAGCTTTGCCTCCCCCTGGGAGGCGCTGCTGTGTCATTGTTAACACCAAGTTCGAGCTTAGGGGCAGGGGTTGCTGGATGCTGGTGTTCTCTTGGCCATGCCCGGAGCTCTCATGGCTTGCCTGTCTTCTGGAGCTGTGCTGTGCAGCTTCCACTGCTGTTGGTGATATCAGGCCCTCTCACAGTCTGGAGTTTGAGAAATGAGACAGGAATGCAGCAGCAACATTATTATTAAAAACAGATTTTAAGCCTTTAAAAATAAATAATGATTGGTTAAATTTTCAAAATCCCAGGTGTTGTGTGTGTGTGTTTTTTAATATGCCATCTCTCACTTACCCAAACCACTAGAGACAATTTCTGCCCATAGAATGTAGGACTTCAGGGATACAGAGGACTTTGTTGATCATGTGATCCAACCCCCTGATTTCGCAGAAGAGGGAACTGAGACCCAGAGTGGTTAATTGGCTTGCCTAACATCACACAGGGGAGCAAGTGACATATCTGGTATTTGAACTCTGATTCTGAGGGACTCCAAGGGTTAGTGTTCTTTCCTTTTTACCACAAATATTTCTTGGTCTGGCTTTAGGACAGCTCTTCTTACAAAAACAAAACAAAAAACAACAACAACCACCGTTTCCTGGAGCAAATAAGAACAGTGATTAATACAGGGGTATTTATTTATGTCATTGTAGGAACTTAGACTTATTTATTCAGCAAACGTTTATTGAGCAGTGATTTGGGAAGGGTTATGTTAGGCATTGGGTGTTACAAAGATGAATAAGAGTCATTCCAGTGCAAATGACTTCCCATAACCTTAGGTTGTCAAGTGATGAGTTAAGAAGTAAAAGTCTTATGCACCAGTCTAGAAAAGTCTTCAAAAAGAGTGGCCCAAGCTAGGAAGACATACCATTAACATTTCTCTGTAGACTGATCCACCAGCTCTCTTAGCCGACAAACAAATAGAGACCCTTGGAAGAATCCCCCCCCCCCCCCCATCAGCTATTAATGCTACTGGTCTAGATGCAGTTAATGTCCTGTGTATGCCCCAGTCCTGAGCAGAGCACAGACATAAAGCAGTCTTTAGAGCAGTCAGTCAATAGATAGGTAATGCATTTATTGGCTTTAATGAGGAGAGGGGGGAAAGGGAATAAGCATTTATATATAACCTACTTTGTGACAGGCACTGTGCAAAATGCTTTGATTTTCCCAACAACCCTATTGTAATCTGAGGTTAAATCTGAAAGCAGATCTTTCTGACTCCAGGCCCAGTGGCACCACCTAACTGCCTCAGGTCTTAAGCAGCTAGAAAGTCTTTCTTAGTAGTCCTGAATGAAATGCCAACACCTCCAGGCCTATTCTGTAAAATCAACAAACAACAAACCCTGGGGCAGCTGGGCTGAGAGGCAGCCTCAACCTTAGAAACTTTCATCTCACAGACAGTGTGGGGGTCTGATGGCTGAACAACTCTGCTGACCAGAAATATACTGGACTGTGGATGCAGGGAGGGAGCTAGAACATACCTGATGAGTGCAGTAGTGAGGGACTCCCTGCTGGCTGCAGGCACTTGCAGGAGAGCAGAGTCCCTGGTTTTAGTTCCTAGGAAGAGAGGACATCTAGAGTTTGTAGCCACAGGAGAAACTGCAGGGAGCAAGATCATTTGTGGAACAGTGTGACCTAACTGTGACTTAGGAGTAGAAAGGAGAGCCCAAGGTTGAACACTGAGACAGACCTTGAAAAATAAGAGTAAGAAGGACCTGAGGCTGGGGTGTCATTCCCCATATCTCAGGACTACAACTTGATCACTCTAATAGCTGTTAAAAACTAAATATATAAATAAAAATGAGTAAGCAAAGGAGAAAGCATGCAACCATAGTTACTATAGGGATACAGAAGATCTAGGTTCGTATTCAAAGGAACATAATGGAGCTAAAAAAAAAATGCTCCTTTTTCAATGAGAAATATCAAATGGTCCCAAACACAAAAAGAGTTCTTGTAAGAACTTTAAAAGGACTTTAAAAATCAAATAAGAGGAGGTGGAGCCAAGATGGCATAGTGAAAGCAGGAACTTAACTGAACTCCTCCATGAATTCTTTCAGTAACCTCTAAAAAGTGAATCTGAATGGATATTAGAGTGGCAGAATCCATGGGAGACAGAGCATGGCAGATTCTCAGTCCAGGAAGGTGCACATTGGGCAGAAGAAATGTGGAATGAGGGGCTGCACCAGCACAAACCTGAGATTCGAGAAGAGCAAAGCCAGATTCACCCATGCAAGGGCAATTCCCAGACCTTTCACCACAGGACAGGGGATCATCAGAGGTGGGTAAGAGAAAGCACAGGGCTCCAGACAGCAGCTAAAAAAGTATCCCAAGTGATCCTCATTTGTTTTTTTTTTGTCTTCCTTGACTTGAACTTGAGATTTTTATTCCAATTACATATGACTATGGACTCCCTGTATTAATTACCAATTCATAAATCAAGAAGCAGTTGTTAATAATAATAAGCATTATCATTATCAACATCATCATTTATAAAGTATTTTAAGGTCTGAAAAGCACTTTATCAATATCTCAATTTATGGGGCGGCCAGGTAGCAGAGCGAGTAAGAGCACCGGCCCCAGAGTCAGGATGACCTGGGATCGAATCCGGGCTCAGACACTTAGCACCCACCCAGAAACACCTGGCCATGTAACCTTGAGCAAGTTACTCAACCCCAATTGCTTAGGAGTGGCCAGGTGGCACAGTGAGTAAGAGTGCCAGCCCCAGAGTCTGGATGACCTGGGATTGAATCCAGGCTCTGATACTGAGCACCAAACCCAGAAATAATTGGCTGTGTAACCTTGAGCAAGTTACTTAACCCCAATTCCTTAAAAAAAAATCTCAATTTATCCTCACAATAATCTTAAGAGGTGGATGTCATTATTATAACCATTTTACAGATGAGGAAACTAAAACATACAGAAACTAAGAGACCTACCCAGGGTTACAAACAATAAGTGTTTGAAACTAGATTTGAACTCAGATGTTCCTGATTTCAAGTCCATTGCCCCACTTAGCTGCCTAAATAAGTGGACACTGAGCATACTAAAAGAACTTGGAAGAGTCCCATCCTGAAAAAACTTACATTATATCAGAGGAGACAATGTATGAGTAAATAAGTAGTAGCTACTATGCCTGGGATTTCACTGGTATGGAGTGTCTAACTCTCAACCAAGACAAGCCACTACCTTCTTTGTAACATAGTCTTAGAGAGCTGCTTAGTTCAGTAACTTGTCTTGGTTCACACAATCAATATGGGTCAGAGATGAGACTTAAACCCAGATCTTTCTGGCTTTACTACCAACTTTCTATCCACTATACAACATTGTCTCTCAAAATCAGCATGTACATGAGTACATATGAAAGAAAAACAAGACAAATATTTTGAAGGGAATGTACTGGCAAATAAGGAAGACAGACATGCTTGCTATAGAAAAAAAAAATGGTGCTTGAGTAGAGGGGGATTTTTTTGTCTTTTTGGAGGGAAGAAGGCAGGGTAATTGAGGTTAAGTAATGTGCCCAAAGTCACACAGCTAGTAAATGTTAAGTGTCTGAGGCTGGATTTGAACTCAGGTCCTCCTGACTCCGAGGCTGGTGCTCTATTCACAGAACCACCTAGCTGCCCCTTGAGTAGAGTTCTGATAGAAATGGGTGAGTTGGGAATGCATTTAAGGCATAGGACAGAAAGTTTGGAAGGTAAACAATACTACATGTATTCAGAATGACAGGAAGACTAGTCTGGCTGAATTATAGAGTAACAGAAAGCTGCTTTCTGCTGCTTCTAAAGTACTGTATCTTTAAGCTGCTACTATTCACCAAAGTCATCTCAGGAAGAAGAGGGAAGAAAGAAAGACCCCAGAGTAGTCTATGAATGGAAGACAGATGGTATTCTCATCAGTTGTATTCAATTAAATTTTAAAGTATTTATGAAATACCTCTAAGCATTATGATAGGCACTGGACATATAAAGACAAAAATAAAGTAGACTCCACTTTCCTGCAGCTTACAATCTAGTGTAGATATATGTCGGATACAGTAGTAAATAGATGGTGCAGTAGATAGAGTGCCAAGTCTGAAGTAAGGACTTCTCTTCCTCAGTTCAAATCTGACCTCAGACATTTACCATCCAAGTGACCCTGGGCAAGTCACTTAACCCTGTTTGCCTCAGTTTCCTCATCTGTAAAACAGTCTGTAGAAGGAAATTGACAACCACTCCAGTATCTGCCAAGAAACCCCCAAATGGGGTCATAGAGTCAGACACAACTGAAATAACTGAACAATAGCAATATACAAAGTCAGAGGAAGAGAAATCATTCATAAGGTCAGAGGTAAGGGTTATAATCAAGAAAAATCTTCATGTAGGAAGTGATATAAGCTGAGCTGTGAAAGGAATGATGGATCTCGAGAGAAAGAGGTGAGAAGGGAAGAATTCTAGGAATAGGGAAGAGATCATGCTAGGGTACAGTAGTGGGGGATGAGATACCACAACTGGGAAACAGAAAACCATTTTGCCTGGAAAGTAGTGTGTGAATGGGGAATAATGTGTAATGAGTCCAGCAACTGAGGCTGGAGCCAGATTGTGAAAGCTCTTAAGTACCAGACAGATGTGCATTTTATCATAGAGGCCATAGGGGGTCCCTGAAGTTCCCCATGAGCCATTGATCAAGGGGAGTGATGTGATAAAACTTGGTCTGTGGGATAGTAATTTGGCAGCTGTGTAGAGAGGATGGTCCAGAGAATGAAGAGACTAGAAGTAGAGAGTGCAATTAGGGGAGAATTGAGGGAGTCCAGTTGAGAGGCACCGAGGGACTGAAGTAGGATGAGGACCTAATAATGGAAGCAAAGGTTATGATTGTGACAGATATTTTCAACAAAAAATAAACTTGCATTTAATTACTCCAAAATCAGTTCTCTTTCCCCTATGCCCTGTCTCTCTCATATCCCACTGTCCTTCCTATCTGGTGAAAAGAAATGAAATTACTTCCCATACACTGTTCTCTTGATAGATATTCTAAAAGAAAATCTTCCACTTGTGCTTTTATTCTTATGAATTCTGCCTCCCATTTTAAGCTTAGCTCCTCTTAGTTATTTCTTTTATCTGCCATTGTGAAGAACTTTCCTTATCTTCCTAAGCTTTTTTGTCCTTTAATATTTTGAGTGACATTTTTTTCCCACACTCTAGACTGGGGTTCTTAAACTTTTTCATGTGTCCCAGACCCCTCTGGCAGTGAAATCTATGAACCCCTCCTCAGAATCATGTCTTTAAATTAATAAAATAAAATGCAGAAAATTACAAAGTAAGCCAATTATACTGTAAATCAATTGTCAAAAAAAATTTAAGTTTAAAGACTCCGCATTAAGAACCTCGCTATAGATGGATTGGTACTCAAAAATCCATTTCCTTCTCTGTAGTTTCTTCATCTGAGATCTAGACCACTTCCCAGTGGTTTCCAAAAGGAGTAAACTTTACATCAGACAATTTCATGGACTCCAGATTGGAGCCTGGGTGTGCTAAATGACCTTGTTACCAGGTTTCCAGGAGAATGGAAGGAAGAATAGTCAGCCTCAAGTACTTTATAAACACGTATGAAAATGCTAATGAATTAGCGAGAAATTCTAATCCAAGACACCTAGGACTCCACTTGTGAAGCCCCGTGCATTAATTAGACTATCATAGACATTTGCCTTTCTGGGTTTTTTTCCTAACCAGAAACTCATGCTAATTAAAAAGTGGGAACAAGACTTGATATTTGCTGCCAGATTTACTAGCTCATTTGTTTTTTGGTTTTTGGGGTTTTTTTTAAGCAATTGGGGTTAAGTAACTTGCTCAAGGTTACACGGCCAGGTGTTTCTGGGTGGGTGCTAAGTGTCTGAGCCCAGATTCAATCCCAGGTCATCCTGACTCTGGGGTTGGTGCTCTTACTCACTGTGCTACCTGGCCGCCCCTAGCTCATTTGTTTAATGTGGTGGTATAGATCATTTTATGCATTTCTTATTCTGTCAAGTCCTTCCTGCCCTAGTTCATTGGCTTAGTAGCTATATAACCATGGGCAAACTACTCTGTGAGTCTCAGTTTCCTCGTCTGCAAAATGGGAATGGGAATCCTAATACCTACCTATCTCAAAGAGTGGTTCTGAAGAAAAACATAATTGTGTTGATGATTAATGAGTCAACAACATGATATGGTTGTCAAAATCTATCAGTTCTAATACCCAGAGGCCTAGAACACTATACGGTGATCTAGGAAGACCCTGCCTGGATGATTGTGTTCAGTCCTAGGTGCCAGATTTTAGGCAGGATATTAATTAGATGAGAGTGTCCATATGAAGGCACCATGAATGGTGAAGGTCAAAAGGGTGGAAAACTTGGGGCCTCAAGGCCACATGTAGCTCTCTAGGCCCTCAAGCATGGCCCTTTGAAGTTTGGATTCCATTAAAGGGCCATGCTTGAAGACCTAGAGGGCCATGTGTGGCCTTGAGGCCACAGGTTCCTCAACCCTAGTGAAGGGTCTCAAACTGATATTAAGGAAAAAAGCTTCCTAACCTTATAAACTGTCCAAAAGTGGAACAGGTTATCTTGGATAAAGACCAGAAATTTAGAGCCAGAAGGGACTTTACAGAGGTTCTACTCTATCACTTACTCTTATGGGAACATGTATGCTTCAGTCATGGGGTCTTTCCAGATCACCACAGTTGTTAGCACTTGCTCCCTCCCCCCACCAAAAAAAACCCTCCTTATTTGTATTTACTTATATGTATAGATAGGAATATAGGTTTATGACTGGAAAGTCATTTTAAAGAAGAGCAAATGCAGGGCATGTAATTGGTCCAAGGTCACATGGGAAGTAAGTAGCAGAATTGCCATTTGAAACTAGATGATGGGTTACTTCTCACAGAAAGCCTTGAAGCAAAGATTGGATGGCCACTTACTGGTAATGTTGCAAATAAAATACTTTCCAGGGACAATAAAAAGGCTTCTGAACTTCTTTCAAACTCTGAGAAACTGTAAAGCTGTAATGTTGTTTTTAAGCATTTGTTGGCATCAGCAAACAACTCACAGATAATAATTTAATTTTATAGCAAGTATCCCATGAGAAAATATATGCAAAATACTTCAGAACCTCAAAGATTATATAAACGTGATTGTTATCATCATTTTTGAGCCTGAAGATAGAAAGATAAAAAAAACTGGTCCATGTGTATTGCATTAAAGTAAAGCACCATCATCCAGGTCCCCTGGTTTAGGTTTACTATGCTTTCACCTAAATCCTCCTATCTCCCAAATTGCAATATAAATAAGTAATTTCTAGCATCAAGTTGGCTATTATGTCCCCCATCTAGTGAGTTGTGATTATTAAGTAATGAGATTAATTTTCATGTGATTTGTGGAATCAATTCCATTTCAATAAAGTCACACCCCTGTATAATATGGTAGTCTTCCTTGAATGTGGTGCTGACCTGCTATAAGTAGGGAGTGTGATGGGTTTGGTTTCCCTGTAGTACTGATGGGTTGGCAATGAGCCATCAACAGAGCCATACAACATCCTTGTAGATGAGGATATATATTTGTTAAATAGAATCTCTCATCACAGTATCATAGATCTCAAGCTGAGAAGGGTCCTTGAAGGTCATTTAGAATCCCCTTACTTCACAGATGATGAAAATGAGACTTAGGAAGATTAACTAACATGCTCATGGTCACAAAATAAAGTGATTGTGAGAGTCAATCAATCAAATAATAATTATTGGTGATGTAGTATCTTTCTACTGTGTAATGCAGTGGCTAGAGCTCTAGGCTTGGAGTCAGGAAGATCTTAGTTCAAATCTGGTCTCAGATTAGGTGTATGGACAAGTCACTGGACAAGTCACTTTACCCTGCTTGCCTCAGTTTACTCATCTTTAAAATGAGCTGGAGAAGGAAATGGCAAACCATTCCAGTATCTTTGCCAAGAAAACCCTAAATGGGGTGACAGACAGTTGGTCACAACAAAAGAATGACTAAATGGCAACAAAAACAGAAAGAGTAATAGACTTGGCATCAGAAGAGAATGGGGTTCTATTCCTGCCTCAGAAACTTATTAGATGTATAGATATATAACCAAATTTCTCTCAAACTCCATTTCCTTATCTGCAAAATGGGGGTATATAGGGTCATAGATTTGGATCTGGAAAGACCTCTCATTTTATAGGTGATGAAATTAAAGACAGAAAACTTTAATGATTTGCCCAAGGTCACATGGTTCCTACATGACTGGAACAGGATTCAATATCTTTCTACCTTATAACCCAGACTAGCCTGTGCTATGAGGATCAAAGGAGGCAATTATGTAAAGTGCTTGATAAGTTAGCTTTTATTGGGAGAGCTAAATGGATAACTGAAGAATTTTAATTATATCCGATCAGTGCTCCAACCAGCTGAGCTACCAGACCACATGCTTGGACTTTTGACCAAGAAGATCTAATTCAATCATTGGCTCCAAGTAGCTATCATTTCTTCCCCTCCTGGATAGAACTGTTGATTTTGCTAATGAGAAGAACCAACTTCCTTTGAGAAGAAGAGCCTGTGTATGGTCACGTCAGTAGGGATCTAGAGAGGACAATGCATTTCCCAGTACAAATAAATGATTCTGAAAGCCACCCACCCACCAGTCCTCACAAGAAACATCTCCCCTAGGGAATCAGAGTATTTCTGGCACTTAGCATGATTAAATATTTCATTGGAGCCCTCCAGATTCATAGGTGGAGGCCAACTGATTAAGCTCAGCACTTAGTAAAATTGCTTTCTATCACTTGTTCAAATTGTGATTATGAGAGAAAAAATGTGCTCAGGTTGAATCAAAGAGAAATGACCCAGCATAATCATGGCTACCATTTGTACAGCATTTCAAGGCTTGCAAAATACTTTTTAAAAATATGTTATCACATTTTCTTCTCACAACAACCCTGTAAGGTATGTGCAATTATCACCCCCATTTGGCAAATGAAGAAACTGAGGCTGAGAGTAGTAAAGGGTCAAAGAGGTAGTAAGCATCTGAGGCAGGATCCAAAGTCAGGTCGACCCTAACATTCTATCCACTTGACCAGCCAGCTGTAATGGAGAGAGCATGTCAAAGACTTCCTAAGATACTAACTGTGTGACTCTGGGCAAATCATTTAACTTCTCAGCCTCAGTTTCCTAATTTCTAAAATACAGGAGCTGGAATTGAAGGCCTCTAAGGTCTTGTCTATAATCCTATGACAGATAATACAGTTGAATTGGAAGATAACCCAAAGGCATCTAACCTTCACTGTAAGTGTAACTCCATCATCTATAATATCCCCCAGAAATGGTCACCTATCACCTATTTGAAGATCTATATTTATGGGTAACTCACTACCTCCGGAGGCAGTGCATTTGGTTTTGGGACAATCCTAATCATTCCCTTTTATTTAGCCAAAAATCTTCTTCCCTGCAACGTTCACTTAAGTCATAGGATCATAGAAACCAGAGAGACCATTTAGTCCAATGTTTTCATTTTATAGAGGAGGAAACTGAGGCATGGAGAAAGAATATGGCTTCCTCAAAAGTCACACAGGTAGTAAACAAGCAGAGCCAGGATCTGAACCCAAGTGTTCTAATTCCAAGTCCTGGCCCCTTTCCTCTATCCTATAATCTCTCCCTGTGTAATCCATTTTTCCTATGATGATTCTTCAAATATTGAGGCAACAATCATGACTTGTCCCCTCCACCATGTTCTTTCCCTAGGCTAAATATTCTCAGCTCCTTTAACTGAACTTCTTTTGCCATGATTTCACATCCTCTCATCATCCTCCCTTCTAAACATTATCCAGTTTGACCCCAACCTTTCCTTTACGTGACTCCCAGTAGTACCCTCTCCCAAGACATCTTGAAACCTCTCTCTCTCTTTCTGTCTCTCTCTGTCTCTGTCTCTCTGTCTGTGTCTCTCTCTCTTGTCTCTTTGTCTCTGTCTCTGTCTCTCTGTCTTTCTCTCTCTGTCTCTGTCTCTCTCTCTGTCTCTGTCTCTGTCTCTCTCTCTCTCTCTCTCTCTCTCTCTCTCTCTCTCTCTCTCTCTCTCTCTCTCTCTCTCTCTCTCTTTCTCTCTCTCTCTCTCTCTCTCTCTCTCTCTCTCTCTCTCTGTCTCTCTCTCTCTGTCTCTCTCTCTCTCTCTGTCTCTCTCTCCTAAGTTTAGTTCTCTTGTTTGCTCACTTTTTGTCTCTGCCTCTATCTCTATTCATCTATCCCTTTGTCTCTTTCTTTGCCTGTATGTCTCCATCTGTACATTTCTATATCTATCTCTGGTACATAATAGGCATTTAAAAAATGCTTGTTCTCTTCCCCCTCCCCCACTGTAGGAGCATTCCACCCCAATCTAGACTCACATCCCTAGGGTGTAGTCAGAACTATACTTATCCTTGCATGTATGGGGACAAGAAGATGTTCTCTGGGGCATTTATCCCACAACATTTGCCCAGCAGCAGAACATCCAAGAATAGTATTTTTTTTTGGTGGTAGCCTCAATTCCCAGGCAAAACCAGAGAGCTTAAACATTTTTGGTACCAAAGTTGTTCCAAGGATCAGCAAAATGTTTGGATTGAATTGATGCCAAAGGTTCTTATTTCATCCAAGTGAACTCACAAATCTTTACTTTGAAAATCTGAAATGCCTTTTAGCCCAATATGTAGCAATAATGAAAAAGGAAATAATTGCAAGGATAGCTGACCTCAAGAAAGAGTCTTCAGATGAGTGGCAGTGAGGGAAACTTAAAACTAATGCTTAACTCCTGAGACAAAGATGTAAAAGTACAATTTGGGGCTATGAGTGATGGTAATTGGTAGCGAAGGGACTTCTTTCAAAGTGCTTACAGCTCTGACTAACCTACAGAGAACTGAAGGGGAACTTAATCTCTCCCAAGATTCATTTGTGGTAGTGTAGGTGGTTAGCAACAAATCCACAGCATTCTGCAGTCATCAGCCTGCAAATAATGGCTATAGCTATTCTAGAAAGGGTAGCCATTCTGAAGAGAAAACTCATAAAACTGCAGAAACTCAGAAATTCAGAGGTGAAAAGGCCCTTAGTGGTCATCTAATCCAACTTGCAACTGACCAAAAGTCCCTTCCCTAAGAACTAGGTGGCACAGGAGTTAAATCACAGTCATTAGATTACAGAAAAATAAGATTATAGGTATATTAGTATATTATCATATATTATATATTCTATTATTTACATATTTATGTTATTTGTTGTTTGTATATTTTAGATGTATATTTATCTATTATATATATCATTGTATCATATATTTATTCTTTGCATATTTTATATATTTATATTTTAATGTACTTTATATGTATATTTGCATTATATTTATGGATCATATATATTCTTATATATTATATCATGTGTAAGTATATTATTATGTTATATATTATATTATTTATTGTTTGTATATTTTAGATATGTTCATATGTAATATACATTATTATATTATATTATTTATGTTTTACATGTTTCTATTTATTTTGTTTATTATTTATGTGTTTTATAGGTACATTAATATTATATATTACATACATTATTGCATTATTATATATTCTATTATTTATATATTTTATTTGTTTATGTTTATTATTCATGTGTTTTACATGTCTATAATATATTCACATATTATACTTTATTTTATATTATGCACAATTATATTTTTATAAGTTAAGAGAACATTAAGCTTGAATTTAGGAAATTCTGTGATCAAATCTTGCCTCAGATGCTAATTGTGTGACTGAAAGTAATCAATCACATTACCTCTCACCTTAGGAAATGAAATAACCATTTATTAAGCACCTACTACAAGTCAGGCACTATCTTGTAATAACTGGTCAATCAGGAAACAACATGAGGTTTCAAGCCCTGGATCAGGGTACCAGGATGAAATCATTCTAACGGGATATGATTCCAACTTAGAGTAAGAAACAACCATGCCTAATTTCCCTTTCAGGGATCCTCCTCTCCTATACTCATTTCAGGGAGGTTTTGCAACCAGAAACCATTTCTCTCCCCCACTCTCACCTCAGTTCTATGTAACTCTGACCCACTGAAACCCTTCTAAAGCCTCAAAACAATTATATGCCACATAGGCTCTTACCTGAAGAAGCTGAAATATAATAGCAGAGAGACATACAAACACACACACACATACACACACACACCACTACAGTAAAAGATAGATAAGTGCTACAGAGAAATGCAGGTAATATATTATGAGAAATTTCAGGAGAAAGATTTTTTTTTCACTTTAGAGGATGAAAGATTTCGTTAAGAAGGGCAACAATAGAGTTCAACCTTGAAGAGGGAGTTCAAGGAATTGAGGAGAGGTGTTCTTCCCAATGTAAAAAGACAACACGATTTAACCTAAGTTTATTCTCATAGACATAGTTTTCTGCCTTCAGTTCAAACTCACCACTTAGACGAATGGACAAGCCTCTCTCTTTCTTGCCCCCTTGGGCAATGGTTAGTTGGTCTCCAACTCCATTGTGAGCTATGCCTCTATATTCTGATTAGTCTCTACCTCTGACCTTCTGTTACTATCATTAGACTCTGCTCCTCTATGCATCAGCCCAAGGGAGATCCCCATCATGGAAAGGCAATTGATGTCCTGACCCTGAGCAAGGCCAGGTAGGATAGGACAGTGTGTATGTAAGCCAAAGCTAGATGAGCTAGTGCTCTGAAAAACAAATAAAATAATAGTCAAAACCATCTGCCTGGTGTGATGCATGCCAACCAATCAACTAATTACCTGCATTTTTTATCTTTTCACTTGTTTGGCTCTCAGTAAACAATTTAAATATTAGAAATAAATCTTGAAAAGTAGCAGAATCATAATAATACTAAGCATAATTTCAGGGAAATTAAAGTTACTGAACATTTATTAGGTGTCTGCTGTTGACAGCATATTATATAGGCCCTAGGAGAAATCAAAAGATGAAAACCAAGACAGGGAGTGGAAAAGAAACCAGACTTGGGCCTGAGACCTATCATTTAGTCTTTACCATTACCTAATTGGACAAGTCATTTTACTTTATGAGACTCAGTTTCCTCATTTATAAAATGAAGCTGTTCAACTAGACATTCTTTTAAGGTCAATCCTAAGCCTCACCTTCTATGATTCTATGAAATTCAGATTACTTGAGTCTTTAATCTGACAATCTCCAGGTACACTAATTAGCTTTCAGAATACAGTAAGGTACAAATTATTATATCTTCTTTGTTCTATGTCTTTTAATAATTGCTTAATTTTTTTTTGAAAAATTGCAGGGCAAGTTGGTGACAAGATAGGGAGTTAAACCCATGAGGTCTGAATCCTAATCATGTATTACAGCTGTTGTATTATTTCATGAAGTTCTGTTAACATGAAATGCTAATATTAAGGCACAGTGTAGAAATGGTTACTGGTAATCATTAGGGGAAAAAATCAGTGGGAATTCTTTGAATTTATTCTTTTAAATTAAGAAATTAGATACATAAGATTCCAATAGGCCAGGGAATTCAACATCCTAATGGACATTCTCCATAGTGAGGTCCTTCTCTAACTCACCTTCCCTACCCCCTTTCCCTACATGGCTTTCTATCTAACTTATGGACTCTAAAACTTAGAATTTTGGTCAATTCTAGTTTCTATCTCTCTTATTTTACTATTAAAAGTATTTCTTCTTTTCTCATCAAAAAATTATAGATATGCTTTGCTTTGTGCAATAACTAAGCTTTCTAATAATTGGATCTAACTTTGATTAGTAGAGCGGTAAGTGAGCTCCCCGTTGGTGGAGGTCTTCAAATAAATACTCAGTGACTACTTGTGCAATCTATTATAAAGCATCTTCTTTTACAAGCATGGATTGGACCAGATGGTCATTAAGGTCCCTTCCAACTCTAAAATTATGTGATTCTAAAAGGTTATATGTAAATCAAGTTTTTTGTATATGGAAATTATGTTTCAAATGTGCCAGAAGAATTGGGTACTTATAATTAAAGAATGGTGTTTCTTTCCCTAAAGCAAGGTCATCTTTTGTGGTAGATGTAACCACCTCCTGATTTGTTTATTCTGTAATTCTTCCTTTTTGCATATTAATTTTCTGAAAGTATAATATGGTCTTGCTGAGCTTAAGTAGAAATATTTATAATTTATAATAAAATAAATTTTAAATCTCCCTAAAGCCTCAGAATATAATATTCAAATATAGCATTTTCAAAGTAAATGTGCTATCATAATTTTTACAATGGTCTGCCTGGAAATATGTATTTTAAAAATCAATATCATATGGATAAGTTTAGCTAACTTGACTTCAGTGTCTTGAATCTCAGAACATGAATTTTCAGAAAAGACAGAGTCCCAAAATTTAAAAATCGAATCCAAATATGTTTACCATCATTGGGGAGATTTTTCTCCAATTAGACTTGATTGGGTATCAAAGGGTTAGAATTATAGAAACATACATCCAAAATTGAAGGGAACTCAGAGGTCATCTGATTTAATTCTTTCTTTTTAGAGATGAGGTTAAGTGACTTGCCCAGTCACCTAGGTAACAAGCAGAAAAAGTTCAATTTGACCCTAGGATCAGAACATGGATGGATGGTGAGCTGCATGGGTGAAGGAAGTTCTCAGTGAACAGCCAAAAGTCTCTTTGAAAGGCTCACACCTCTAAGGATAACAAAGCCTGGTGACCTGGAAGAAATGCAGTACTGACAGTGATTTAGGTTAAACCCAATCTCTGGAAAGTTGCAAGTTTTGCTTTCAGGGTAGTACTTGGATTTCAAAGCACATGATTTTGTTTTTGAACCTGGAATAGAGAAATTCTGAGGATTAACAACTAGCACTTTGAGAGTGGGTAAACTCAGAGTTTGTTCTCAGGAGTGCTAAGTAGGTCATGCCTGAATCATCCTGATCTTCCCACAAGGTGTGGAGGAGGAGAAAAGGATTTATCCTGAGGGCTCCAAAGGATCCCCTGGGCCACCCTTACATGTCCTGCTTATAGGTATAGTATCACCATTCCCAGTGTATAACTAGGATTCACAGAGAGTGGTTGTCTTTGGAAATGTGGCCAGTCACACAGAAAGCCATCAACAGCAATCTGGGTAAATCATTGCCCAACAGACCCACTGACTCATAGTTCTGTAGGAGGCCAAGTTTGTTGTGATGTCTAAAGGTGCCAGGTTTCATTCTTCATGGTTTGGGGGGGTCTTCTAACTTTTCGTGCAATTGAGTGTAGTATTAAGTTTTGTTGCCAAAAGATGTCTTATTGATGGCCTTGTGCTCAGGTTTTGTGTTTCTTTTTTTTTTTTTAATGCTACTAAAAATACTTGTCCTAGTGAGGAAGATTGTTAAAAAAAAAAAAAAAGAAGAAAGGTTAGGTGAATCATTTGAGGCAAACAATAATTTTGATGTGGTTTCATTTATGATAGTAACCATCATGGGTGTGTGCTTCTATTGGCATAAGGCTGACTCACATCACCTGATCTTGGCCATTGAGCTGATTTTCCTACCTTCAGTTAATTCCCTGTCATTGGATGGTGGATTTTGTGCCATCCTTATATGTTTCATTGCTCTCTTTATTGTGTTTTTAACTCTGTGGTTTTTAAGAATGGATCATATTCCAAGGAAAAGTACAAAAGGTGTAGCTTTTGAAGAGCACCCTTCAGTTACTGTTAGAGAAATTGCAGTAGTATGGGGAAGTCAAGCTTTCAAGTATCATGCAAGTCAACAATGAAAATAGAAGAAAGTGCAAAGTACTTAAAATGAAAAGGCGAAATGCAAAGAGATGACAATTTTTCTGTTGTAAAACAATTGAATCGTCAGGAGAAAAAAAGACATTCAGAAGAACTTGTAGCCCAACAAAGTTTTATTATTATTAATTCTTCTATTATACAACATAGACTTCTTGACATTGGAAGAATAATGAAAAGACCACCAAAAAAATTAGTTGTTTACAATGACTTTGAAGATAAAATCCTTGTCACAAACAACACGACAAAGATTAAAAAGTTGGAAAAAAAATGTTTGTTTGTTTTACTGATAAGACTTTTTTTCTTCAACCAAAACAATTGTCAGAAGATATCCAGGAAAGCCTTTAAGATCTAGTCATGTTTTTCAGGCCCTCTCAAAAATTTTTGTAGATTTTTTTTTTACTTCCAGTAAGTCTGAAAATATTTCCCCCTTTGAGATAATGATGAACTATGATAAATACATTGATGTACTGAGATACAAAATTGCTCCAGAATGATAGACCTTCCCAAATGGATAGAAAACTGCAACATGACCTTCTACCATGCCACATGTCATGAAAAAGTCAAGAAATTGATGAAAAATATGAAAATAAACATCCTTCATTGGCCTGGGAATTCACCTGATTTAAACCTCATTGCTTAACACAGTGTCTGGCACATAATAGGCACTTAGTAAATGTTTATTCATTGATTTATTGATTAGTAGTCAATTCAATGCTACAAAAACATCATTTATTTGTGTGTATTCTTTGCATAGTATTGGTGCTAGAGGCCCAAAGAGAAAGAAAAAGAAAACTTCCCTACCCTCAAGGAGCTTCCATTCTATTAAAGAGCACTTTTGTCTACAGAATGTACCCACACAGAAATTAACCAAGAAGCCCTACCTTCTGCCCCGGGAAATCACAGAAATTCCACAGCTCTTTGTTGTGGCTTTTATGACATACTAATTTATCATCCACCTCTTTTCCAAGGATAATATTTAATTGTATCACTACACAGATACTTCCTAACTCATTTGTGCATTGCCTACAACGACCTGTTTTTCTACTAGAAGGTGGTATGTGCATATACTACTGTGGAGCTTAGATTATGTGACCTAAGGATAGCAGGTAACTCAGAGTCCACCTAGTCCAACCCCCTAATTTTACAGATGAGGAAACTGAAGCTGGTGTTAGACTCATTTCAAGTTTTTCATATCTCATCATTAACTGTACAGGATCCAGATGGTTCATCAATACGAACTATCTAGCCATAAAGAATATCTTTTATGAAGGAATCATAAAGTTATAACAAAAGATAGCAGCAATGTTGCATGCCTCATGTTAAAGCATCTAAAAATGTTAAGTAAGAAGAAGAGAATTCTGGAGGTAGGTAAGGGTAGAGTAGCTGTGATAAAATATTAAAAAAAAAACAATGATACAAATGATTAGACTTGCTCTGTTTGTCCCCAAGAGATAAACCTAAGGACAAGAGGCTTGAGAAGTTTTGAAGAGTTAAAGTTTGATGTGATGAAAACCATTTTAATTATCATCACTATACAAAAGTAGAATGAGCTTCTCCATGGAGTAATGAAGTCCCTATCATTTAAAATTTACAAGCAAAGCAATATGATCACTTGTTGAGTGCACTGCAGTAGGAATTCTTTTTAGGGCATGGGTTGGAGAAGATTGCTTTTGAGGTCACTTACATCTCTGAGATTCAGTAATTCTTAATTTTTCATATCAAAGCATTGGCTCAATTTACACTTGGCCAGAAGCCATATCCATCCAATATTGAAAAGATTGTAAAGGAGAGTGACATATGCCAAAAGCATGCATATGTATTTTTTTCCTGGAAATGGCCAAAAAAAAAAAAACTTTGGTCAAAAATCCATGTTAATTTTGAAAGATCATTTAAAGTCTTCTTAATTGAGGTGAACCCCTCAAAAGGACTAAGAATCCCCCTAATTCCATTTCAAATGGAAGTCTGAAGATCTATATTGTAGATTTATGCCAAGTTATTTGTAACATGTGTAGTCCATTTACCCCAGAAGGGTTTTAAAAATGTGTATATTGTAATTCTAACTCAGTTGTCACCCATTGTACTACATCTCCCCCAAGCATATGGTCACACTGAAAAGATGGCACCAACTGCTAAGAATTCCCTGATGTAAAAGGCTGCAGGAAACCCACCAACACTTCTGAGGTTCCTCATCCCTCAATATAACTTTCCATATTTAAAAATCATATTCTTTCTCACTGAATTAGAGAGAGTACGATCAAACAACTTATCTTGAATATATCTGTCACCATCATCATTATAATTAACAAGCATTTATTCAGTGCTCACTATGCAGAGCACACATGTGCACACACACACTCACACACACAAGAGAGAGAAAGAAAAACTTGGTACTCCCACTCAACCACACATTGGTTGGTTGTTGTTCTTCATTCTTGAAGAGGACCAAAATGACATCATCATGTTGGAGTCAAGGTGTAGTGTGTTCAAATGTATCATGGCAGACCAATGGAAGCTCTGAAGGCTCTACCACAAGTTGGGTACGAATAGCTCTGCTGAATGTTTGGAGTGGAAATGTCTCTAAATCTGCGTGTCTCAAGTTTCTTTTGAGCTGCCATAATTCTGCTTTGCTCATAGAGCACACATCTTTCTTTGATGTGGTGGGTGGTCCTGTGCCAGTATCTCTTATTTCACACAATCAATCCCAAAGTTCTTCATAAAGAACTTGAGAGTATCTTTGTATTTCTTCTTCTGATCTCCATGTAAGCACCTGCTTTGCATGAGTTCTTCATAAAACAGGCTCATACATAAAGACAAACAAGATGGTTCTCTGTATGCTGTTCTATCTGCACTTTTCTCCTTGTTAATCCTTACTACAAGAAATGAAGTTGGCTAGGAACCATGAGATGGTTTCTTACCATTATAATGGAGATCATGGGGTCCATGTTATACACAACAGAGAGTGCAGCTATGTGGTGTTACTATACTTAATCAAGAAAGAAAACCTTCATTTTAGGGTGATTTCATAGTAGCAGAATCATGATAGAAACATTTCCTTTATTGACACAATATTAGGTGGTTTGGGTTGTTTGTTTTTTGTTTTTTTGTTTTTTCAAATTTAGCCTTGGAGGACTCACTAGAAACAAAAAATATAGAAAATAATACTTCACCTTTGAGGCAGTGATGGAATGGTTGGAGCAATGGACTTGGATAGGAAGGCTTTGTCCAAATCAGACCTCAGACCCTTCCTGGTTGTGTAACCCTATGAAAGTCATTAACCCCTCTATGCCTTGCTTTTTTTATATATATAAAATGAAAGGATTGTACTCATTGGCCTCCAAGGTCCCTTCCAACTCTAAATAAAAAATTTGGTGATTTCAATCCACATTTGCAAAAGTAGAGTCACTATATAACTTTTACCCTTACTAGTATATATATATATATCCTTTTCAAAAGCTATTTTCTTTTAGGTTAAATGTTATCAAAAGGTGGGGATGCAGGCAACAGTGGGTGTGGTTCAGTGTTATATTCTCTGGTCTTTTTTAGCTCCCCAAAGTTTCTTTATGCAGTTATTTAGGACGTAGTTGAATGTTATTTTTCAATAAATAAAGAAATGTCATGTTGAAGTCTTGATCACTCATCCTCTGCTTCTTTATTTAAAACTGAATCTGGCTCCAAGGGACCCCTAACACTGAAGTCCAGAATAATTAGGTTCAAATCCCACTTTGACCTTTAGGAGGGCAAATCCCTGAAGTCCACCTGTCTGGGTTTCAATATTTTCCCTTGTAAAGTGAGTATTTTGGAGTAAATAACCTCTAAGATTCTTTTTTTCTAGCTCTGAATCTATAATCCTATAACCTCCTTGGGCTTCATTATCCGTAAAAGGAGCATTTAGACTAGATGGCCTCTGAGGAGAATGGGGAGGGAGCAGGAGGTGGTGGTCTTAGTTCAGAATTCCAGGTCTATTCCAAGGGGCAGGGGATGGCAGCATAATGCCTAATAAAGTCTGTCCTCCTTCAGTGTTATCTGGAGGGAGTAGATTGCTTTGTCATACAGCTTCCTGAGACAAAGCTTCCACCCTTGCACAACCTTCTTAGTTTAACTGCCAGAGTACCTTTGAAGCCAGGGTTTAAATCACTAAAAATAGAAGCAGGATTACTGGTTGCAGATTGAGGGAGAACTTTTAAGACTTCTTGGTGGGTGAAAGAGGAAAAAAAAGTCTCTTTTTCTTTTTAAAGTGAGATAGTGGACTCTAAATTAGCACAGTATTTCAGTAAATCTGTCTTTTCTTTTCCTGGCTGTCAGAGATTCTTATGGATTTTCACAATTAGAAATTACAGTTAGTCTACATGAAGAGCTATTTATACTTTAAAAAAAACACTTTGCTCTCAGCCACCAATCTAAATTCAGCTCTTCAGCAGTCTGGGCACTCTTCCTGGTGCTGTCCCAAGACAAGACCTTCAGCCCTGCCTTAGCCTCCTGTTTGGCAAAAGGACTTCCTGCCCACACTTCTGGGAATAGACAATATGTGAGAGTCATAAAAGCAGAGGATGACCATTTATCTCCTTCCCTCCTACCAGTCTGCTGCTCCTTCCATTATCTTATCCTAGAGGCCAAACCAGACCATGTCAGAGCAGACCAGACCGATCCTCATCCTATCTGCTTTCCTGCTCACTGAGATCCTGGTTGACCACTTCATCAACAGTATACCACTCCATACCCCTCCAGCCCATTGGATGATATCCTAACCTGGGGAACTTCCTAAAGAACTATGAATCAGACCATTCCTTCTACCATCTGGGTAAGAATTTCAGGATGTGTGGGCTTCCTGTGCTATGCCCCATCAGTGGAAAATGTGTTCTCTGACTTCCAAACTAGACCTGTGCGGAAACCTTGATTTCATAAAATATCCTCAAAGCACTTTCACAAACCCAGTTGATACAGACACTGAGCGACCCAACAAAGTAGGCAAAGTCCAGCTGTTATTTTCATTTATGGTCGAGGAACAAATGCTTTGAGGCCACTAAGTCAACTCCCACTCTGATGAGTTAGGTCCCCAGAGCATGGTTACTAACTAGCTCCTATCTGGGGTCTAGAGGTAGCCTTGAGGTTTGGAAGGTTGTCTTTCTAATGCTATGCATAGATCATGGCCCCAATGGGTGTTTTTTTTTTTCATGACTATCAGCTGAAAAACGTCAGATCAATTAGACTTAAGTAGCTTTTAGAAAGGCATATTTACTTAGGTGGTATAATTGACCCAAAACATGAGACAATATTTGTAAAGCACTTAACACAGTGCTCAGTACATAGTAGGTGCTAAATAAATGTAATTTTCTTCCTCTCCCCCCCCCCCGCCAAAAAAAAAAGACTGTGACATACTCTCTCACTAGTATATAGTGAGTGCAGGGTAAAGCATCACACACAAAGAGCATAATTTACAGTTCCTGATTTCTAAAGTCCTTTTCTCCCTTGTGTAGAATACTCGTGGAAAGAGTAGTTTCAGCTGAATTATGTGTCCAGCAAACAGAATAAAGAGAGTTTAGAAGTGAGAGGAAAGGAAGTGGAGGCACCAATTACAGAAAAAATTCTCAGGGAGTTTAGTCAGGAAAGAGAGATGAGATGGAGGGTGGTAGCTATTAGGAATGGTCAGAACAAATGAGAAGTCTTTTTAAGGATGAAGGTGACACAGGCTTGTTTGTCAGCAACAAAGAAGGAACCATTGGGTGGGGAGAAATTAAAGGTTTCAGACAATATGGGAGAGGGGACAATCTGCCAGAGAAGACCAGAGGGGGTGTAATGAAAGTTATATATAAAGAGTTTGCCTGGGCAAGAAGGGCCATCTCTCCATGAAAAGTGGATGAACAAGCAGAAAATAGGGGCAGATATCTGAGTGGTGTGAGAGGGAGGAGAAGACTCAAATATTTTAGTGAAATATGAGGGGAAGTTTTCAACTTCAACAGAGAGGGGCTGTTGTGGGGGGCTTGAGGAGAGTTGAGAATGTTTAGCTATTACGGTGACTGGAATAGAGCATTAATTAAAGAGGTGGAAAAATGTTGCCTTGCTGCTGCAATCAGGACCCCATAAGGATACACAACATGAATTTGTAGTGCACCCAGGCAGTAGAATTTATGGATATTCACCAGCTCATGGATAGGAGCAAGGGAAGCAGATGGTGGGAGTAATCCAAGCTTGAGGTTTAGCAAAATATGATTGGTAATTGAAAAAGGGGGCAGGAATGTTGGTAATAAGAACTGGAAAGCATTTGGTTAACACTTTTAAGAATTGCAAAGCACTTTAATAGGTGTTATTTCATTCAGTCTTCACAACAACCTTGATCATCTCCAGTTGTCCTGATTTATATCTCATCACTGGACCCAGATGACTCTGGAGGAGAAAGTTGAGGCTGGTGACTTTGCACAGTTCTCCCTCACTCAAATCCAATTCACTTGCAGGTGAATTCACATCACCTCCCTGACATAATGGTACTCTTCAAGAATTGCCACCATTTTAGAGAGAAGGAAGTTGATGCTCCCAGAGGATAAATGATTTGGCCATGCTTACACAGTTAATTAGTAATCTGAGGTAAGATTTGATCACAGTTCTTCCTGATTTCTTATCCAGCTCTCTATCCAATATAACAAGGTAGAATATAATCTTTCAGTCTTTTTTTTTCAGTAGTGTCCAAAGCTTAGTGACTCCATTTGGTGTTTGCTTGGCAAAGATGGTGAAGTGGTTTGCAATTTCCTTCTCTAGTTCATTTTATTTTTTTTATATGATACCTTTATTATATATTTAATAGGAATAGCAAGTTGTACATAACACATTTGCAGTTTCATGTGAAATCATCTTTTTATTCTATGTTATGGAAATGTTTGTTTTATTTGATAATTAAATTTAAAAAATAATAAAGCACTGGGAACCTGTTTGTGGTGACTTTACTGACTTTGGCGATGACAGTAGGCTACTAAAACATGCTTGCAGATTTGTTTTTCCAGTTGTCCATTTTTCCCTCCCATATCAGTTTTTTTTAAGTTCTCTAAAAATATCAAGTTTTCATGAAATCTAGATTTCATGTCAAGGTCTTAGTCCAGAATCTTATCTTTTAATGTATTTTCTATCATGCTTTCCCATGTGCTCAATCTCTTAGAAATCACTGGATAGCAGTGTTTATCATGTTTTGGTTTGGAGGATCTTCTTGGTTTCTAATAGAGTTTCTCTGTCACTTCATATTCTAAGACAGAAGTAAAAAAGTTATGTTTCTTTTTTTTAAATTTATTTGTTATTTTTAAAATTTTATTTATTTATTTTTAGTTTTCAACATTCATTTCCACAAGATTTTGAGTTACAATTCTTTTCTCCCCATCTTTCCCCTACCCCCACCCTAAAATAGCAAGCCCTTCTCCCAATCTGTTCTTTCTTATATCCTCCCCATCACCCCCCTAACTGTCTAGGAGGGCAAGATGGGTTTCTAACACCAGTACCTGTATATCTTATTTCCCAGTTGCATGTAAAAAGGAAATTTTTCAACATTTGTTTTTAAAACTTTGAGTTCCAGATTTTTTTTTTCCTTCTTCCATCCTCACCCACCCCCACTAGGAAGAAAAGCAATTCAATATAGGTTGTACATGTGCAGTTACCCAAATCATTTCCATAGTAGTTATATTGTGAAAGACTAACTGTATTTCCCTCCTTCCTATCCTGCCCCCCACTTAATCTATTTTCTCCTTTGACCCTATCCCTTTTCAAAAATGTTTGCTTCTAACTACACTCTCCCCAATCTTCCCCCCCTTCTATCACCACCCCTTTTATCCCCTACCCCCCTATTTTCCTGTAGGGTAAGACACCTATTTGAGTGTGTATGTTATTCCCTCCTTAAGCCAAATACAATAAGAATTTGTTGTCCCATTCCCTTTCACCTTCCTGCTCTTCCCCTCCATTGTAACAGTTTTCTCTTGCCTCTTTTATATGAGATAATTTACCCTAATCCATCTCTCCCTATCTTCTTCTCCCTATCTCACCTCTTAATTTTATTTTTTAGATATCATCCCTTCATATTCAACTAATCCTGTGCCCTCTGTCTATGTATACATGAACATACATATGTCCACACTCACATATATTTATATACAAATACACCCTCCTATACACACACACATATTCCCTTCAACTATCCTCATACTAAGAAAAGTCTTATGAGTTACAATTATTGTTTTTCCACATAGGAATGCAAATAGTTCGATTTTAATAAGTTACTTATGATTTCTTTTTCCTGTTTACCTTCTCACACTTATCTTTCTTCTTGTATTTGAAAGTCAAGTTTTCTGTTCAGATCTGGATTTTTCACCAAGAATGCTTGAAAATCCTCTATTTCATTGAATGACCATATTTTTCCCTGTAGCATTATACTCATTTTTCTGGGTAGGTGATTCTTGGTTTTAGTCCTAACTCCTTTGATCCCTTAATGTAGAAGCTGATAGGTCTTGTGTTATCCTGATTGTGTTTCCACAATACTAAAATCGTTTCTTCCTGACTGCTTACAGTATTTTCTCCTTGACCTGGGAACTCTGGAATTTGGCTATAATATTCCTAGTTTTCTTTTTAGGATCTTTTTCAAGAGGCTATCATTGAATTCTTTCAATTTGTATTTTGCCCTCTGGTTCTAGAATATCAGGGCAATTTTGCTTGATAAATTTTTGAAAGATGGTGTCTAGGCTCTTTTTTTGATGGTGGTTTTCAGGTAGTCCAATAATTTTTAAATTATCTCTCCTGGATCCATTTTCCAGGTCAGTGGTTTTTCCAATGAGATATCGAAATATCTCATTGTTTTCTATTTTTTCATTTGTTTGGATCTGTTTTACAGTATCTTGATTTCTCATAAAGTCATTAGTTTCCAATTGCTCCAATCTAATTTTGAAGGAATTGTTCTTTTGAACAATTCTTTGAAGGAAATTCTTTTTCCATTTGGCAAATTTGGCTTTTTAAAGCATTCTTCTCCTCATTGGCTTTTTGGGTCTCTTTTGCCATTTGAGTTAGTCTATTTTTTTAAGGTGTTATTTTCTTCAGTGTATTTTTGGGTCTCCTTTAGCAAGCTGCTGACTTGCTTTTCATGATTTTCTTGCATCATTCTAATTTCTCTTCCCAATTTTTCCTCCACTTCTCTTACTTCATTTTCAAAATCTTTCTTGAGTTCCTCTATGACCTATAACCAATTCATATTTTTTCTTGGTGGTTTTTGATGCAGGAGTTCTGACTTCACTGTCTTCCTCCTGCTCCATGCCTTTATCTTTTTTGTCCCCAAAAAAGGATATTGTGGTCTGTTTGTACTTCTACTGTTTACTCATATTGCCAGTCTATTACTTGGCTTTTGAGCTCTTTACTATGGTAGTACTCTGCTTCCAGAATGAAGAGAGCTATGTCCCAAATAAGTGGGGTTTTTGCTCCTGCCAGAGCTATTAGGAGGGTACCCTCTCTACAACCCCCACAAGCTCTGGCTCACTGGTCACACACCCCAGGCCCACCACTCAAGACTGAGATCCAGATCCTAGCAGGTTAAAGCAAGGGTGATTACCCTCTGAATGGTCACTTGGTTCCCCCTATGATCTGTAGGCCAGGAGTTCTGAAAGCAGCCATGCAGCAGAGGCTGCACAGCTGCTGCACCTCTGGTTGCTTTTTGCCCCAGGGGCAGGAGCTGGACTGAGCTCTTCAGTCCCCCCCATTCTAACTGAGTTCCACAATGACCTTTTATTTTGTCTTTGGAGTTTATGGGTTCAAAAGCCTGGAAACTGCCACAGCTAATGATGATCCACTCTCCTGAAGTCCACTCTGGCTACTGCTGGTGGGGCTGCCCTGGGGCAAAAACCACAGGTTCCTGCGGGGCTGGGCTCAACTCCTAGCACGCTGTGATGGACCCTTCCTGTAGGCCTGCTGGGCTTCCTTCAGAGGAATATTTGTTTCTCTCTATCACTTTGTGGGTCCTATATTTCTAAAGTTTGTTTAGAGTCATTTTTTACACTTATTGGAGGAGGTGGAAGCAGGAGCCAATGACAAGTTTGTGCTTCTTCTAGTTCATTTTATAGATGAAGAAACTGAGGTATACAGAGTTAACTGGTTCACCCAGGCTCATACAACAACTTAGTGTCTGAGGTCAACAACAGTAACAACAGCCATCACATAACCTGCAGGGATCCTTATATATAGTTTAGAAGCCCTCTCCCTATTTGAGTCTGACAACACTAGTTTAGTGGACCTGGGTTAAAATCCAGCCTCTGAGAATTATATCCTAGGTGACTTTGGACAAGTCACTTAATTTGATTCTCAATTTCCACATCTATAAAAATGAAAGCATTGAGCTAATGATGAATGTCCAAGTTCTATATGATTAATTCTGGACTAGAAGTATTTGACTGATGTCTAATATCTCTTCCCTTTATCCCAATGGGATCATCACTACCTGTCATTTCCCTTTCTGATAATTGAAATATTTTTACCTCTTCATAATTCATCCCTTGGGCCTATTTTATTTTAAAATTCATCCTATTGCAATTTCCATCCTGAGATTTTGAGGATATAAAATAAAATGTCATTTGTTCCTTTGCCAGGCCAGGATGATTGAGATTTTAGATTGACAAATGAGGAAAGGGAAGATTTCTGCTGCCAGGGAATCAGAGTCCCAACACCCCAGGGCTGGTAAAGAAATCTCAGTGAGACCAAAAGCTTTTGAGTAAAGAACAAAAATAACTTGCTTGAGGAATATCAGAGTTGTAGCTGTCTACTCACTGCTATGAATCAGCATGCCAGACGGAGCACTGGGTTTGGAGTCACAGAGCTTGGGTTCAAATTCCCAGCTAGGCCACTTAACCTTTGTGACTATGGACAGTTTACATCACTTTTTTGGGTCTCAGTTTCCTCATCAGTAAAATGAGAAACTTAGAATAGATTATCCTTGGGGTTTCTTTCACCTCTATATCTATAATCATTTGATCACATATCATAGAAACAAAATGAAACAAAACAAAAAATCCCCCGCCAACTCTACCAGCAAAGCAGAGCCTTCTTTCTTCCTTGTTACTAGGGAGAAGAAAGTCAGAGATGGAGGAAAAGGCCAAGGTCAGCCACTCTCAGTGACTCATTGGAGCAAATAATTTAATATTATGAAGAAAAATACTGCCAATTTTGCCTTGTGTACTTCCTACCACTTATGTGAGCACAACCCTATTCCCCCACATCCATTTCTTTCTCTGTATTTTTCTGTGGAAATACTGCTTTTCCATTCATGAGTGCATTACTTTTAGAAGAGCAATGAGCTCCATATCTGGCTTTGTCAAAGAGGGATACCCAAATGAGCTCATTCAATAGTCAGTGTATCTGGAATAGACAGGATGGATGGATAACGACCAGGCAGAAGAGGAAAAGAAAGAGGGAAATTGCTTTGGGGAAATCACAAACTGCTATTGCTGACCCCAGGCTTCCAATGAAAGTAAAGGCCCAGCTTTTCAATGCTAATATTTGACCAGTGTTGCTATGAGACCTAGAATATCATTGTTTCTGAAGAACTAAAACATGACCATCACGTGGGAAGCAAAGGAGAGATGCATGACAGGTGTAATCAGACTTTGTGGCATATGATTAATGAGGAATTCCCAAGGAGATAAGGAGAAAAGAATATCATCAAGGAATTATATTACATCATCAAGGAACACAAGATAGGCTAAGAACTCAGGATAAAGTGAGGAAGGCTTTCACCACATTGCGTGGACCTATCTGTGGAAAAATTTCAAGCGAATATGGACATCCAGAAGGAGTGGATGAGTTGCAATCTGCCTCAGTGAAGGGAACTCCTTAAATGAAGAGATCACAGATCCATTTGCACATAAGATGGATTAAGAAAAGTACTCCAGGGATGTAGTGGTAGGTTTCCCTTTTCCTGCTCTGCCTAGTCAGTGTGCAGAGGGATGGTGTTTCAGTGTCTTGAGCTCTGGGCCTGAAATCAGGAATCCAGCCTCAGAGATTTGCTAGCTGTGTGACCCTGAACAAGTCACTTACCCTCTATCTGTCTCAATTTCTACCCCAATAAAAGGGGGATAATAATAGGAATGATAACAGCACCTCATTCTAGGGTTGTTGTGAGGAACAAATAAGATATTTGTAAAAAAAGTACTTAGGACAGTACCTGGCACATAGTAGGCTCTAAATGAATATTTATTCCCTTTCCTTTCTCAATTCCTGAGAACGCATTTGATGAAAGACAATGATGACCTAAAGTACATACAGGACAACCACAGTGGTGAAAGGTCTTAAGGTCTTTCTATACAAGAGAGGCTGGAGGAATTGAAGACGTTTATCCTGGGGGGAAAAAAAGAAAATTTCTCCTAAGTTATGTTACTTGTTTTCAAAATATATAGAAGTCAAATAAACAAGCATTTATCAAGTACTTGCTGTGTACCCTGTATTGTGCCAAGCTTTAGGGATACAAAGAAAAAAGAAAAATAGTCCCTGCCCTCAGGGAGCTTACTTTCCAATGGGGAAGAAAAGTGGAATGGTGGAAGGAGCAAGGGGGGGTTTGGTAACTCATTCACAAGAGGCATGTTGGCAAAGTCCAGAGAGACAGAAACAGAGCCATAAGAGGAATTCAGAATGCCTATCTTGGGCCTTTCCTCAAAATGAAGAATCTGGGAGGAGTTCACCATGGGAGAATGGGGCAAGAGAGGGGAAGGGATATTCTAGGGTAAGAAGGCTGTTGGGATTTCAAGAACTTCTAGGGTAAGGAAACATCTGAGGCATGGCAGCAAAGCCCAGAGTGTCAGAAATAGAACTGGGAGAGGGGTGCATTTGAAGAGAAAGTAGATTTCCTTAGTCCAGAAGGCCTAATGAGTAAGAATAAGCAAAAGTGGCAGAGAGGCTGATTTAGGTAAGATCCAAGGAAAAACATGCTCATAACTAAAACAAAACAAACATAGAATAGGTTGTTCTGGGAGACAATGGGTTCCCACCACTGAAGGTCTTCAAGTGATCTTATAAAGGGGACTCTGGCTCAGGTATGGACTGGACCAGACATCCTCTAAGATAGTTTCAATAAAAGCACAAAGGTATGTTTTCAAGAAATGTTTAGATAATTATTTGGGGGGGATTTTTCAGAAAGAATTTCTCTTCCAGTATGAGTTGTACTAGATATCTCCCTTGTCTTCCATTTCTAAGATTCCATGCTAGCAGATCCTCTGCAGTCAGCAGAAAGTACCTCAGAAAATGTTCAGATGGTCATAGTGTCTGTATGTGTGGCCAGTGGGTGGGCGGGTGGGAAACCTACTAGAAATTAGTAACTCCTTGAGGAGGAAATTGGTGTTGCTTGTTTTTATGCTTCCCTCTACTTTGCATGGCTATGTAGCACAATGAATAGAGTGTGGAGGCTACAGTCGGGAAGACTCATCTTCATGAGTTCGAATCTGGCCCCAGGCACTTGGATATGTATCCCTGGGCAAGTCACTTAACTCTGCCTCAGTTTCCTCTTCTGTAAAATGAGCTGGAGAAGGAAATAGCAAACCACTCCAGTATCTTTGCCAAGAAAACATCAAATAGGGCCATGAAAGGACCCAGACTGAAAACAGCTGCTTCTACTTTGTATAGTGTATCATACATAGTAAGCTCCTAATAAATGTTTGTTAAACAATAATTAAATAAAAAAATTTAAAAACAGTAAACAATAACTCATACTTATATGACAAAGGCAGCTTTATGCAATGGCTAAAGAAACAGCTCTGAAATAGAAAAACTGGGTTCAAGACTTTCCCATGATACATATTGACTGGGAAACCTCCTGAGCCACTTAGTTAATCCTTCACTGAGCAAGTCAACTCCTGAGATTGTAAACTGCAGACACAGTGTTGAGCTTCACTGGGGGAGGGAGATTCCTCACTGGGCATTCTGTTTGTGCTGAGTTGCATTGGTAAAGGGAGATTTCTCACAAGGCGTTCTGTTTTAACTATTAAAATCACAGTACTATCCCTTTAAGATTTACAAAGCATCATCCCTGTAACATCTGAGTGAGGTAGAGGGGCAAGTATTATTATACCTATTTTACAGGTGAGGGAACTGAGATTTTGTTGGAGTCACATAGCTTTTAAGTATTGATAAGAGGATTCAAACCCAGGACTCTCAACATTCTTTTCCACTCCACTACTGTCAGGCTCAGGTCTGTTTGGCTTCCTGTGGACTGTATGAAGGATCATTTAGTAAAGGTGTAACATCATACCTCACCACACCCTTCCTCTCTCTCTCCATCAATCCACCTCATGCAATATTTCACTATTTTTGGTCTCAGAGAGCCTGGGTTCAAATCTCACCTGTGGCATGTACTGCAGGTAAATCACTTAATCTTTCTGGGACTCAGTTTCCTTATCTGAAAAATGAGATAGTTGAACTAAATGCCTTCTGAAGTCCCTTGCATACCTAAATTTATGACTCTATGATCCTACCATCAAACAATATCATTTCCACTACCCCAGAATAAACTATAGATTATTAGGATATCTTGTGTCAACCAATGATGTCCTCTAGATCAGAGAATATCCAATATTTTCAATCTACTAACTCCTTCCAAAATGATTTTGTTAAGATGGTTAAGGGCAGGGAACCACAAGCCCTTACTTTCCCTCCCACTTGTCTCTCTCTCTCTGAGTACACAGCCCAGTCTACCCTGCCCTTTCTCAGCTTGCTTTTGAGTCAGTCATTCTGTGTGAATCCCATGAAAAAAATGGGACTGCAGTGAAAATCATAAAATTTCCGTTTAGTGTATCTTGAAAAATAACAACAATAAAATTAGAGACTGCTGATCCGATTAAAGGTACCAGGGGTCATAAGGACCATTAAAACACTTGGTGAAATTAAATATAACATCATTTTAACAAAAGGAGAAAATGAATTACAAAAATGTATTATACTCATCTAGGGAAAATGTCATTTCCCAACCACATGAGAACAATTGTCTATTCCCTAAATCACAAAGAGGAAAATCTGTCCTAAATTCTCATCCCATCACTGCCACTAATTAGCTGGGTGACCTCAGGCAAATCACTTAACCTCTCTGGGCCTTAGTTCCTTTCTCTACAAAATGAGATCAGAGGAGGTAAGTTCCAAGGTCCCTTTCCAGTTGCAACATTCTAGGACTCTTTCCAAATAAACATGCTACAACTTGAAGTAGTTTGATTGGTACTCAAGAGGATTTCCAAAAAAGATTTTCAGCTGTTGAGTGACAGTAAGGGGATAGGCCAACAAATTAATTGCATGGAGCCCTGACTTGCTTTTGTCAGTAGTTAAAGAGAGTTGATACATACCATGATTTATGAAGTCAGCAGGGCCCATGCCTTGCTATATCATTTCTAAAACATTAAGGCCTACATTGGAATTCAACAAATGAAATGAGGTCATTTTTCCAGAGACCATTTGAAGTGATGGATTAGGGAAGACAGAGTAAAGGGAGTCACTGCCAGCTAATGAACTCAGATGATATATAATTTGTTACAGTAAACACTAAGGGAAATCATGATACTCATTATTATTATTAGGATTGTTATTTACATTGTGTTTCTCCTCCAAGGATCCCTGGCAGAGAGAGATCTTCTAAGTATGGGGCCTTGGGCAGGCAGCTGAATGAATACAGCTGTGCATCACAGAAATCTGTCAGAGAGAAGAGGGGAAGGTTAGGAAGATCACATCTGGAAGTGGTCAGTCTTGGAGAAGAGAACATTCCCATATATAGGAAGGAAAGCAGAACAAAGACTAGAGCAGTGAGGAAGTGAAGTATTGAAGACAAGGGTCATGAAAAGTCTGTGTCTTCCTGAACTTGTGGCAGATGCCTTTTAATGGAAAGAATGAACTAATGAATGAATAAAGGTCTGTCTCCAGTTGAATAAAACTGAGAGTGACACACCCAGAGATGAGATACAGAGTAGCTCATATCTGGTCATGAAGGCTGAAAAATAGGGCAGGCAAGCCAGGGCAAATTGAGCGTTTGCACAATTTTCATTTTATAAACCCAGTGCCAACATGGGGTGGCATCCCATCTGGGCCAAATCATGCCAACACCCAAGGAAGTGAAAAAGCTTTTGATAAGGACATTCAAGAACATCTATTCCCAATGAACCAATGTGGGGATTAGGACTATTCAGACACAATTTTCTAATTTAAAAGAATGACTGCAGTTTCAGAAGCCACTTTACAAAATGACCAAGGAGGAGAATTGGGGGTTGAAATGATGATCTGTTAATCATGTCTGCAGTTGCTGGATTGAAACCAGCAATCAGACTCTGATCATTGACCTTTTTTAATAGGGCTTACTTTCCCATCCCAGTTCTAGCATATGGCTGAGAATTAAAAAGTAGAGAGGATCAAGAATTTCCTTCATCACAAAAGGTCATCTGTGTTCAATGTCATTTTGCTTTCCTTTGCTGAAACAGAGTTCAGTGTGTATTCTTTGTCCCTTGAGGGGAATTTTAGTTCATCATACTCTATGACATGCGAAACTTGGTCTACTTGTTAAAATCACTAACCCCACAGTATAGACATAAGCAAAAATAATAATAATAATAATAATCAGGAATCTCTTCATCCTGTATGTGGTAGTTCCAATAGGGATAAGGATAGGACTTGTGGTATCCTTGAAATGAGGAAATTCCTTCTACTGATGCCTGTCTGTATTTCATGTCTTAGAGATTTGCTTTGGACCACTAAAAGGTAAAGTGAATTGCCCAAGGTCACAGAGCCAGTAGTTGTCAGAGGTATCTCTTCTAGGTTGACTCTCTATCCACCACACAACAAAATGGTTATCTTTGATTGGGGAACAGCCAGACAAGTTGTGGTGTGTGAATGTAAAATGGAATTTTTAGCTCCAAATATGAGAAATCCAGAAGAACTTGTATAGATGAATACAGCAGAAAATACATAGAAAGAAGATAATATACGTAATAACTACAATAATATAAAGAAAAATAAAACAAAAAGACCTAAAAACTCAGATCTGTGTAATGATCAATACCAGGAGAATGTTGAATAAACAAGAGTGGAGTGAGGTGCACATTTTCAAATATCATCAATGTTTCTATTTGTTTTTATTAACTGTACATCTTTGTTAACAAAACAACATTCTATTTTTAGGAAGTATTTAGAAGTGACAACAATGTTTTTTAAAAGCATTTTGAAATCTTTTAAAATTCATAAACAGCTTTCCTTTACTTTTCTCTTCTACCTACCACCAAAGAGAGCTAAATAAAATTGGGCAAAGATCACTTTTTCTGAAACTGAGCACCTACTGTGTGCAGAACACTTTTCTATGTGTGCTATGCTGTGGAGAGAGGAGCACACTAAAGAGAGGTAAGAGAGAATCCTTGACCAGGAGACTATTGAATTTAAGAACCTTACTTGCCATCCACTAGCTCCAAACCATTCTGTCTTCATTCCCACCATCATCCCCATCAGAAACTTGGATTCTTCCCCAGAATCATCCTGGGTTCTCATTTTGCCCAGAGCTAGACCTTTACTTTACTATGCAGACACCTTTCCCAAATCATAATGCACAGAACACCTGCCCCTCCTCCACCTTTCCATTTTCCCTTTAGATTATCTTCCCCCACTAAAATATAAATTTCTTTAGGGCAAGGACTATCTCCATTGCCTATGTTTGAATCCTCGGGGATTAACTCATTGTCTGGCACATAATAAGGCCAAATTATCTATCTATCTATCTATCTATCTATCTATCTATCTATCTATCTAT
>NW_027185889.1:9923724-9940256 GCF_028583685.1 Petaurus breviceps papuanus | reverse complement strand
CCCCCTAGCTTCCTCTCACTTTAAGGGGGAGGGCGGGCAGGTCACAGAACTGCTTCATTTATCACAGTTAAGCCATTATTTGTTGTATTCTTTTGAATACTAAAAAGATCTGTGAAGTCAGGAGATCTGGATTCAGATCCTTTCTCTGTAACTTAGAACCCTGTGTGACCTCAGTGAAATTACTTCAATTCTCTGGGTTTCAGTTTCTCCATCACTAAAGTAGGGACTAGATGCCCTTTAAGATATCTCCTATATAAATCTATGATCATATAATTTTATCGGTGCAGGGAACTCCTAGTCTCTACTGAGTCAATTCATTTATGATTTAGTAGAAAAGTCCTTGGGAATTGCCTGTGTCATATAAGATTGAGTAATTTGTCCAAAATCAATCAACAAACATTTGTTAAGTACCTACTATGTGCCAGGCACTGTGCTAAGCAATGAGATACAAAAAGCAGCACAAGGCAATCCCTGCCTTCGAGGAGCTCCCAATCTAATGGGGGAGATAACATGCTAACATATATACACAAAGCAAGCTTTAAACAGGGTAAATAGGAAACAGTTAACAGAGAGAAGGCACTGGAAATAAGGGGAACCTTCCTGCCAAAGAAGGGGTAGTAGTTGGGACTTAAATGAAGTCAGGAAGTAGTCAGAGTTGAGGAGGGATTGCATTCCAGGTATGAGGGGACAGCCAGAGAAAATGACCAGAGTGAGAGGTGTAGTGTCTTGATTGTGTAACAGCCAGGAAGACAGTGTAACTGCATTGAAAAAGACATGTTGGGGAGGAAGGTGTAAGAGAATCAGAAAGGTAGGAGGGGACCAGGTTATGAAGGCACACAACTAATAATTACTAGAGCGGGCTATATTAAATATCAAAATTAATGAACCTTTATACCTCAAAATTAATGAAATTTCTTGCCAACTAGAATGATAAACTTTAAGATACATTTGTGCCAGATGACTTGTTGTTCCTTACACAACACTTCATCTCCTCAGCATGCAACAAGGACTCAGTGTCTTCATCTGTAAAATGAGAAGGCCTTTGAGTTGCCTTCCAACTTTACAACTCTGGCAGGGCAGAGCCAAGATGATAGGGGCAGTTGCCCAGCTGAACTCTCCCAACATTCACCTCCAAACAACTTTAAAATAACATGCCAGATAGAATTCTGGAGTCACAGAGCTGACAAAAAGTTGGGGTCAGACATTTTTCCAGTCTAGGAGGTTGGCAAGGAGAGGTCCATGACACCATGGTGGGAGATCAATGGAGTACATGCAATGGCAGCCCCAGCAGCAGGCCTTGGAGGTGACTGAGACAGTACTTCTGGAACTCTCAACCCAGAGATAGTAAGAGAATGAGACAACTAGTCATAAAGGGGTTACAAGGGACCCTGAACTCATCTCCATTACCCATACACAGTTCTGTGTTACAATTTCAGGGCAGAGGAGCACTAGTGCTTACAGCTGCAAAGAAGCAGGGACCCTTCATGGAAGACCAGAGCATAGACTAGGAAAGCAGTGACCACCCCTCTCCCAAGATACACCACTTTGGAAGCACTAAAACTCAGACCCCCCAGAACTAGCTCTGAAAATTGCAGCTTAAAAAAGCCTGAAACTTGGTGCAGTGCCACCCCATCCCCTAGGTGAGCAGAGTCCAATGTTAATATAAATCTCAAAGTAAGGAAATAGACAAGAAAAATGAGCAAACAGTAAAAAAAGAACCTGACCATAAAGAGCTACTATGGTGGCAGGGAGGATCAAGATACAAACTCAACAACATGGAAACAGCTACAAGATAAACCTCAAAGAAAATACTAAGGACCCAAACCCAATGAAAATCATAGAAAAGCTAAAGAAAGAGAAGAGTAGTAGAGGAAATATTGGGGGGGAATGAAAGTGATGCAAAAAAATTATGAAAAGAGAATTAACAGTTTAACAAAAGAGGTGCTCACACACACTAAAATACTGAAGAAAAATACCTTAAAAAACAAAATTGATCAAATGGGAAAAGAGGTACAAAAGCTCGCTTTAGAAAACGAATACTTAAAAATTAGAATTTGACAAGTAGGAGCTAATGACTCCATGAGACATCAAGAAATAAAGTCAAAACATTGGGGAAAAAATACAAGAAAATATGAAATATCTCATTGGAAAAACAACTGACCTGAAAAAAAAATAGCTCAAAGAGATGTAATTTAAACATTATTAGAATACCTGAAAGCCATGATAAAAAAACATAGCCTATATATCATATTTCAAGAAATTATCAAGAAAAACTAAAAAAACTAATCTTAGATACAGAGGGTAAAATAGAAATTGAAAGAATCCACAGATCACCTCCTATAAAACATCACAAAATGTTCCAGGAACATTATAGCCTGATTCCAGAGCTCTTGGTTAAGGAAAAAATATTGCAAGCAGCCAGAAAGAAATCATTCAAATAGCATGGAGCCACAGTTAAGATCACACAAGATTTAGCAGCATCCACGTTAAAGGACTGATGGGCTTAGAATATGATTCTAGAAGGCAAAAAAGCTGGGATTGCAACCAAGAATAATCTATGCAGCAAAACTGAGTATAATCCTTCAGGAGGAAAAAAAAAATGGATATTTAATGAAATAAAGGATTTCCAGGTATACTTGATGAAAAGACCAGATCTGAATAGAAAATTTGGTATTCAAACAGAAGACTCAAGAGAAACATAAAAAGGAAAACATGAAAGAGAAATCATAAGGACCCTACCAAGATTAAACTGTTTACATTCTTTTATTGGAAGATGATTCATTTAATGCTTAAGAACTATTATTACCATTATTAGGGCAGTTAAAATGATCCTATATAGACAAAGGGCATGGTTGTCAGTTGACTATGTTAGGATTATCTCCAAAAAAAAATATGAAGGGGTAAGAAAAAGAGATGCACTAGGAGAAGGGAGAGGAAGAATGGGGAAAATTATCTCACATAAAAGAGGCTTTACAGAGCTTTTACATTGGAGGAGGAAACAGGGGTGGAGATGGCAAGCAATGTTTAAGCAAAGTTTAAAGATAGGCTCTTCTGTTAAAGAACAACAACAACAAAAAAAACTCAACAAGACATTTTGGCCATTGTGGGTTAAATCTTGCTGTGTGTTATCTCTTGTTAAATTGAATTCTCCCTGATGACTAGACCAGATCTTATCTTTGTCCCTTATTGTGTACTTAACTATTGTGCTCAACCCTTGGTTCATACTTAATAAATATTTATTTGAAAATTGTTTAAATTTAGGTTTCCAGTACTCCAAGCTGTTAATAAACTCTACTTTCCACTTTGTGCCTAGGGTTGGAAGGTCTATTTTTTTTAACTTAATAGAGAAACAATATTAAAAATTCTGATACACTAAATTAATCTGCTTCCTCTATGTACAAAATGTTGCCAAGACATGTAAAAGCAATTCATTTCAATATTTACTTAGAAATGGGAGTCAGGAAGACCTAAGTTTAAGTCTGGCCTCACACTTGCTAGCTGTGTGACCCTGGGCAAATCATTTAACCTCTGTTTGCTTCAGTTTCTTCAACTGCAAATTGAAGCTAATAATAGCATCTACTTCCCCAGGTTATTGCAAGGATCGAAAGAGATAATATTTGTAAAGCTTTTATCACATTACCCAGAATATAGTAAACACTATAAAATGCTTTTTCCTTTCTTCTTCCCTGTAGGACAACAACAGCTGGACTTTAAGTAGTTCCAAAATATAGTCTTGAAGTTTATGAGGATGTATCTATTCCCAAAGCAGAGCTTACAATCTCCAAAAAAAAAAATTTTTTTTCCTGGATAAATCACTTCCTTCACCAATAACAGCAACAACTCTTTGGATGCACCTACTTCATCCTGATCACGGCCTTGTAGGCAATAGGTGGTTTTGCCTGTACCATTCTCCCTAAAAGAAATGAGGCTAATGATAGGGAAAAGAGTCAAAATGCTTCTGTTTTCCTGTAGGCAAAGTAGGAAATAAAATTAAGCAAGGTGACTCCAGGTGACCAGGTGACCTGCCTTCTTACCGGTTACTACCTCTGATGTGGTCAGGTAACATCCAGACCCAATTAGCTATGCCCTCTTGAAAATTGAGTGTAACATTATATCTTCTACATTTTAAGTACTAACAAATCTGAAGGCTATTGTAGGTATTCTCGTATCTTTTCCCATGGAATCAATTTTGAATCAAGAAAACAAAACAGAATCAAGAAAATAAAAAGTCATCCTCTCCACATGATGAAAAATGAAGCATCGAGGACCACCATTTCCATGGCTTTCCCTGGTCTTTCTTCTGTTATTTCCCATTTATTTTTGTTGTCTCCCCCCATTAGATTGTAAGGTTCTTGAGGGCAGGGACTGAACTTTGCCTTTTTTTGTATCCCCATGGTGCCTGACACAAAGCGTTTATTGATTGCTGTAGCCCAAGATTCTGTTTGATTTTTGGCTGATGTGTGTCTGTATATATGTGTATGTATACATATATGTATGTGTAAGTGTGTGTGTATGTATATGTATCTATCCCATCTTTGGTTCATGTTGAGTTGAAGTCTACTTTTTTGGACAAATTGTTGTTTGATCAGGCCCTCCTCATCTCCTAATTTTGAAACCAATTTTTCCAAATTGATTTTCCCGGTGCTGGTCCCAGAAACAAGGGGCATGATTTCTGAAAGTCCAGCCCAGACTTTGTTAAGTTGTTCAAATAGAGAGAAGCAGATCAACGTCAAGATGTATAGTAAGATGACCTAGGTGGATGGCTGCAGGCAATAATATTAATGACTCTTCCTTGTATTCAGCCATTTGACCTGCCCTCAAACCACCTCACTGTATTTAGATCAGTGGTTCTAAAACATGGTCTGGGAACTCCTGGTGATCCCCAAGACCTTTTTGGGGGGTATGTGAGATCAAAGCTATTTTCATTATAATGATAAAATGTTTTTTTTTAAATTTCTAACATGATAAAAAAAATTCACATTAGTAAAAGCTTTGGGTGGGGAAAAGTTCCTCGATAATTTTAAGAGTTTAGAGGGGAGTCTAACATCAAGAAGACTGAGAAATCCTGATCTAATAATAATATCCAGCATTTATACAGCCATTTAAGAATTACAAAGCATTTTACAAACCTTATCTCAACTTATCCTCTCAAGAACACTGGGAGGTGCATGTACAAAAATATTTCTAGTGGCTCTTTTTGTGGTGGCAAGAATTGGAAATCAAGGGGATGCCCATCAATTGAGGAATGGCTGAACAAGTTGTGGTATATGAATGTAATGGAATACTACTGTGCTATAAGAAATGAGGAGCAGACGGACTTCATAATAACCTGGAGAAACTTATATAAATTGATGCTGAGTGAGGGGAGCAGAACCAGGAGAAATCTGTACACAATCACAGACACAACATATGTGTGATGACTAACTTCAACAGACTGGACTCCTCTCAGCAATGCAAGGTAATAAGACAACTCCAAAAGATTCATGATTGAAAGAGATATCCACATCCAGAGAAAGAAATGAGCAGTCTGAATGAAGATTGAAACAAACTATTTGCTGTGTTTCTTTTTCTTGTTTTGTTTTGTTTCCTCTTTCCCACTGATCATTCCATCAGTTATAATCTTTCTTTACAACCTAATGATTAATGTGAAGATATTTGTAGATCCTATATTCGAGTGCATGCCACCATGGCAGGGGGTGGGGGGAGAAAGGGGGAGGAAATGTGAAACTCAAAGAACTGTGGAACTGAGTATCATAAAGTAAAAGTAAATAAACAAATCAATTTTTTTTTTACAAAAAGAGCATTGGGAGGTAGATGTTATTATTAACAATAAAAAACAACAGCAACAATAAAGTTAGCAAAGGAATTTACAAAGATCATCTCATTTGATCCTCATAACAACCCTGGGAGGTTGGTACTATTACTATCTCCACTTTACAGATAAGGAAACTGAAGCAAACAGAAATTAAATGACTTGCCCAGGATTACATAACCAAAAAGTGCTTGAGGCTGAATTTGAACTCAAGTCTTACTGACTCCGAATCCAGTAGCCTATCCACTATACCACGTAGTGCTACATCTCCTATCTATTCTCCAACCTCTAAGGGAAAGAAGAGAAACTGAGGGCACAGAGAAATTAAATTAATTCCCCAGAGAAATGCTAATAATGAGCATCTGAGGTCAAATTTGAACTTGGATCTTCCTGACTCCAGGACAAAGTGTTCTGTGCACTATTGTGCCACCTAGCAACCTATGTAGTCTAGAATGCCATTCTTCCTATCAGAATAGGTTGAGATAGTCTATGTGAAATATTTTGCTAAAATTGGAAAATATGAACAATCTTTTTACAGTGACTAAGGTAGAAAAGATATAAGGAGATAAAGGCCTTAACAAATAGGACAATTTCATTGTTACTTCCCCTTTGTTATTTTGTACATTTAATTTTCCATCCTCTTTTTAACCAGATTGGCTAAAGATTTTATTAGTTATTTTAAGAATCCAGCCTTTAATTTTATTTATCATTTTTGTAGGTTTTAAATCTTTATTTCCAGTTTATCTATTTCCCTTCTAATTTTTAATATCTCCTCTTTTGTGTTAATTTTGGCCTTGTTTCTTGGCTTTTTGATGTTTTAAATGCATATTCAGTTCATTAATTCTCTTTTCCTATTTTGTTAATGTATGTTTTCAGGGCTATGATTCCCCCCTCTTGAGAACTGCTCTAACTGCATCACAGAATTTGTGATATGTTGTTTCATTCTTAACATTCATCGTAACTTCTCAATACTTATTCATGGTTACTGTCCAAAACCCCAGAAATTAGAGGACTATATCTATGGAGGCATCCAAGGGTTCTTATCCCAGGATCTGTGAACTTAGTTTAAAAAAAATCAATAAACTATATTTCAATATACTTGGTTTCCTTTGTAAACTTATGTATTTAGTTTTGTGCACTTTAAAACCTGAGAAGGGGACTTCAGCAGACTGCCAAAGGGGCTAACCCCATGACATGCAAGAAAAGGGTGAGAACCTCTGTTTTATATCATGCTTCAAATACTCCTTGATCTTGGAGAAATTCCCCTTTCTCTCCTACCCTTCCTCTGAAAGTGCAATTATTCTAACAGCCTGTCATCTCTCAGGATTTACAATTCATCTATTAGGTGCTCCTTTATTGAGGCTGCCCTTCCCCAGAGCTGCCCATTTCTAGCCTCTATAAATCCCCTGGTTCTGATGTTAGACTTGACATTGCTGCTAATATAATGAAATGGAAGGAGTTTTATGCTTTTTTTCATACTTCCTTTTTCCAAGTAAACTTGATCCTTATAAAATGTCCTTGAAGAGACCTGACATTCCTAGAGAGCTGAACTTTCTACTTAGTTGTTAGATAAGCTAACATCTAAACCATGGAATTCCAATTAGTTCCTCCCCTGCTGGGGGCTCACCCTCCCCCTACATGATAGAGATGACATAAAAATGGAATTCATCTTCTCAAGTCAAGGTTACTGTTATCACAGATAATAATAATGGCTAACATTTATATAGCATTTTCAAGACATTATTTCATTTGATCATGAGAATGGAGAACAGTGAGTTGCACATTGTCAATTTTACAGATGAGGAAAATCGAGTCCATAAAGATTAAGTGCCTAGTCCAGGGTCATGCAATTTAGTAAGTATCTGAAGAAAAATTTGAATATGGAATTTCCAACTCCAAGCCCAGTAATCTAATGCTTCCTCTTGAATCAGAGGACCTTCTTTCCAATGTTGGCCCTGCAAGCTTTCCAATGTTGGCTCTGCAAGCTGTCCAACGTCGGGCTAGCTGTTTAACCAATACTGGTTTACATTTCCTTATCTTTCAAAAAAAAGTGCTAATTCCTAACCACCTCTAAATCCCTTCTGGGGGGTAATGCAATGGATTACCATTGAAGAAGTCCTGGATCTGACTCCTTCCTTAGACATGTCTTAGTTTCATGACCCTGGGCAAGTCGCTTAACCCTTATCAAATTCAATTTCCTTGTCAAATTGGGGAAATTGTAGATCTTCCTACAGGGCTGTTGTAGGGCACAAATGTAAAGTATCTTGCAAAACTTAAAATGAATTATAAATGCAAGCTATAAACTCATAATTGTCTACTTCTGACCTAGATAATGAGATACTTAATGTGCAAACAGTGAAATCTTTTATTTGCTTTAGGAAATTTTCTAAATAGCTTAACAATGATGCCAAGATTAGTAGTCAACCAAACATATGTAAATATTCAAACTGAGAGGCAGTATGGTGTAGTAATGAATGAAGTGTGGGAATAGGTTTTAGGAAGGTCTGGGTTCAAATTCTGTCTTAGATACCAGCTGCATGACCACAGCCAAGTCATTTCTCTGTGCCCCAACTTTCTCACCTGTGTAATGAGGGAGGTGCATCAGATAACCTCCAAGGTTTCTTCTGGCTCTAAATCTATAATATTGCATGTATTTTTCTAGGCAAATCTAACCGACAATGTTTGTCATTTTCTTCTCTTCCAGTAAGACAAATTTGGTATTTGTTTTTGCAACTATTTAAAATGTGTGCCAAAATACATTTACAGATCCCATACTTGACTATATGTCGCCATAGGGGGGAGGGGAGGGAGGGGGACAAAATGTGAAATTCAAGGAATTGTGGAATTGAATCCTGTAAACTAAAAGGAAACAAACAAATTAATTTTAAAAAAATAAAAGTGAAAAAAAAAGAAAGAGGCAGTATGGGGTCTGCAAATTATGGCAGTTCAGAAGTACTATTCTACTTATTGAAAGTGTAATAATGCATTCTTTATGTTTGGATTTGTGATGGGAAGTCAGCTCTGAAATAAAGACCTTACTCAACCAGAAGAAAAAAAAATGTGTGCCAAAGCCTGGCAAAATCCTCAGACTGTTCTACTAGGCTGGAAAGCAAATAGAGGCATGGCGTGCTAAGGAATGTTGAGGTTTGTACCCTGCTGTCAGGATTTTATCTCTGTACCCTATTCCCCATACCTGGAATGCACATTTGTTCTGATGCTGCTGCCTTTATAATCTTGCTCAATCTGAAATGATCTCCCAACCAGAAATGATCTTTAGTTCAAAAAGGCTTTATGTCCCTCCTAGGCACTTTTAATTTATTTTATTATAGTTTACACTTATTTACATACTTGTCTAATCTCCCAGCAAGATTATAAGTTTCATGAGGACAGGGACTATATTTTAATTTTCTTTTTTTACATTCTATGCTTCTGGTGGGGCAGCTAGGTGGTACAATAGATAGCATGCTGAGTCTGAAGTCAAGAAGACATCTTCTTGAGTTCAGATCTGGCCCCTACTAGCTATTTGACCCTGAGCAGATCACTTAACCCTGCTTGCCTCAGTTTCTTCATCTGCTGTTGGTGGTAGTCCTTCTAGACACTATCATCCCAAGATGGTGGGTGTGGAGGATTAGATATAATATCCCCTTTTATTCAGTACAGGGTATGTAAAAAGCGCATAATAAATGTTTCTTAACTTGACAGACATCTGCAAAATGACTTGGAGAAGGAAATGGCAAATGGTTCCAATATCTTTGCCAAGAAAATCCCAAATGAGATCACAAAGAGTCAGACATGACTGAAAAAAAGACTGCGCAACAATAACATGGTTCTAGTGCATTCATCAAAGAATTGTCAAGTGAATGAATGAGTGGCCAAAACCTCAATTAAGTGATCAAGGACCTCAAATAACTAGAACTGTTTTCTCCTCTGTATAGAAGACTATTTGACTATCCTGTTATTCAAGGTGATCACATTGAGATAGCTCAGGATCCAGCATCATCACTTCATCTCCCTAGACCTCAGTTTTCCTCATCTGTAAAAAGAAGAGATTGTGTTAAATGGTCACTGGGGTACCTTCCACAGCTAGATTATGATTCTAAAATTAAACTGTGTCTTATTTGCTTCACTTGCTATGGTAATGAATCTAACAACAATTTCTTTTTCAACCACAAAAGGGGTTGTAGTGCTCAATTTTTGTTAACCCCTTGGTAAGTTAAAAATTCAATAAATAAGAATGATAATTGAATACTTCTGATGAATCAGTATTTTACTGTATTTCTCTCTCTTCCCCTCCATGGTGTCTTATGCATGGATTCACAGGCTGAGATGAGTCCTGCTGTCTTTTGAGTTAATTTTGGATTCACTCATTTATACACAGGTATTACACTGAAATCAGGCCAAGCACTCCTGCAGAAAGCCAGTGTTTTTCCCCTGCATGGTGGCAAGTGGGAAGACAGAAAAGAAAGAAAGGAGGACAGAGGGCCTCTGGGGTTACAAGGCTAAGTTATGGGAGGTCTAATGCAGACTGTCCACACTTATTCAGCTTTCTAAGTCATGGAAGAAAAAAAAGATCAATGTGATGATCCAAATGTAAATATTCACTTTTGGAATATTTTGGAGCACATTTGATGGGTCACCAACATGACCTTCAAAATTTTATTCATGATATTTATTTGAAGCTAGAAAGTTCTGGAATAGAGAAGTTTAAATCCTGAATCAGAGGAATAAGGTATTCACATCAAAGTTCAAACCTTCACACAAACACACACATGGAGAAAAAAAAATCACACTGTGATTTCCATGTTAAAATCTGGTCATTTTATAGTTAGGAAAAAAAAGCTTTGCTTTTACTTAGTGCTCCCAAATTAAAACAATTCAAGTTTAAAATAGAAACAGAGACCATAAATATCATTTTCACATGTAAAGGGAACTTTGAAATATAAAAAGATATTAGATTTGTTTTCTTACTGCTGACCATTTCACAGAAGGTTGTTGTTTTCTTTATCTCCCATATGTGTTTTCTATTTATCTTGTGTTCTAAAAAGGATTTGAAAAACTCAGTCATAAAACCAAAGTATATGGTGGCTCTTCCCCCTGCCCCAAATGCCTCAAGTGTTTTTACAGTCATAGCTGTCTGCCTTCTTTCCTTTGTAGGAAACATGAACTGTGTGTCACCCGACAAAGAAGACAGAGACAACTTGCTTTCGGCAGTACCACAGAGAATGGTCTCGACGTAATAGCTATAAATTGTGTAACTGTCAACAACATAACTTTCCTCCCATAAAGACTTGTGCTATAAAATGAGACATTCTTAAGGTCCCACATGGGCCAGGATGGCAGAGATCATTCTCCTTGTTTTAACCTGGGTGAGAGCCCAGTTGGTATACAAGATACATCAAAGAGACCCTTTTTAAAAGATTATAACAAATAAAGGGCAGTGAAGATGAGGACTATGGGAGCAGGACATATATGGTCAGACTCAGTTGATAGGTTTTTTAGTTTTTATCTCTAAGCTTTGTTGCCTGTACCCTGATTTGCTCTTCCCACCAGAATTCATTCTCTCACCCCTGGGACCTTGAGTTCTGATTAGTGAGCTTACACCTTATCCAGTTTCATCCCTGGATCCTTACACAATCCCACTCTAGCCTACTAATGTCATAATCAGCCTCTCAGCTTCTCCACTGTTTTCCACCTCTAGCTCCCTTTTTTGTACCACCTATGCTTAGCACAGTGCCTAGTACATATGCTCTTTTTTCATACATTTATTAATATATTTTTCTTTATATTCATACTAATTCATATATATATATAATTCATATTAATATTCATTTACATTCATATATTTTTCCTTGTTAAAAGGAATGGCTATCCTATGTGATATATTGGTAAATAAATATGCAATAAAAACAAAAGATATCAAATGAGATTAAATAAAAAAAAGAAAGAGCCTGATTTGATAGAAATAGGATTTAGACTAGAGTCAGGGAGACCTAGGTTCAAATCCTCCATTTGATACACAATGACCTTGTAGCCCTGGGCAAGTCACTTGAGCTGCCCACTCAACTTTTCTTTAAAAAAAATTTATTTTTAACTTTCTCTTCTTTTCAAATTTTGAATTCTAAATTCTCTTCCTCCCTCCATCCCTTATCCACTGAAAAAGCAAGCAGCAGGATATCAATTATACACTTGAAATCAGGCAAAATATATTTCCATGTTGTTGTTGTTCAGTCATTTCTGTTGTGTCCAATTTTTCATGACCCCATTTGGCAAAGATACTGGAGTTGTTTGCCATTTCCTTCTCCAAATCATTGTAAAGATAAGAAAACTGAGGCAAACAAGGTTAAGTGGCTTGCCCAGGATCACCCAGATAGTAAGTATCTGAGATTTGAAATCAGGTCTTCCTAGCTGTAGCATTCTATCTACCAAACCATCTAGCTGCTCTTAGCCATCAAGGAAGAAAAGGCAAGAAAATTATATTTATTTTATTATCAATTTATTTAATTAATTAATAATTTTAATTAATTATTAATTAAGAAAAATTAATTTTCACTGATTTCATCAGTTCTCTCTCTGAAGCATTTTTTCATCTTAAGTCCTTTGGATCAATCTTGGATCATTGTAATGACCAAAATAGTCAAGTCTTTCACAATTTATCAACATTACAACATTGCTGTTACATTGTGCAAGGATCTCTCAGTTCTTCTCAATTCACTTTGTATCAGTTCATATACATCTTGTCTTGTTTTTTTTTTGTTTGTTTTTCTAAAAGCACCCCCTGAAAGCACAATGATACTCCATCACAATCATATACCACGACTTCTTTAACCATTCCCCAATTGATGAGCAGACCTTCAATTTCCAATTCTTTGCCACCACAAAAAAAGGGGTAGCTTTAAATATTTTGGGACATGGAAGTTCTTTTCTTTTTCCTTTGATCTCTTATGGGTACAGACTTCATAATGGTATTCCTGGATCAAAGGGTATGCACGGTTTTAGATCACTTTGGGCATACATATAAATTTTTTTCTCCAGAATGGTCAGAGAAATTCACAACTCCACCAATAGTTTATTAGTGAATTTATTTTCCCTTATCCCTCCAAGATTTGTCATATTTGATAGTTGTGAGGTGATACCTCAGCATAGTTTTAATTTGCCTTTCTCTAATCAATAGTGATTTAGGGCATTTTTTCATTTTATTATAGATAGTTTTGATGATTTTTTCTGAAAAGTGCCTGTTCACATCCTTTGACCATTTGTCAATTGGGGAACAGCTCTTGTTTTTATAGATCTGTCATTCAACTTTCTTAGAAAGCAGTTCTTAAACTTTTCAGTCTTAGAAACCTTTACCCTTTTAAAAATTATTGAGGATCCTCCGATTATATTTATATTGATATAGATATATGGGTTTTATCTATTAATACTTACTATATTAAAAATTCTATTATTATAAAAAATAGTTTTAGCCTCCTTGGGTCTTAGGGATTCCTAATGGTCCCTGGAGCACACTTTGAGAACCATGGTTCTGAGAATGTAAGTGCAACAGGAGGTGAGATACATCATTGGAAAAAGTTTTTATACTAGGGATTCCCCACACAGATAAATACCACAGATCTAGGCCAAAAAAAGAGTTTTAGAAAACAAACTAATTTCCTGCTACTCTCCAACACTTATCTCCTGTCTCCTCCATAGACTATTCTTTTTAATGTCTTCCCCCAACCCCTGCCATTTACAATGTTCATTTCTTCACCTCCATTACTTTACTCCTGCTATCCTCCACATTCACAGGCATCTGGAATACTCATCCTCCTCCCCTCCATCTGTCCAAAACCTGCCCATTATTAGGCCCCATGTGGAGCCCATTAATGGAAGCTTGCTTAGGGGAGGCTTGCTGGCAGGAAGACTTTCACACCTTTTGCTAATTTCTAATTAGGCATTGAGTCAAGAGGGTTGTGATGCCTTCTGGCTCTGAAAAGTGAGTGAGTGAGTGAGTGAGTGTGTGTGTGTGTGTGTGTGTGTGTGTGTGTGTGTGTGTGTGATGGTATTTTGCTTTGGGAGCTTGCTTATGAGAAGGATCTTGTGATTCCCTGGTCAAGATTTTGAATGGCTATATGTTCAGAGTTCCCTGACTGTTCAGTTGTAAAGACTGTCTCAGTCCAGGGATGTATGTAAAGTGTATAGTTGATTTAGGCAGAGTCCTGTCTGTTGGTCTTTATTTCTCTACTTGCATTTTCTCTGTTTGTATTTTGTCTGAAGGTCAGGGTGCTGACTTTTCCCCTGAACTAGTGAATGTAATTTTAAAAATGGTTGACCCCTTAAACAGTTATCTTTCCTAGTAAAGCAAACCTAAGAACCTGTGCTAGCAGTCATCCTGGGTATGCTGGTGTGGTTGCCACTGCACTTCTACATGAAGATTTCTCTAACTATTCACTACACTAATCTCTCCTTTCTCTCTTTCCCTTTTTCTCCTTAAACTTTGTGTATATGTCATGAGCTCTTTGAGAGTCTAGTGAAGTCCATGTTCTCTTTCTAAAGAACTGAAAGAAATGCTAAATTTTGGGATATAGTAATGAAAATAAAGATGCAATTACTGTTGTGTGTGTGTGTTTTTCATCCAAGTTCACCCTGTTTCTGAACTCTATCCATGGACCCTTTGGTGGTCCATGGACCCTAGGTTAAGAAAGCCTGACCTAAAAAAAATCCAGGGGCTAAAAAGATGTTAAGGCTATACCCTTCCTCAAGGCTGTTTGGGAGCCATCTCCATGCTCTCCATCAGATTGGTGAACAATGAAAACCATCCTGATACTTGTTTTCAGCACCTGCTGACCCACCATGCCAAGGCAATAGGTTAGATAAGGCAATTATTCAGGTGACTCATGTAAAGGAGCTGTTTTTAGCTGAAATATCTAGGCAACTCAAGCTAAAGTAGGTTGTTACCTGGGTCATTCAGAAAAAAATCAAATTGTTTTATATGAATAATGTGGTTTGCTGCCCAAAATGTCCATAAGCTATCTCTTTAAAGAGGTCAGCAGGAAGAACACAAAAAATATTGGAGCCACCACTTATAGGACAGACTTCATATGCATTAGGCAGCTGTCACATCTATACAGACACACATTACAAATATGATTTGATATTGACAACTCAAGTTCCCTATCTTATGCTTTCATAGGAGGTTGCATTTTGCAATATTAACAGCTAGCATTCATATAATGCTTTTAGGCTTACAAAGTGCTTTTACATATTATCTCATTTGGTCCTTATAGCAACTTTGTGAAACAGGTGCTATTATTACCTTACTTTATGGCAGAGGAAAGTTAGGACACAGAGAAATTAAGTGCCTTTTTCAAGGCCACAAAGCTAATAAATGTAGCAGCCTAAGAACTCAGATCTTCTGTCTCTAAGGCAAACAGTCTTTCCACTAGTCCACCTACCTGCCTATCCACAATGAATGATCAGGACAGATGTCATAGAAGGACAAAGACTGAAAGATAGAACTTGCTTATTTCATATTTGTGCTATTATTTCTGATTATGATGCACATGAGAAGAAATGTGACATAGTAGATAGAGAAAGCCAGCTGTAGAGTTTGGAAGACCTGTGTTCAAGACCTACCTCTGACACATACTAGTTATGGTCACAACCTCCCACTGACATCCCAACAATTCTCAATAGTAGAAAATTTATTGATTAGCTATTGATTGTAGCTATTGATTAGCACTAGTTAAGGAAGTCTCCTCACCCAAATGTCCTTTTAACAATGAAACAGGTCCAAACAATCCCCCCCCAAAAAATAGGGTTGTAGTAACCAATTGATGTTAATATCTATAAGCTCTCAAAGTTTTACAAAGCAGCTTACTTATATTATCTTATTTGTTCCTCACAGCAGCCCTGAAGGGTGATGTTAATGTTAACCCCATTTAACAGATGAGGCAAAGAAAGCTTAAGTGTCACCAGAATCACCAAGCTCATAAGTGTTCAAGATGGTATTTGAACTCAATTCTTCCTAAGTTCAGTGCTCTATCCACTTAGACTGAAGTTTTACATGTCAAACTGTCCTTTCCATATTTTACCAGAAAAGCAATTGATAAGTGATTGATTTTGACCCAGTATACCTGGTCAAAAAAAAAATCTAATTGCTACCACCTGGATAAGGCAATTGACTACTTATTGATTCTGTCCAAATAGTGACAGCATTGTTTGAAGGGGTAGTTCATTAAGTCCTTTAATATATCTTCAATGTATCCTGCTTGCAATGATTCTACTCTGTGAAGCAGAAAGTAAGGGGAAGAGGAAGAGCCGATGGTGATGTTTGTCCCTGGGTATGCTGGCACACTTCATTCATGTAAGCTCTATGCATGCCTGTGGAGATAAAACTTCAATGTTTGATCAGTCATGCTGATGAAACTGCTTAAGTACCTTTTCTATTCATAGCAGAGATTTGGTATCTTAAAGGAAATTTCCAAAAAGTCATTTTTATTTTATATCCAAATGTCCAAAAAGATATTTGCTAAATATCTACTATGTGCCAGGCGCTGTCCTAGGTGCTGAAGATCCAAGCCAACCAGGAGGACTAATATCTTAACATGAGACTTCCATGAGACTTAACATGAGCCGTCCATGGGGATACAGAGGTAAAGGAATCAATAAGCCAGTCAATATACATTTGTCAAACCCCTAATATGTGCTAGAAAGTGTGCTAGTTGGGGCTGCTAGGTGGCAC
>NW_027185889.1:9911829-9923714 GCF_028583685.1 Petaurus breviceps papuanus | reverse complement strand
AAATCCGGCCTCAGACATTTAATACACAGACCAAAAATCTAGCCATTTGACCGTGAGCAAGTCATTTAATCCCAATTGCCCTACCTTCCCCCCTCCAAAAAAAAAAAGAAAATTTGCTAGTTGATGAATATACAAGGACAAAAATGGAACCATCAAGGGGATTAGTCTATCAGAAGAGACATGTTCATATGAGCAAAGAAGGGTTTAGGGCAAGAGATGCCACTGGATCTTAGATGCCAGAGGGAGATGAATACAACTTCATTTCTCTAATTATCAGAGTTGAGTCAGCTGGACTCCAACATGATGGTCTTCAGGCAGAGGGGAGAAGAACAAGCAATCTTTTGAGAATTCACTCTTCAGCTGGGAACCCTTTCCTTTTGCCAAGTTTTTAATCACTCCTCCCCATCAATGAGGTAAATACTTGAATCCTTTGTATTCTCCACCAGGCATTTAAATGACACAGGTAATGTCGATAAGTGTTATGGGGAAAAGAGAAAGAAAGAAAAAGGAATGGTCATGGAATCATAACTCTAGAGCTGGAAGGTACCTCGGGGGCCATCAAGTCAGACCTTTAATTTCAGAGATGAAGAAATTGAGATATAGAAAAATTAAACTACTTGCCTAGGGTCACATAATGAATGTCTTAAATAATGTCTGAGCCCAGCTGGTTTTCAAGACTCCAAGGTCAGTGCTCTAACTACTACTCCATTTTACCCCTCAAGGATCTCTTTAGCTTCGTCTAATCTCTAACATCACAGACAGAGAGATATCAGGGATTGTCCAAAACACCTATCTGCTTGAGGATATAGCATGGAAGCAGTCATAAAATGGCAAAGCATGTGCACCGGGCAGAAGGGAACCACAAGTAAATCTTTAAAATTCCGGAAATCCACTTCCCCCCACCAAACGGAAAAGTTGTATAGGTAATAGGTACATACCCCACACCTGGAATATACTCTATCTTCACCATGTACAAGTCTTAATTTCCTTCAAAGTTCACCTTAATTGCTACCTTCTATAGGAGACCCTCCCCAGCTACTAGTGACTTGCCTCCTTCAAAAAAAAAACTACCTTTTAAAAATTATTTCCTTTGAATAAATTTACATATATACATGTTATCTTCCCTCTCCTTGATGGAATCTAAGTTCCTTGAGGACAAGAATAGTTTGATTTTTTTTCTGTGACCTCATCACCTATCACAGTACCTGGTATATAGGAAGTTGCCAAATAAATACTTGTGGGCTGATAGATTAATTGATCAAGTATAGCTTGTCAAAGAAGCTGGATCACTTCAGGTCAGTGACCCACTATTTTAAAAGACTGTGCTTGCAGTGTATTTCACAATTAAAGAAATCTGAGTATAACATCCTAATACTTTCTTGAAAATGGTACCTGATTTAGGATTTATAAGACAGCTTTTTGCTTTCTCTAAGCTCATCCACGTCAGCAGTCCCCTCTAGTGTGCTAATTAATTACCTAAGTGGATTCTGTGCGTCATATCAGTGTGTTGGCTGCTGATTATATTTCACTTTGGTTTCTATGGTAGATCTCATTCAAAGAGCATTCCCGGATTAACCTTGTCCCCACTCTGATCATTCCACATCTCCACTTACCTTTCCCATATAGTTTCAACCTTAGCATCTTCTGCTTACATCTTTCTTAACTGTTCTCAAGGAATTCCATTCATTTTATTCTCATTTCCCCTCCTATAGTTGCAAGCAACATGGGGCTAAAGAAAATGTATACAAACTTTTTTTTTAACCTTTCTTAGTAAGTATCAAATGCTCAACAAACATTTGAATATGTGAGGGTGTAATCCCTTTAGACTTGGAAAGGAAGAGCTTTTATCAAAAGCTTGCTATATACCAAGAACATTGGTAAGTGCTAGAAATAGAAATAGTAGCCAATGGTTCTCTGAAAAGGTATACATTCTGATAGGGGAAAGATGACGCATAAGAGTAAGAGAAAGAGGAAGGATCTAGCTTAGACTGGGAATTATGTAAATGCCAGGTTCTAAAATGAATTTATCAGAGCCCAGGGTGGTTACAGGAGCAGAATCCAGGTTCTGGTGGGAGGGAGATGAAGATCATGGCTATCTATAGTAAATGCTAGATTTTGGTAAAAATGAAAGTTAGAAAGAGCAAAGAAATTTTGAAATGCAAAGGGGAAGACTTCTCAGACACAAAAGATGAATCCTTTACCTTAGAAAGGGTCTGAAACTGTTGCTCATCTGCCAGGACAGCAAAGACATTGAACTCACCCCATAGGCACAGTTGGCCTCCATGTTTGTCTCTAATCATTTGTCTGCATAATAACCCAGTGTGAAATATAAACAGAGATCCCAGCTCTGAAATTGGTAAAACTGTCTGAACGGAAAGGTCTAGACCCCCTGCATAGAGGTGACAAACTTCAGACCCACTATCCTGAGGGAGGCAAAGAGAAGAGGCTCCTGGTATTCCTAGAGCAAGGGTTATTGCCCTTGCTGAAAGAACACAATGGCACTCTAGCTGAAAAGAGTCAACAAGCATTTGTTAAGTGCCTACCATGTGTCAGAGGGCAGGTAGGTGACGCAGTAGATAGAGTGCCAAGACCTGAGTTCAAATCTGGCCTCTGACACTTTTTTTTTTGCTTTTTGGAGCGGGGAAGGTAGGACAATTGGGATTAAGTGACTTTGCCCAAGGTCACATGGCTAGTTTTGTGTTAAGTGTCTGAGGTCAGATTTGGACTCAGGTCCTCCTGACTCTAGAGACAGTGCTCTATTCACTGTGCCACCTAGCTGCCCCTTCAGACACTTTCTATCTGCATGACCCTGGACAAGTCACTTAATCCTGTTTCTTCAGTTTTCTCATCTGTAAAATGAGCTGAAGAAGGAAATGGCAAACCACTCCAGTATCTTTGCAAAAAAAAAAATGGGGTAACAAAGAGTAGGAAATGTTAAAAAAAATCACAAAAACAAAAAACCATGTGCCAGGCACTGTACTAAGGACTAAGGTTACAAAGAAAGGCAAAATTATACTATTCTCAAGAAGTTCATATTCTAAAGAGGGACACAACATTTGAATAACTGAATAAACAAGACAAATTCAAATGTGGAAAATAATATCAGATGAAAGACACTAGCAGTGATGAGAGATGGTGAGAAAAGACTCTTTAAAAAGGCTCTTGGAGAAGTTAAGATTTTTATCTGAGTCTTGAAAGAAACTAGGGAAACCTGGAAGTTGGACAGGAGAAGGGAGAACATTCCAGGGAGAGAAATGAGGGACAGACACAGAGTTAAGGAAATGGAGTGTTGTATGCTAGGAATAACAAGATTGCCAATGTGGTTTGATCATAGAATGCATGGAGGAAAGTAAAGAGTAAAAAGACTGGAACAGTAGGAAGTCAGGGGCCAGGTTTGGAAGGGCTTTAAAAGTCAAACTGGATTTTATATATGATCCTAGACCATAACAAGGGAGCCACTGGCTCCCTTGAATGGGGAAGAAGAAAGTGACATGGTAAAACATGAAATTTAGGGAAATTACCAGTTGAATGTAAAATGAATATAATTGAAGACTTGAGTCAAAGAGAAAAACAAGGAAGCTATTAAAACAGCACAGAGTTTAGGGGGCTAAGTACCTCAACCAGGGGTGGGTGCTGTATGAGTAGAAAAAAAAATAACATGCTTATGAGAAATGTTAAGGTAGAAATAACAAGACATAGAAATAGAATGGATACATGGGGTAACTGGGAATGGACAGTTGAGCATGACACTAAATTTGAGACTCTGGCTGACAGGAAAGATGGTGGTACCTGCAATAGGAATAGGGAAATTTAGAAGAGGAAAGGGTTTGGGACAGGGAAAGATAATGAATTCTGCTTTGGGACATGTTGAGTTTGAGATACATTTCAAGTTGTCCAAGATGTAGCTGGTGATGTGAGAATGGAGCTCTGAACAAATATTAGAGCTAAATATAAAGATCTGTGAATCATTTGCATAAAGATGATAATTGAAGGCATGGGAACTGATGAGCTCACCAAGAGAGATAGTATAGAGGGAGAAAAGAAAAATACACACAGAGCCTTAGGGAACACTATGATTAGGGGCCATAATATAGTTGAAAGTCCAACAAAGGAAAGTGAGAGTCATCAGATAAATAGGAGAGGAACCAAGAGAGGGCAGTGTCACAAAAACCTAGAGAGGAGAGACTATCCAGGAGGAGAGGATGATCAAGAATATGAAAGGGTACAAGGAGGTCAAGAAGGATGAGGATTTTGAAAAAGCAATTAATTTGACAATTAAGAGATTATTCCAAACTTTGGAGAGAGTAGTTTCAGTTGAATGATGATATCAGAAAACAGATTAGTGTTTAGAAGTGAATGAGAGGAAAGAAAATTGAGTTATCTAGTATAGATAACTTTTTCAAGAAGTTTAACAAAGAAAGGAAGGAGAAATAAAGGTCACAGAGGCTATAAGTGATATGGAATTCAGCTTCACATCAAAGAGTGAGCCCAGGCAGGCAGTCCGCTGGATCAGTCCATCCAATGGAAATAAAACATGTGGCATCTAAGCTGTGGAGCAGGTGATCTCCAAATGCCATCTGACCACAGGTCTATGATCCCCTTTAAAATGGCTGTTCATTCAATGAATCCATTTCAATCTCATCAATTCCATGAAAGCAAAAATACCTCATTTACATTGTTAAATTTTAGGTCTTGGTTTATCATCTAAGATATGAATTCTTGTAACTTGAAGAAGGAGGAAAAAAAAACCTCCCTTAGCAAAGCCTCATCTTTCTTCCTTGTATTCTCATTAGGTACCATCCATGATGTCACAAAAGCAACTGCTCTGTCCTACCAAACAATTTAGCCTAAGAACAAAAACTAGTCTGTAATTGTCCAAATTATAGTGAACATGCGATGAGAGGTTTGCTATCTCCTGTTTTCTATTTGCAGGAACTGTAAATAACATAGTACAGGCAAAATAACCACTGCAAGCAACCCTATGCATTGTGGAAGTTAGAATGCTTCTGCATGAAAATTAGGATTAGTAAAATGGCGTTGACTACTCTCCTGAGAAGTTCTAAATGAGTCCAGGAATGTCAAGAAAGTAGTTTTAAAATATCGTCCCAGAACAAAAGCAGAATGACCTATATGTCATAATAGGTATTTTGTACCACTGTGTGTATCCTAGAAGACTCTGGTTTCCTTGGTAGGGTTTTTTTGTTTGGTATTGGTGGGGAGAGGGATTTTGGGGGACTTGTGATTTCATCTAATTGGTGAATTCCCAAGGAGGCAATTCTTTTCCCAATGAAGATCAGAACCTGTTCTGTGATTTATAGTCAGAGAATAGCCTGGAGCACTGAATGGTTATGCCAGAGTCAATATTTATCACATACTCGAACCCAGGTCTTTCTGACTTGGAAGCCAATCTTCTATTTCTCTGAAGCTTTCTCGTTCTCTCTCTAGGTTCTTGTTACTTGGTCCTTATTAGAAATCAAGAGTATGCCTAGCATAAAATTGATGGAGTGGTAAAAACATTGGATTTGGCATCAGGGGTTCTAGGTTTTGAATCTTGATTCAGCTTACTCAATTTGGCCTTAAGCAATTTATTTCAAGTCTCTGAGCTTCAGTTTTGACATCTGTAAAATGGAGGGCTTGGGTTTTACCTTTTTCACTTACTACCTATGTGACCTTGGGCAAGTGATTTAATCTCAGGCTTCAGTTTCCTCTTCTATTGGCTGTACAGACTCTAGAATTAGAGTTAGATGATCCAAAGGCCCTTTTCATATCTGAATTCTAAGCTCTAATGAGCCATTCTGGGAGGTCCATTTTCATAATCAAGAAACACTTGGAGTGATGCAAAGTGGACCTTCCTGAGATCTAGGACAGCAGATCTTTTCACATAAATAAAATTTAAAAGTACTCTTCTATTTTTACCTTCTTGAAGAGAGAAATATTTTGATCCTGGCCTCCTATGAATTCTCCTATATTCTATAAATCCAGCAATGGCAAGAGCCCTCACCTGGAAACAAATGATAATGGTGGAGTGTAATGGTTCACTGCCTCTTTTCTAAAGAAGACTGACCTTGATTCCCCCTTCAATTACCAAAGAAAAGAAGAGCATCATAGATTTAGATCTAGAAGAGCTTGTAAGGTCATTGAGCCCAATCCTCTCATTTTTGATAGATGAAGAAACCAAGGCACAAAGTAGTCAAATAATTTACCCATTGTCACAAAATATTCAAGGCAGGTTTTGAACCTAGGTCTTTATGATTCCCACACTCCATCTGCCATATTATCCTGCTTCTTCTGAGGACCTGACAAGTCAGGAAATGATGTTTACTTGCTTTATTCACCTAGGCTATGATTAGTAAAGCTGAAATCCAATACTTATCCAATTAATTGGATCCATGTGGACACCCCCAGCTTATAATTTAGGGCTTTTGTGGTTGTTGTTGAGCTGTGTCCAACTCTTTGTGACCCCGTTTGGGGTTTTCTTTCTAGAGATACTGGAGAGATTTGCCATTTCCTTCCCCCTGCTCATTTTGTGGATGAAGAAACTGAGGCAAGTAGGGCAAAGTGACTTGCCCAGGGTCACTTTATCTACTAAGTACCTGAGGCCTGAGGCCAGATTTGAACTCAGGAGGATGAGCCTTTCTGATTCCAGGCCTAGCATTCTATCCACTGGGTCATCTTGCTGCCCTTTAGCTCAGTTTAGGCCTTTAGCACCCACTTCATTTGAACAGCTACTTGGAGAAGTCTCTTAAAGGATCCTTAATTTCTAAGTTAAGAAAGGAAAAAACTGCTCATTTGGGAGAGTTATTTGGTCATACTTTCCTCTACTAAAATCCTCCTATGGTACCCACCAATTTACATCAGGGTTTTTTTTTCTTTTTATAATATAAGAAATTTTAAAGATATAAAAATAGAATATGATAGAATATATCATATTCTATAAATACATGTTGGTAATAATATTCTTGTATTTAATATATGTATATATGCATATGGTAGAAGAGGGTTTATGAAAGGAAGCATGGCCTCAGAGCCAGGAACACCTCACTGGGTTTAGATCCTGCTTCTGGCATATACTGGCGCTAAGCTTGGGCAAGCTGCTTAGCTTCTCAATGTTCTAATGGTGTCAAAATCAAATAAAAATGGGGGCCGATAACCCATATGGTACATAGACTGGTCTGGTCATACCCAATTCTCCTAATGTGGAGGTGCCCCTTAGGGGCCTTTGGAGCATATCCAGGTTGTCTAAAATGGTCATTTTAGTCTTCATCTCCTACCACATGGGTGAGGATAGTCTCTTTTGATTGGTTGCCTGATTCTTTAAAATGGGACTCAAACAAACAAATGAGCAAATAAGTAAATAAATGCATGAATGGATGGATGACTAAAAAATGAATGAATGAATGGGTAGATGAATAGATGAATGAATATTAAATAAGGTAATAAATTAAATAATTGGAAGAATTAATAAATAAGATATGCTACCCATCCATAAAGATCTCAGTTACATATTGACTTTGTTTTGACATGTATAATTATCCATGCTTTATTGTATTTTTACTTATTTTGCTAAATATTTCCCAATTACATTTCAACATGGCTCATTGGGCACTGGGAGAGTTGTGGCCAGGCTGCCTGGGTATGTGTTTGACTATTTGCTATATTATCTCAAAGATGATAAGTTGTGGGGAAAAACAGTATGCCAATTTAAATTGGTAGGAGACTACCCACTTCAGGAGTTCTAGATATCAGAGAAATCATAGATCCAATTCCTATCCTATCCTTATATAGACTTATTAGGTCTATTCTGCCTCTTATAACTGCAGTAAGTTCATGTATCACCCTGTTCATACACAGTCACCAAATCCAATGATGGTTTATTCCATACAATCACTGTAGACACCTGTGCCAATCTAAAGGGTGTGAGCTGAAACCTCACCAGTCTCCATGGCCCAATCAGCCAAGTGTCAATCCACAGTGAAGGCTCTTATTTTATATATAATATTATATATATATATATATATATATATATGTACACACACACACACACACACATATATATATACATATATATATATATATGTTTTATACCCACAGACCCAATGTCCTTCTTCCAGATACTCCTTAGAGGGTGAGGAGAAGAATTGTGTCAAGAATTCACAGGTGGCCTGAAAGAACTAAGCACTAAGATCTCAAAGAATGAGTGCTTTATTTCTTCCTTGTCACTAGAGTCAGGCCCATTATCTGATTTAGTGTATCTATCTTGAAGTTATTTATAAATGTAGGCCATTATTTTAAAAGGCCAATCTGTTGGTAGCTATTTGGAACCTCTGCATTTAAATACATTACATCCTGAAAAAGTAATGCATTTTGAATTCATGGGAACATTGAAAGTATTGGGAATCACAGAGGGGGAAATGCTAACCTTTAGAAAACCATAGTACACATTGCTGCATATATCATCTATGCTGTATAGTATATAGTTATCGGTGTACCTGATATCTCCCCCATTTTAATATAAGATCTTTGGTATCAGGGATGGTTTCAATCTTTGTATTTGTATGCCAAGGTCCCAACACAGTGGCTAGCATATAGTCAATGCTTAATTGCCTATTGTTTGTCTGACCCTCCTAAGCATATTGACACATTTGTGAGGACATATACAAATTGCTTTCATAAGTCACATATCATCTATGCATTTTATATGATGCATATGCAATAAGGATAGACAGTGCATTAACATAACGGGACCCTCTTTGTTTTAGCCATATCTTTTGAATCTTAGATGCCTTTACTTTCACTGAATGTGTTCATGTATGCATTTCAGTTTTTAACATGGACTCTACTACAGTAGTACTTTTGCATAACACTCCATAGTTACAAAACTACAGAGTAATTAACCTTACTTAATTCCTCTAACACAGTGAGCAGGATAGGTGGTAGGGTGGAGCCCTGGACTTGAGAAGTCCTTATCTCAAATCTGGCCTCAGACACTTACTAGCTGTATGAGTCTGGGAAATCATTAATTTTTGCCTCAGTTTTCTCATCTGTAAAATTGGAATAACAGTAGCATCTTCCTCACAAAGTGAGGATGGTGGAGTGTGGGGGGTGTTAAGGGAGGACTGGCACCTCTGTTGTGAAGGCTTGCCAGGCTCTTTTCCAGGCTGCTCATTCACCTTTGGTGTCTTCCTCTCACCCAACTCTCATGTGTGGCTACAAGAATCTGTAGCATACACAGGAACGATATTCCCATAAAACCATCTCAGCAGATGACTAAACCAAGTTCAAGGTAACTGACAGTCTCAAACCCATCCGTGAGTTAGAGTGATTTCTACCCTGAACATATAAAGATTTCCCCTAGCAGAATGGGCAAAGGAGAACAATTTGTTCCAAAAGTGATGAAGGTGGCTGAAGCAGGCACTGTGGAGCACTTAGACGTTTTATCACCAAAGGAAGAAGTTCCCAACTCCTGGCCTGGTTTTTCATATAACATGGAACTTGGAGGAATTATTTGGACAATGCATAATGGAGGGGAAGTAAAATGGAAACTCAATAGCTTTCAAAATGTTTCATGTTTTGCTATCTTAAGCATTCACCTCCAGGGAGACTAAACCAGCATTTATAAGCTCCTATTGCATTTTGTGATTGTGTAAATTGCCATCTTGGTTCTCCTCACTTTACCCTGTATCGGTTCATGCAAGTCTTTCCAGGTTTCTCTAAATCTGTCATCTTTGTAACATGTTGTGACACAATAATACTCCATTACACTCACATGCAATAATTTATTCAACCATTGCCCAATTGACGAGATCCTATTTTTGTTTCCAGTTCTTTGCTACTACAAACATGCTGCTATTAATATTCTTATACATATGAAAGACCTTTCTCTCTCTCCTTGGTCTCCTTGAAGTACATGCCTAATAATAGCATTACTGGGTCAAAGGATATGTACAATTTATCGACTTTGGGAATTCGATTTGCAATCATTTTCCAGAATGATTATGCTAATTAAGAATTCCACCAACGATATATTAGCTTACCTGTCCTCTCAAAACCCCTCCAACAATGACCAATTTTCCACTTTTTTGTCTTTGCCAATCTGATAGGTTAGAACTGGAATATCAGAATTGTTTTAATTTGCATTACTCACTATTAGTGAATCTAAGAATTTAAAAAATATATGGTTGTTGATTGCTTGCATTTCTTCCCTATGAAGCATTTGTTGAAGGACATAAATGAGGAAGTATAGAGGCAAAGGAAGGATGAATGTGTTAAAAGCTGTACCAAGTTGAGGGAGTATCGATATATATAAACTCAACATTCTCTTGACATATCGAAGAGAATTAGAGCAATTCACACAAGAAGAAACAGGTTCATCAATTAATGCAATTATTTAAGCATAATTTAATGACTACACCCAGGTCACACAATAATTATAGTGCAGTTTAGACTCAAATCCAAGTCTTTAACCATCAAGCCCAATATTTCTTACACTAAACCAGGCTCATGAAATCTACCTATGATTCTTTGACTTGAACTTTTCCCATTATTATATGAACATTTTCCCATGTACACTTTTTCCCATTGACATTATTAGGTCAACTACCTGTGCCTTCTTCCTCCCAACCTTATATTATTGTGAAAAACATAATTCAGGGACCAGGCAATACAGCCAACTGGAAGGTAACTGTTTAAACCATGGCTAAGCTTAGTTAACAATGAGTACTTGCTAGGCTAAGGGTCTTTCCCTCTGTGCATAGGCAGCCATCATTTCATGGTGATTTAATCACACTTCCTTTCCATTTAATTACTTGGAGGATTATCTGTGGGTAAATGCATTCCAAAAATAGGCTGATCTACAAAGAGCAGGAAGCTCTCACTGCCGTCTCAGAGGGAATTCACTACTTCTGCCTGGAACTCCTGGGTACTACCATGATCATGTTTCCCTGAGCTCTTAAGCCATGTGGGTCACCTTGCTTGTTTGGGTGCAAGACAATGTCACAGGAAGAAGTGTTTACATGCTAGCAATGTAAATTTGTACATTGTTTCTGGCAGGGATGTGTATGGTTCTTCTTAATCCTGGCCATACAGGAAACGATTTCCTTCCAAATCAAGTCATTAATGCCTGTGCAAGCAAAATCGAGACTGCCAAGACAAAATCAATTTGCAAAAAAGGGAAGCTCTTTTCCAAATGCTGCAGCCATCACTGGTGAGAGATGCTTTTACAATCCTAATACTTTAAAGTATTACAGTATTAGGATAGGGTGATCCTATTTTTTTTTTGAGTGGGATTTATTTTATTTGAAAGTCAAGGTGATTAACGATATGGAGTACTATCTATAATGTGATTTTTGCTCGAATTTTTTTTCTCTTTTTGGCTATCAGAAGAGAGATTTCTCAGTGGAAGGGAAAAAATTAGTATTGTTTACAATCCCAAATCTGTACAGAGTATTTATGGAACTCTTCCCAGTGCCCTTCATTTGACCTCTGAGATGCCAGCGCCTGCTAAAATGATGACAAGTTCCATGTTGGTCATGACTCATCTTGCAAGCCCTGCACTGGAGGGCAATACCTACATTGTAGATAAGGAGGGTATTTTGTTTTTCTGTACTGACCCTACTCAATACTCCTAGGTTATGGTTTTCTTTGTCTAAATCAATTCAACAAGCACCGACTGAGTCCTCAACTACATACTAGGCACAGAATTAGATGCTAGGGAGGGGGAGGATAAAAGGAAAGAGAGAAGAGGAGAGGAGAGGAAAAGAGAAGAGGGAGATAGGAAGGATAGAAGGAGGGACAGAAAGAAGGCTGGAAGAAAGGACGGAAGGAAGGAAGGAAAGAAGGAAGGAAGGAAGGAAGGAAGGAAGGAAGGAAGGAAGGAAGGAAGGAAG
>NW_027185889.1:9867853-9911819 GCF_028583685.1 Petaurus breviceps papuanus | reverse complement strand
AAGGAAGGAAGGAAGGAAGGAAGGAAGGAAGGAAGGAAGGAAGGAAGCATCAGGAAACTTACATTCTGTAACATGTATACAGTTGTGTATTTGATTTCATGAAATCAAAGTATATTAAAGAAAGAATATGGAGTTCTGTCCAAGGATAATTTGCACGGATTTGGTTTAAGTACATGTGTATGTGTGGGGGGGGGTGACTTAGCTACCCTGCCAAGGAGTAAAACATGCAGAGTTCATCATTCACAACTTCTTTTTCAACTACTTGTGTGCTCATTCATTTATTTGATACTGCTCTGCCTTGGACAAGTTCATGACATATAAGGATAGTGAAAGGAACTGGACATGGTTAGTGTAGAGAACAGAGGACTTGGAAGGGACACAATAGCTGTGTTCAAATATGTGAAGGACAGACTGTCAGCTGGAAGAGGGATTAGGCAGGTTCTATCAGACCTGGAATGGGGTAGGGGTAGAAGTTTGGAACAAAAGGTAAAAGTTACTAAGAAGCAGGTTTAATTTGATGTGAAGAAAAATGTCCTAACCATTTGTCTTTCCTTTAATTTATTTCAAAGGTGCCTTTCACAAAGAAGCTAAATCCCTTTCCCACAGAAAGAAAAACCAGAGAGCTTAAACCCTGAAAAGTAATCAGAAAACTTAAGGTAGCTGAAATATATACCCAGGATCTTAAGGACTTAACCTATGAGGGTGGGAGGAGAAGATGTGGGAGGGATTATGGGTTTACAGTACTTCCTTCCTCAAGAAAAACTGCCTGCCATAAAAGAGGGAGAGAGGAAAAGAGATCTCCATGATTCAGAAAATGTAATTATGTAAGAAGGGGAAGAAAACTGGAAAAAAAAACAATAAGGCAAACGAAGATTCTCTCTTAGCAAGATTGTTCTGCCAGGGACTTTTGATTTTTCATGTAACTTTTTAAAATTTAGTTCCTAGCTTTGGGGGAAAAGGAAGAAAGGATGAGGGGAAAATATTTCCCAATTATTTCTGAATGGGCTTAAAAATGGGTGATGAGGTACTAAGATGTGAGTCACCCTATTAGAGAATGTAAACCCTGGCAGAGTCAAGGAATGAGGGCAAGCTTTGTGGACAAGGATACCACTTTGAGAATTTATGGAGATTGATGAAGAACAGAATCCTGGCATCCAGAGGAGTGTGTTTTGCCAAAGCTCACATTTCAATGATCAAACCTGCTGAGCTCTGACTTGCTCCAGCAACGGGAGAGCTTCTCCAGATACCCAAGGGCCAATGTAGTAGCTAAACTCTTAGACCCCAAGAGGATTATTTTCCCCCTATAAAGAGATCATAAGGAGATAAATAAAGTTGAAATGCCGGTCACTGAAGAAGTGTGTTTTCTGAAGAAGAACTTCAACTAAGGTTTTAAAGGAGAATAACATCCATGTGCCACATCTTGCACTCAGTCTTATTAAAAAATTCACATTTTTTAGTGTATCATTTTGGAAAGGTTTTTACATGCATGTCTCAAGTATCTCCAACTCGATGGGAAGTTCCACAACCTCTGTTTCAGAAAAGAAGCAAGCTTTGGTAAATTGAGGGCTAGCATCAAGTCATGAAGGCCTAGGCTCAAGTCTTATTTCTAATGCATACTATCTGTGTGACCTTGGACAAAGCACACTGGCATATTCAGGATGACTGCTTGCACAGGTTCTTAGATCTGTTTTGCTAGGGAAAGATAGTGGTTTAAGGGGTCATGAATCTTTTTTAATTACATTCACTAGTTCAGGGAAAAAGTCAGCACCCTGAACTTCAGAGAAAATACAAGCAGAGAAATAAAAACCAACAGATAGAGCTCTGACTATCTGAATAAACTATACACTTTACATACATCCCTGGATCGAGAGAGTCTTTATATCTGAGCGATCAGGGAGCTCTGAACATATGGTGGCCACTCAGAATCTCAACCAGGGAATCACAAGATCCTTCTCATAAGCATCATAAGCAAGCCCCCAAAGCAAAATACCAACTCAGAGTATATATGCACTTCTCAGAGCCAGAAGGTGTCATTATCCTCATGACTCAGTACCTAATTAGAAATTAACAAAAGGTGTGAAAGCCTTCCTAAAAGTATGCCTCCCCTAAGAAAGCTTCCCTTAATTGAGGCCTATTAATGGGCAGGGAAGATCTTAAATCCTATTAATATTACAGTCACTTTACCTCTAAGTCCCTCAGGCAAATCTCTGAGAAACTAAAGTCATAATTAGTTACTGATTTGCATAGAAGGAAGGAGTTTTCATATTGGGAATCTCCCATTCTAAAGGTTTTTAATCTTTTTTGTGTGTCTTGGACCCTTTTGACTGTCTTGTGAAACCCTTCTCAGAAAAATGTTTTTAACTGCATACCTTACAATAAAAAAGGAACTCACTTATAGTAAAATATAGTTATCAAAGTATTTCATGAAAAAAAGTTCACAGGTAACCCCTGTGTAGTGATGAAATCATAGCTCCAGACCCGTTTTATTGTTTGTATCATTCTATCTTTTCTTAATCACTCAGCCATGGAAAAGGTTCTGTTTCTACTCCTCTTTCTCCAAATTCAAGACTAGTGCCAGCAGATAGGTTCCTATCTTTGCTGGCAAAGATCCCTGCTAAGTTACTTCTCTCCCGACAATTGGAAAGCTAGGTGGCACAGTGAATAGAGTTCCAGTCTTTGGGATAAGATAGTTTGATTTAGCTACCACCAGCCTCTTGCTCTGTGGAGGTCTCCCAGTGGACACTAGAGCATATCCTGTGGATTACAGAACAAAAAGAAATGCAAAAGACATAAGAACCAGGAAAAATGACCAGTAGGTTTTATTTTATTTTAATCTTATTTTTAGTGTTATCTTTGGGTTTATACCTCAGCTTCATTTTAAAACTTTTCCCTAAAGTGAAATTGACCAGTATATCAGCTTTCTGACAGAATATGCAGTGTTCCACACCCCAAAGCCCACTTTGTAAAGGAGAGAATAGAGAAATTCAGAGACTTCAAAAAAAAAGAGGCAGGTCTGTTAGGAAGATCAACTCCAGGCAGAGTTATGGAATCAGGGTAAGCCTTGTTGCTAATGTCTGTGTTGTATTTGCTAAATTTCTTTTTTAATGTACACAGTAGAAATTCATATTTTTGTATGCAATTTTCTTCCTTTTCTTTTTTTCCTATGGAAGTATTTGTGTTTCTCAATATCTGACAAGTTTAGAATTTGCTATTTTTGTTCAGTTATTTTGGTCATGTCCATGACCCCATTTGGAGTTTTCTTGACAAAGGTAATGGAGTGGTTTGCCATTGCCTTCTCCAGTTCAATTTCCAGATGAGGAAACTGAAGCAAACAGGGTTAAGTGACTTGCCTAGGGTCACACAGCTAGTAAGTGTCTGAGGTCAGATTTGAACTCAGGAAGATCAGTCTTCCTGATTTTAAGGCCAGAACTCTATTTGTTGTGCCACCTAGCTTTCCAATTGTTGGGGGAGAACGTTAAGTAAACAGGGATCTTTACTGGCAACAATGGGATCCCATCTGCTGGTTTTGTAATATCTGCCATAAAGTGAATAGACAGATATGCTATATCCATTGCACCCCTTCAGAATAACAAAAAAATGGAAATCTTTTTAAAGGACAGTAAAAAATAATTATCCAGTATTTAGTTCAGCTTTTAAATTTTTCACCATTTATATTGCTGTAGCCCTTATGTATAGTTTTCATCAGTTCATTAAACTTCCAACAAATTCAGGCTCCTCTGAATTCTTCATATTTTCTGTTTCTTATGCACAGTCATATTCCATAACATCCTTGTACCATAATTTACTTACTTCTGATCAATGGACATCTACCTGGCTCCCCAACTGTTGCTCCCACAAAAATAATACATTATCAATAGTCATATAAAAATGCTCTAAATCATTAATAATTAGAGAAATGCAAATTGAAACTCTCTCGGTCTCCCCTCCCCCCCCCCAGATTAGAGGGTTAGAGGATGGAAAAATAAACACCTCCCAAAGCTTTCCTTTATAAAAGGTTGGGACCTGAACTTTCCAACTAACTCTCCATTTTTCATTTACAATTCTGCTTGGTTTGAACTCCATGGAATATGATAGCCCTGTGCTGGTTATCTCCTGGTGGCCCTCCCCTTCTAGCTTCCTTTTGTGTATTGTCTTTCCCCATTAGATGGAAAGCCCTTTGAAGAATGTCTTGTAACTCCAGCACTTAGCATACTGCCTGAAATATGGTAGATCCTTAATAAACATGCATTGTATTGTATTGCATTGCATTACTTTGTATTGTATTGTGTTGTATATTTCACACCATCAGATTGGTTATGATGACAGAAAAAAAAAGTGACAAATGCTAGAAATGGGGACCACTAAACCATACATAAGGATCCCTACAGGAGGCTTATTAACTACGAAAAGCACTTTTTAATATTATCTATATTCTACTGTATTTTTATCTTGATAAACTTTTCTCAATTTCATTTTAATCTGGAACATAGGGCACTCAGAATTGTTGCTGGTCATGACCTTAGATTGCAGAAAAGTTCCTTCCTTTTATTGGAAATTTCCATCACCAATAAAATTACTAGTCTAGTCCCTATCCCTAGCCTATAATTGAGTAAAAGACCTTCCAGAGCTGCTGTGACTGAAAAATCCATCCCCCTACAGCTAACCTGGTGATGAGTCTATTGAAGCCAAGTTAGATTGGTCTTAGAATATCAGTTATAGACTTTACCCAAAGCCTGTCTAGTTTTCTGGAACGTGAGTTCCACTGGCAAATGGAAAGAAAGGAAACAAAGATTTATTTGGCATCTACTTTGCATCAGTAACTTTACAAATGGTGGGACAACTATATGAAATGGTTGCATTGTAGCCCGATATTTGGACTATTGCACAGGATCCATCAGATTCAGTATATTGTATTTGATTCTCACAACCCCTGGAGTTAGGTGATATTATTATTCTCATTTTATAGGTGAGAAAACTGAGTCAGACAGAGGTTAGATAACCATTTAGCCGTATCATAGTAAGGTTCTGAGCCAAATCGGAACTCAAGTGTCTCTGACTCCATCCTAGTCCTCTAACCATTTTGCCACCTGGCCTTTGAGAGGCAACACGGTACAGCAGAAAGGGCTGACTTGTGATTCAAGAGGCCTTGCCATTTCCTACCTATTCAATCTTGGACAAGTCACTTAAACTCTTTGGGTGGCAGTTTCCTCCTTTGTAAAAATGATGGCCTCTAGGGTCCCTTCTAATTATATGTAATCCTATGAACCCAGGGTAACTCCCACATGAGATATCAGAAGATGGGCTTTAATTGGATTCTACTGTAATCCTATGTTAGTAGCACTGGCCAGTCTAGCCAACTACATCCCAAGAATCTCTTGCTGGTATAGAAATTTCTTGGGAATACACTCTTCAAAATCTGCCACAATATTACAACTGCCTTTTGCCCTCTACCTCATTTATTCCTTCCTCCCATTGCTGAGTTCCTCCTACAATCTCCGTTTTTCTTTTCTTTTTAATATATTTTTTTATTTCATTAGATATTTCCAATTACATTTAAAGAAATTTTAACTTTCATTTTTTAACATTTTGGATTCCAAAATCTCTCCCTCCCTCCCATTCCTTCTCCAATAAGGCCCTTCCTTGTATTGGAAATTTCCTTCACCAATAAAATTACTGGTCTTGAGAAGGCAAACAATATAGTATCAATTATACATGTGAAGTCGTTCAAATTACAATTCCATATTAGCCATGTCTACAAACTCTTTTTTGATGAAGGTCCCAAACCAGCCATCATCCTTCACTCTCTGGACTCTCCCACAATGCCCCCACATGGGTACCTTAAGCCCCTACCTACCTCACTTCCTCCAGTTCCTTTTTAAAATGTGCTGTCTTCCATTAGAATATAAGCCTCTTGAGGGCAGGGCCTGTATTTCTTTTTGTTTGTGTTGTTTTTTAATCCCCAGGGTTTAGCACAGTACATGGTATATCATTAAGTGTCTAATGAATGCTTATTGGTTTGACTTGATACAACAAAAGATAATAAATATTATCTTTCTGGATTACTGTCAAAGTGTGATAGGTCTCTATGTTTGGGAGACAGACAATTCATCTTCCATATCATGTGTGAATCCTCACCAGTTGCAGGCTTTGGTGATAACTAGCTTTGCTTTGATTTTTCTCAATTTCTTCAACTCTGCTGCAAATTTCAAGCCTCTTTGTATGGTGTAGGGTTTTGCTTTCTGAGCAGGTTTCTCTGAACTTTCTGTTCTGTGCGACAATGATATGAAAGGGTTGTATTGTGGTGGGACATCTGGTCTGATGCCCAGGATTCATCAGACTCTTAGAATATCTCCATCCCGATACCTCAAAGTGTGAGGGTTATGTAAGGAAATGTTCCTAGGAATACAGACAGAGCACCAGAAAGCACTTCAGAGATCATAGACTTGGAGCTGGTATAGACCTTGGAAACTACTTTTTTTTATTATTAGTATTTCAATATTATTTTATTTTCAGTTGCAAATTTTGCCCCACCTATTGAAAAGACAAGAAATAAAAATAAAATCTTGCTATAAATATAAAGTCATGCAAAATAAATTTCTTCGTTAGATGTGCTTCAAAAAGGGGGGGGGGGGCAATCTCATCTTCTTCATTTTGTCGATAAGGAAACTGATGCCAAGAAAGGTTCCTAATATGCTCAAGGTCACACACTTTTTAAAGTGGCAGAGTTGGAATTCAAGCCAAAGTCCAAAGTATTTTGCACAATATCATACTGACTGTTCTAATTACCACTCAATGAACAAAGAGCACTAACCATAGGTATAGGACACAGTACTGTATTGGGGAAGCAAAGACAAGACCGCTGGCACAAGCAGGGTTAATAATGGTCCTGTTCTTGTTATTCAGGCATTTCAGTCACGTGTGATTCTTTGTGACTCTATCTGGAGTTTTTTTGGCAAAGTTACTAGAGTGGTCTTCATTTCCTTCTTCAGCTCATTTCATAAATAGGGAAACTAAGGCAAAAAAAGATTAAGTGACTTGCCCAGGGTCACACAGCTAATAAGTGTCTGAGGTCAGATTTGAAATCAAGAAGATGAATCTCCCTGATTCCAAGGCTGGAACTCTATTCGCTGTGCCACCTAGCTGCTCTAATGGGTCACATGAGTTGAAACCCCAACACAAGTAGTGGAGGTAACCTATGAAGGCCATTGAGTGACTGATGAATCAGATCCTCCCCAAAATTCCAGTATGATAGGAAGAATCCATAATCCCTAACATTTCTTAAGTGCCTACTATGTGCCAGACACTGTATTGAGGTCTTTTAAGACAATGGACAATAATGCACTTGGCAACCTAGACACCACTGAATAGAGACCTTGAGTAAGTCATCGCCTTCCTAGGTCTTTGTTTTCTCATCTGAGAGGGTTGGACATTAGGGTTAGGATCTCTCCTAGCTCTAGACCTATGACCTTATAATGACAGAATGATCAAATTACTAATATGTAGAAAGGGGGTTGTGTATATTATCTCATTTGATTAAAGATGTTTATTGAATTCAATCAAAATGTTAAGATGCAGTAGTATATAAGTGTGATGCTCAACAAATGAGACAAGCAAGAGAAGTATCTAATGACACTTTCAGGGAAATTTCTAGATTGACACAAATGTGTACATCTATGAAAATGACTTTTGTAACCTGAGAATATCATTCTTAGAAATAATTCAAAAGACACATGACATTCATTCATGCCATCAAAGAGAATAGAATCCGATTCCCTCTCCAGAACACAAAAAATCCCTATCATAACACTGCCCAGATCGACTACAAGAAGGAAGAGAGTGCTGTTTTTTCCTATACCTGAGAGAAAGGGTCAACAGGGAAAGTGAATGGTGGAATCCAGCCTCCAAAGGAGAAGCCTCCTTTCTCAACAGGGAATGTTTAGAAATAAATGTTTAGGAACAGCACTGTTCCTTGCCATTCCTCAGAAAGAGAGACAGAAAGATACAGAGAAAGGAGGGAGGAGGTGGGGAGGAAGGGAAAGAGGAGGGAAGGAAGCAAGGAAGGAAGGAAGTTAACATACTAGAGTCTGTTGTTCTGTCCTATTAGGGACTGTAGGCTACAATCAACTTTCTGCCTTCCACACTCTGTTCCAAATCTGAAGACCAGCAGAGGTGTTATCCTGCCCTTTTATGGGATAATTCAGTTTTGAATCAAAAGGGGACTGCACTTTTTTTTTTGCTTTTTTTTTTGGAAGGGCAATTGGGGCTAAGTGACTTGCCCAAGGTCAATCAGATAGTTTTTGTGTTAAGTGTCTGAGGTCACATTTGAACTCAGGTCCTCCTGACTCCCAGGCCAGTGCTCTATTCACTGTGCCACCTAGTTATCCGTGCACTATTAACAATAGAAAAACACCTTCTGAATCTAGTCATGTAGTCCACTGGGATCTAGTCTCCTTAACCATATTGTTCTGGATGGTAGGGACAAGACTTTATCCCATTCCAAACCTTTATAAGGTAACAAGGTCTCATTTGGCAATTGTTATATTAATCAGGATAGCTGACTAGAGAGGCTTTTAATACTTGTCTAAGGTAATGAAGGTAACACCACCACCACCCCCCCACACACAAAATGATTATTGACTGTCCCCAGAGAGGGAGACTTGGTTTCTGGAGGTTTGCTCTGAAAGGTACTGTTGCAGATGGAAAGAAGAAGACAGTAGAGTACATGATAAAATGTCCAGTATGGACAGACTTACACTCTCAACCCCCATCTCAACATTATAGTGCTATATAATAAGCTAACTTTTTGAGATCAAGAATTATCCTCTGGGGGCAGCCAGCACAGTGAGTAAGAGCACCGGTTCCAGTGTTGGGATAACCTGGGGATCTAATCCAGGCTCCGACACTTAGCACCTACCCAGAAACACCTGCCCGTGTAATCTTGAGCAAGTTACTTAACCCTGATTGCTTAAAAAAAAAAAATTATCCTCTATAAGGTGGCCTCTATCACTGAATTGCACAGTGCCGTCTCTAAAAGAGTTAGCTTATCATATTCCATATATATGCTATACCATGAGGCTAAGAAGGAAGTGAGGGCGTACATCTGCTGAACAAGACACTATTTTCCAACTCCTCCCTTGCCTGGAATTCTCTATCCTCATCTCTATTTCCTGCCCTCCCTGACTTCCTTTAAGTCCCAGCTAAAATCCAGTCTTCTACAAGAAACCCTTCCTGATCCCTTTCAATGCTAGCACCTTGTCTATCCCCAGATTATACTGTCTTTATCTTCTCTGTACATAGTTGTTTGGATGTTGTCTCTCCCATTAGACTGTGAGATCCTTGGGAAGGGGGCCTTTCTTTGCATAATGCTTAACATAATGTCTGGCACATAGTAGGTATTTAATATTATTGCTTGTTGAACAACATTTCATCTCCTGTGTGCCTAGCACATAGGAGGCAATTTTCAAATTGCTAACATATAAAAAGAGGTTTGCATGTATTATCTCATTTGATTAAAAAAGTTTGTTGAATTCAATTAAAATTTTAAGATCATGATGTCCAATAACTGGGACAACCAAGGACATCACCCCATTTGGACATGCCTAGTTCTCTCTTCCTCTCCTGCCCCAATCACATATATTTGTATCTTTCCATTAAAATTTCTAGCGCCCCCTAAGAGGACACTTCTTAGCCTGTGCCCCACTGCCCTCCTCTTTTTATCTGGAACAGCACCTTCCAGAACAAACCTCCAGAGACCAGACCTCTCTTCCCTGGGAGAGTCAATCAACTCACTTTTTGGGGGATGGGAGGAAAGTTGCCTCTATAATCTTAGACAAATATTAGAAGCCTGTGTAATTAGATGGGTCGTCTTTGATAATTTTCTATTGGTGGCATTAAAACTTGCAGGAGAAGCTTAGCCACTAGTGGTAATAATGGTAATAAAAATATAAATCCAAGCAGTTCTATTGAAGCACACATTGGAGCAACAAACTTACAGCTTTATTTGGTGCCTGGGTAGAACCCTCCCTGAGACTGCTGCTTGCTGCTGATAAATATAACTTGCTACTTAAGCTACTTTACTTGAGCCTAAGCCCACTACTGAAGCAAGGACTGGAAAAGAGACACTGCCCAGATGATCCTTGGGCACAGCCTGCACAGAGATGACTGGAATCCCTCTCTGGGGAAATCAGGATCCAATAGACAGAGAGAAGCATCTTCAGGCTCTCAAGGTCAAATGATCATTAATCTGAAGACGATCTCTAAATAACAAGTCAAATGCTTTCTCGTTACAGAAAATTCCAGATCGTTTGGGCTTTTTTTTTTTTTCCTTCTCTGCAATAATATGACAGGCTGTCACAAGCAGAGCAGGGGAGAAAATCCTCTTATCCTAACTGCCAAAAATTAAGTGAGTGGGAGGAAGTCATTACTTTGTTGTTTTGCTAATGCAAAAGAACAGGCAAATAATTTGCATGGTTATTGTACTTCAGAAACACTGGTCCTATCATCTCATCTCATTTCATAGGGAATCTGTCCTTCCTGAAACCTCCATGTTAACAGCCGCTTGAAATCTGGCAGCTGCCCCCACCACTCTGAAAACTGCTCTCTCAAAGGGCACCACATACCTCTTCCTTCCGCACTGAAACCAATGGCCTTTTTCCAGCCCTAATCCTCCTTGACCTCTGGGTAGCAGACACTGCAGATCACTCCCTCCTTCTGGTTAGTCTCTTCTCCCTGGTTTTAGGATCATAGGATTATGGGATTACAGGATTTAGAGCTTGAAAGGACCTTAGAAATCCATCTAGTCAGACATCCCTCATTTTATAGATAAGGAAAAGGAAGCCTAAAGAGGTTATGTGACTTGTCCAAGGTCACACAGCCAGTGGGTAGCAGAGTCAAGGACTCAAATTCAAAAACACCTCACTCGGCTGTTTCTCCAACTTCCCTGATTGCCCCTTCTCTGTCTCCTACACTTCCTTGTTCTTGCCATAAGGCAAATAATTAACCAAGGCTTTCTCTTGCTCTCTCTCTCTCTCTCTCTCTCTCTCTCTCTCTCTCTCTCTCTCCCCCTCTCCATCACCAACTGTCTCCCTCATCTTGACACCCTTTGCTCCAAATGCCTGAAGGCATCCCCATCTTGATGGTCTACACAAATTAACATATAGGCTTGTTATCATTACCCTAAAAATTATTTTCCTCCTTCTAATGACACTGTTAATGGCAGCACCATTAGTCAAGTTTTCCCATTCTAAAACCATAATGATGTCTTTGATTTTTCCCTCTTCCTTATAGATTATATCAATTCAGTTGCAAAATCCTGCTGTTTCAACCTCCTGACCATCTCCCACATCTGTCTCCTCTTCTTTATTGCCCTTACAAGTCTTCACTATCACCTCCCAGGCTAATATAATAACTTTTTAATGATGTATTTTGTTAGAGGAAGCTGGAGTGATGGATTTTGGGTCAGGAAGACGTGAGATTGAATCCAGCCCAGATATTTAATAGCTATGTGACCATTCGAAAATTACTTAACCTCTCTGTGCCTCAGTTTTGTCATCTTTAATATGGGAATAATCCAAGTACTTACCTCCCAGGATTGTTGTGAGTATCAAATGAAACAACATATATTAGTTACTCTGCAAACCATAAAGAACAATATACATAAATTATATCCCAATAAACAATCCCTCCATGGTACCTTCTCTTAAGACTATAACTAAGCAAAACTTTCCATGTATAGCCTCCAATAACCTTTTAACAAGTCTACCTAACTTCCCTCTTTACCCCCTCTAACCCATCACTCCTACACTCATCTTCTGAAGTGAAGGATTAATTTATTAATAACTTATTAGGGGTAAGGTAGGTGATCAAATTTCCACATCCATTTTTCCTATAATTAGCAGCAAATGCTTTCAAAGTGGGTAATGTGGGGCATGTCTATGGTCATACCAGAAAAAAGTGAAAGTTTATACACAAAACTGATGTATCTACTTTTCTCATACTAGTTTATCCTCAGACACTTCACTCCAGCCAAACTCATGACCCCCTAAAAAGAGCCTGTCCTTTCTTCCTTCTTTGACTTTGCTCATGCCACCCACTGGTCCTCAGATTTCCCCCTCTTATGTTCCAGCACATCTGTTAGAGCCCAAATCAAATATCTCTTCTCCAGGAAAAACTCCCTGGAGTCAGGAAGATTCATCTTCCTGAATTCAAATAGAGCCTCAGACATTTACTAGCTCTGTGAGCCTGGGCAAGTCACTTCACCTTGTTTATGTCTCACTAATGTGTTTATCATCAGAAGAAAGATGATGTAGTGAAGACAGAGCCACTCAAGTCCAGAAAATCTAAATTCACATCCTCCCTCTGGTGTATACTGGCTGTGTGACCTTGAGCAGGACATTCAACCTTCCAATTGTCCCAATTTGCCTGCTTTTTAAAGATATTTTAGGAATTTTGAAATTTTATTTTATTTCTTTAAATTGTGAACTATAAACTATCAATAAATATGAAAATATATATGCATATATATCAAGACATACACTCAAAATATATAACATATATACATATGTGTGTGTTTATGTTGTTGTTCATCCTTTGTTCTCGAAGAGGATCAATAATATCAGGAGGGTGATGTCTTGACTTGCAAGTGAATTAGATTGAAGTGAGGCAGAATTGTGCAAAACCATCAGCCCTACTCTATCCTCTAGAGTCATTGTAATGGTAATGGAAATCTGAAGATCTCCCCTGCCCCTTGGCCCCTTGATAGGCTTAAGTGAATCTAAGAAACTTCCTTGATTTGAAAATATACTCTGCCCCCTGAAAGGCTGAATGTGGTCACATGGAGCCTGTGGCAGGAAGCTTGTTTTTCAGGAATGCCCACATCTTGTTACTTTGTGATTGGGCAATAGGTCAAGAGGGTTGTGACATTCTCTGATTCAGGAGAAGGCTATATATACACCCTGATGTGAGGTTTTGCTTTGGGGCTCACTTTGAGAAGAGTTGTGTGATTTGACCAGATGAGACTCTGGACAGCCGTTGAGCCCCCCAGCTTTGAAAACCCAGATGTTGATGCTTTCCTCTGTGGTAACTAACTAGGTATGGATGAATGGTCAAACAGCTACAAGTCCTGTCTGCTTATATGTTTCTCTGTCCGTATTTTTTTTTGTCTGCTTATAACGTCTGTTTGTATTCTCTGAAGTTCAGGGTGCTGACTTTTTCCCCTGAACTAGGTAAATGATATGTTTGACTAAAGTAAAATTGTTAAGTCCTTTTGAGTTGCTTTCCTTTAGAAAAGCAGATCTAAGAACCTGTGCTAGCATCCATCCTGGGTATGCTAGGGTGTTTGCTGCTACAGTCATTGGAGTCCATTGGTAAAACATAGGTCAGGACAAAGAAAATCAGAAAGGAAATTGTGTAGTGAATCATAAGTCTATTACATATAGATTGATTCTTGCTTATTTTTGTTCTGTCATCTCAGTCATATCCAACTCTGTGTGACCCCATTTGGAGTTTTCTTGGCAAAGATACTGGAGTAATTTGCAATTTCCTTCTCTAGCTTATTTTATAAATGAGGAAACTGAAGCAAACAGGGGGAAACGACTTGCCTAGGATCACAAAGCTAGGAAGTGTCTGGGACTGGTTTTGAACTCAGAAGATGAGTCTTCCTGAATCCAGTCCTGGCACTCTGTGTATAATGGCATCACCTAGCTGCCCATTTGTTTGGTTTAGTATATGTTAAATTTAACAGGATAGTATCAACATTAGCCAGCTGAGTTGTTTCCCCCTTCTGAATTGCCCTCTGCTCTCTACCTAAGATTTTAAATCGCAGAATGTTTACCAGTTTACATTGGTAAAGAGAGTTTCCTCACCAAATGAAGTTTCCTTCACCAAGGAAAATAGAGGCCCAAACCAAGGAACTTAGTCCATATAAATTTATATTATAGCCCTTTGTTCATGCATTGCCTCTTCCTTCTAGACTTCAAATTATATTAAAGAAGACATAATATCATAACCAAACTCTCTCTTTCCTAGAGCCTAACACAATAAAAAGTAGTTGAATTGAATAGGAACCACATTTAAAGAAAAACTTAGCTTTTGGACCTTAGACCTTCAAGTAGAAAATTGAGACATATGTATTGCCTTGCTTCCATTTGAGAGTTGAAAAGTTTTATTCAAAGAATTACCTCCTACTTCCATTGAATATGTAAATTTCCTTTATTTTTGCTGCAATGAAAAGCATAAAATTATTGACATACTCTCTGTCTTCGTGGCAAAGGTAGAGACATTTGCAGAGGAAGAATATAATAAAGGTGCTTCAAATTGAATAGTGTTGAATTGGCTACATAATTTCAGGGAAGCCCCCATATCTTTAATTAACATGAACCTTAAGAAATGAAAAGGAAAAAAAATAGAAACTGTGCCATTATGGGCCATATGGCTTGTGTTAGGTTTGATTCTCAAGAATTTTGTTTGAGACAAAATGAACCAAAGGATTAAGTCATTTACGTGGATAATTTTTTAAAATGTTATATAACGTGCCTTCCCTTAGGATTTATGGTACTTTTACAGAGTGATAGAAACATTAGTGGTATTGTTAATATCAATGTCATTATTGCTTGTTCAATTATTATTTGTTCATTATTATTTGTTCAATAATCCTCTGAATATTGATATCAAACAAGGCATCAATAAGTACAACAAATCACAGAATCATGCTCAACCATGTAGAATCTTAATTAACATGTTCGACAAATGGTAGATTCATGAATTTAGAGCTGAAAAGGATCTTACAGATCATCTGGCCCAACCTCATTATATGAAAGAGAAAACTATGGCCAACAGATTTAACAGCTTCATTGAGACTGTGCAAATCATAAATGGCAAAGTTAGAATTTGATCCCAGGACCTCTGACTCCAAAGGGACAAAAGTGCCCACCACTATCATGAAAGAGAATCTATGGAAAATCTAAGTCCAAGATGGATTTTTTGCAGGTGGTTAACACTGAGCTTGGAGTCAAAGGTCTGAAGTTGAAATCCCATTTCTGTCACTTACTATCTGTACATGTTGCCTGTATATACGTAAGTATAGGTATGTGTGTATATAGGTATATATCTGTGTATGTATTTATCTATATATTTGTCTATAAATCTGTATATAAATATTTATATGTATATATCTGCACATATTGATATATATGTATATTTATTACATAATACACATATATACATATAAGCACAATACACACATATGCATTTCTTGTCTCACTCTTGTCATCAGAATATAAGCACCTTGTAAGTAGGATTATATGATGCATTATATTTGCATTTCTGGTGCCTAGCAGAGTACCTAGTACATAGTTGATGCCTAATCAAAGATTGTTCATTGTTTGAGTGCTTGCCTAAATGTTCCCTTTCCACTCTAGAATTACTTAGTTCTTTGATTCCAGCATCTTGGGCAAACTCTATAGATGGACAGGAAGCCAGATCTAAAATTAATCATGAAAATTATGTGACACTTTCAGCAATACCAAGCTGGCCCCTAACATACACACACACACACACACACACACACACACACACACACACAGACACTTATATGCACACATTCTACCTTTACATTAATATTGTTCCAGTGATGCTTGGGGAATATTGTTTCTGCCAACATTTATCTGTAATTCATGTAATGTCATCTCCAAAGAAACAAAATTACATGTGGTCCAAAAGCCAGGCTATATTTAGTACCATCAAAGTATTTGAACACTGCACTTTTTCTATGGATGCATGCCCTCATTAGAATCCATATTAAATTCTGGGATTCCTATCCACATTCTTTCCTAGTTCCTTTCCCTGATCATGAGTTTCTGCCTAGGACCAACATTTCATGAACAGTCCAGGCTCACTTCTCTCCACACTTTCCCACTCCTCCTTCCCCTTTCCCCCAACCATTTCCAATTTCGTTGTATATGCTGTATTGTGGGTAACGTCTGTTTTCATCATTTTGTTTTTGCTTAGATTGCCAGCACTTAGCACAGTGACTGGTACATCATAAGTGCTTAATAAATGTTCTATCTATGTATCATCTGTGTATCTTTGTTTCCATCTGTCAGTCTGTCCCACATGCCCTTATACTTCTTTTTGAACATAGGTCCTTATTAACACAATGCAGTCTACTTGTACCTGCAATGCATTTCTCCATTATACTTATCACCCATAACTCTGATTCTTTGGAGATTGGCATTCCCCCACATAGCACCCCTGGAGAAAGCATTTGCATGTGTTTTTTAAGTGGGTTTTTGTTTTGGGGAGCATTTTGAGATTGGGGGAAGTAGCACACAATTCCCCAAATGCAGTCTCATCTGTCTTCTTCCTCTTCAGTTGTGTGCCTAATTCATTGTCTCACTGTATTGCTCTACCTAGATATATGAGCTAACAAACTAACTCAATAAACTGACCATCCAGCTAAATGTCATGGTGTAGACAATGGGCAGATTTTGTCCAAATGCTTTTCCAACCAATGAAACAAAATCTGCTTTTAATATATTCAAAATATAAAAATCTGAAATTTCATAGAGTCAATTCAATAATAATAGCAATAATAATGGGGTAGCTAGGTAGTGCAATGGAAAGAGTGATGGGCCTGGAATTAAGAAAATTAGTCTTCCTGAGTTCAAATCTGACCTCCAACACTTACTAGTTCTGTGACCCTGGACAAGTCAATAAGAATGACAACATAGAATATTTTAAGGTTTTCAAAGATTAGATAGACAGACAGACAGACAGACAGACAGACAGATAGATAGATAGATAGATAGATAGATAGATAGATAGATATATAGATAGATAGATAGATAGATAGATAGATAGATAGATAGATAGAGATATAGAATCTCATATGATCCTCATAGCAACTTTCTAAGGTAGGTGCTATTTTTATCCCCATCTATAAGGAAACTGAGGTTGGAAAAAGGTTGAGTTATTTGCTCAGGTTCATACAGCCAGTGGTTAAAGCTGAATTTGAACTTGGGTTTTCCTGACTTCAGGTCTAGTACTCTCTCCCTAGTTTCTTCAATACAACAAATAGTTGTTAAGTACTTATGACATCTACGCAGTTAGATAATGCAGTGCACAGACCACCAGGCCTGGAGACATGAAGACTTATCTTCCTGAGTTCAAATCTGACCTCAGAGACTTAGTAGCTGTGTGACCCTGGGCAAGTCACAACCCTGTTTGCCTTAATTTCCTAATCTGTAAAATGAGCTGGAGAAGGAAATGGCAAGCTACTTCAGTATCTTTGCCAAGAAAGCCCTAAACAGAGTCACAAAGAATTGGACACTACTGAAAATGACTGAATAGCAACAATGACAAACCTACTATGTACAAGGCACTGTGCAGATAGGTCCTGATTAGTGTGAATAATAATCCCGTGAACTGGCGGTATGTGTTCAAATTCTACACTATTAGTATAAGTATATAAAATGTTGTCATTTGTTCTAGACCAATCAAAATATGAAATGTAAATTTGAATAATATGATCATTTTATTATCACACCTATTGGGACCTAACTGTAGTGTAAGGGATAAAAAGAAGGGAAACGAAATTATCATCTCTGCCTTTTTAGGAGTTTACCTTTTACTTATTTGGTGATTCCCCCCAGTATTATTGCTCTACCATGCTTTAATTGAGAGGGAGTCAGTGTGGTACATGGAATAAGTGTCAGATTTATAATCCCAGGTCCAGGGTTCAAATCCCAGCTTTGCCACTTCTTAGCTGTGTGACCTTGGACAAGTTACAACCTCTCTGATCTATAGTACCCTGAACTTTCAAATGAGAGAGTTAAGGTCAATGTAATATAAATGGAGATTTGACCTACAGTCAGGAGACCAGAGTTCAAATCCTTCCTCAGACACCTTCTAACTGTGTGATTATGAGCAAATAACCTCTCTGCGTCCCAATTTGTCAGATCTTTAAAATGATGGCCTCCAACATGTCTTGCAGCTCAACACCTATGCTCCTATGGCCTTTACAAATCCATAGGGCTCTAAATACTCATCTCCATGGAATTAATCCTCTGGCACTAAGTTCTGACCTTGGTCAGCTGGTCCACATGTGACAGGTACATCCCATACTTAAAGCCTTACACTCCATAGGGGCAAATGAGAGCTTCATCTTTGGCTTTAAAACCTTGAGATCATCTTCATGCCTCCATGAAATAGGAGGACTTTAGTTGAGAATCTTTTAATTCATATAGATAAGAACATAATTTTTAAATGAAAATGCAATAAAATATATACATATATGCGTGACATACATATGCACATATGTGTATATGTGACTGTGTATATATGCACACGTGCATGTATATCTACATACATATATAAATATATCTGCAGTCAGTGACATTTTTTCTTGATGAAGGAGGAAGCTGGACTGAAATGATCTCTGCAGTCTGTTTCAGCTCTAACATTGTGTGAGTGAGTAATTAACACATCTCCTTAAAATGCAGACTCAGCATTTGGGCAGACTCCCTGTATGCATCAAGTAGTTCAGACAATATTAAAACTTGTAATGAAATATTAGAGGAAAGTCTATTTGAAAAATAATGAATTCCATGAATTTTTTTATAGATGGGTAAGAAAACTTGACATTTATCTTCAGTTGTTCAAGGGGTCACATTTTATTACTAAGTGTTCTTTTTAAAGAATTTGGAGAGGATTTTTTAATTCCAAATAGCATCTTTATTTTATAAACCAGTAAGTACTGAAAATCTGGGATTTTTCTTGCAATTTTAATGAGGTTGTTATTAGTGGAATAGTAAGGAGCATATTAGCAATTAACTTGCTTAATGCTGTCCATAAACAGGTTCATACATACAGTGTTAATCCTCCAAGGACCACAGAGAGGGTGAGATGATTCAATTTGTTAAGGTGTTTCTAACATAGCATGCATTCAAACATTTGTTGATTCCCAACTGCTAGCATCTCCTCTCTAAAATTACCATCCATCTACTCTGTGTGTATCTTGTAAGAACCTAGTTATTTATATGCTGACTCCTCCTTTAGAATGTAAACTCCTTGAAGGTGATTGTCTATTTTGTTTTTTTCTGGCACATAGTGAAGTGATTAAATGTATATAAAGTGAGTACCCTTGTCATTATATGGTTGGGATTCTTTATTCTCACTAATGGGCCACTTGACCCCCACTGTGCATCAGTTCCCTCATCTGTAAAGTGAGGTGACTGGACTCAGTAATCTCTAAGGTTCCTTCCAACCCTAAAATAGATGCTCTTATTCTCTATGGTGATAATTAATGTTTGTTGATTAACTCATTTGCAAGTTGGAGACCTGTTCTTCATCCAGGTGAAATGCTAAAAAGATTCTTTCCACTACACCACTCATTTTGAGGACAATAATTCATTCATTAATTCAGCAAGTAACCACTATTAGGCACCTGTTATAGTACTGCACACTGGTATATAGTAATATACCAGAAAAACAAAGAAAAATATGAAATATCCCTTACCCACAGGGAGCTTACATTCTAAAGGGTGTCAGCATGAGAAGGAGGAAGAGGAGGAGGAGGAGGAAGAGAAAGATGACAAAAATGACAATGACAAGAATGAGAAGAAGAGAAGGAAATAGGGACTGAGCTTGTAATTTCCTCATATTGGGAACTATCGGGTGAGAAAACTCCCTCTACCAACACAATCCAGTCCCTTCTCTTCATCTTATAGACTTTGCACCAACTAGAGCATTGAGAGGTTATGACTTGCCCAGAGTCATTATATTCTCAGATGTGAACCTTGAATGCAGGTCTTTCGAGGCCAGTTTTCTGTTTATGATGCCACAAATCATTTCCAAAGTGCTTTCCTTTACATTATAACATTGATCCTCCTCCCCTACCTCTTGGTAGAAGCTCTTAATTATCCCATTTTACAAATGAGGAAACTGAGACTGAGAGAGGATAATTGAATTTGCCCAGGATCACAAAGCTAGTTAAGCATCTACAGCAATATTTGAACTGAGGTCTGGCTGATTCAAATTTCAGTGCTCTGTATACTATTCCAAGGTGGCTCTAGAATGCATCCTCAGCCCATAAAGACAGACTGGGTTTTTTTGTTTGTTTTTTCACTTTGCTTTTGTATCACCAGCCCTGAGCATAATGCCTTATGTATAGTAAGCACTAACAAATTCATGTTGAATCAGATTGGTTCAGATTGCACTAGATCTCAGGTTTTTCATTTGTAAATGAGAGTTGGGACTAAAGATACTCCGAACTCAAAAACTCTCTGCATCAGCCCAAGGATTTTTCTTAAGAGACAAAAATAGTTCCATTTGTCCATCTAGTATACTTCTTTAGAGAATCTCTTTAAACCAAAGAATAAAACTAGAGACACAATTGACATCCCAGAATATTGGGAAACTGCTCAAAAGGCAATGTTCAAAGAGTTCTCTGAAAACTTACAGGGATAGCCTTGAATTCTGTCCCTGAATTCTCTTTCAGTGGCTGTTGGAAGAACTGAGTCATCACTGCTCAAGGATCCTTTAAAGAAAAAGGCTTTCAAGGGAATGAAAATCAGTTTTGAAAGTCTGTTCTTTTCAATACATAAGTTTTTATCTCAGCAAGAGGACCATGTGGCCATGTGGAATTGAAAATTATTCCCATGTGATTAGGAAACATATATGTGTGTTATATAACATGTATATGTTATAAAACCAATATTATATATCTATGCCATGTGACATATGTTCTGCAACATACATTATCTATAGTATATGGGCTATATATACGTATACGTGTATATAGATAGATCTAGAAATATAAAGCAATGGGGGTGGTTAGGTGGTGCAGTGAATAGAGCACTGGCCCTGGAGTCAGGAGGACCTGAGTTCAAATCTAACCTCAGACATTTAACACAAAACTAGCCAGAGTGACCTTGAACAAGTCACTTAACGCCAATTGCCCTGCCTTCCCCCTCCAAAAAGCCAAAAAAAAAAAAAAAAGAAATATAAAGCAATACAGATATGGATAATTATATAGATGTAGGTATAGATATATAGATACAGATGGCTGAATCCAGAAATCAAGGTCTAGCTTAGGTGAGCTTCCTAGAATGTCACTTATCCATGTCCTCAGACATGAACTAAGAAGCCAGATTATAAATAGTAGTCAAACGGAGAGGGCTTGGAATTTTTGTTGCTGTTGTCCCGTATGTGTTTAAACAAAATCTTATTTGGAGAAAAAAAGCATTTTCTTCAGCTGCAAACATAAGCCTCTCAATTGCTTGTGAAGTGTCATTGATGAGACAGGATTTGAGTGATTGTCTTTGATGGTCAGCCTGTAATGTGGAGGGCCATGCCTCTGCCTTCCTCCAGTATAGCTTAGTCTCATGCTGATCTGTGTCGTTGGTCAGAGCTTAAAGAATGTCATTATTTTAAAGACTTTGTGTATGGTTCTCCAGCACTTTAGAGAATGTGTTAATAATTCTAATAAACACAATATATTCCCATCATTCTGTGTGGAGGTTTGTTTCTTTTTTTATTTTATTTGTGTGCCCCTAGTTCTAATAGGACTGAATAACGTAAAACATGGACAAGGGGATTATAGGAGCTTTTATCTCACGCATCAAATTTATAATCCTTTGATATTTAAAGTTCATCACAACCTGCCCCCTCCTAGCTTTCCTGTCTTCTTATACAATAATAATAACAACAACAACAATAAGCATTAATATAGCACCTACTGTGTGCCAGTCACTATGCTAAGTGCTTTGTCAATAGGAGATCCTCACAACATCCCTTCCCTCCATGCACCTGATGCCCTGGCTCCAGAACATAGCTAGCTAAGCACTTCTTGGCTGATGCCATGGGGGTTGGTGATATCTGTGCCAAGCCCTACCCTTTATTTACCATTAGAACTGAAGCATGTTATGAATAGGAATTATTTCATTTTTTGAATTTGTGTCCTCAGAGCCTCACATAACATCTAGCAAACAGTAGGTGCTTAATAAATACTTTTTGGTTAATTGATTGATTGATTGCCATCAAGGTATGTCCTGGGTTCTTGACTCAAGGGTAGCCTGTCTTCTCAATATGGAAATTGGGCCCTCTATTGCATCATTCCGCCACCAACACTCCCACCTTTTATTCATAAAGAAAGTTGCTATTTCTAGAGTTGCTAATTATAGAAATGGTTATGGGCTCATAACCCAGGAAGGAGGAGAGTAAAAAGGCATCCAATATTCTAACGTGAATCAGGTATGAAACAGGACATTAATTCCGGCACAGAAAAGGGAATACTAAGCAATCAGGCATCATGCAAGGATTAGAAAATCCAATAATTTGCCATTACTATCACGATCAGTTTGAAGGCTAATGACTGCAAATAATTTCTTTGCAAGGCTGCTAATTAGTCATTATACATTTCACCTCCACTGAACAATCTGGTCCAACACTCAATGAGATCTTCTTTTCAGTGCCCTTCTCTCTAATGGTGACTTTTTCAGTGCTATCAGTCTGTTCCCTCTCCTGCTGTCCCCACAATTCCCCAATAGCCATTATGGCTTTTTGCAAGCACTCAAAGGCCTTACAAGGTCTTCATCACAAGGTCATTGCTAAAAGAGGGAAGCACAAAAGAGGCAGAGGCAGCCAGGGACCTTAGCACAAGAGTCTCCACTACGTGTGGGAAGCAACAGCCTCCACTGTATTTGGTGGGAGTAGAGATAGGCCTCCCTCTTCACCCGTGGCAGAAAATGTATCTTCCTGCTTGGAGGGCTGAAGCCAAGAAGGCCACTAGCCAAAAGCTACCTCTTCTTCTTCCTGATATATGCAGGACCCCAAATCATTAGCATTTATATTGATTTAGCAATTTAGTCATAGGGCACTCAACCTTCTGATGGTCTTATATAATCAGAGGCAATTCAATTAAGTAAATATTTATTAATCACCTACTATGTGACAGGCACTGTGAAAAGTACCAGGGATACAAATTTTAAAAAGAGACATTCCCTGCCCTGAAGGAAGATATCTGTATATGCTCAAATTTCTATCAGGGTTGGTCTACGGGTGGCAGGTAGAGAATGATCCAAAGGATAGGGGGAAAAGAGGAGAATACTTGATACTTAGTCATACTTGCTTATCTTTGCAAAGGACGCTCCACCTTTAATATTGGTGCTTTTGCTATGACTGATCTCCATACCTGGAATGTTCTCCTTCCTCATCCCCTACCTCTTAGAATCCTTGGCTTTCTTCAAGAGTCAGCTCAAATGATACCTTGGGAAGGAGGCCTTTCCTGGACTCCCTCTGATATTAGGGCAAAAATCCCTTATTTTATCATGAAGTCTGGTGAAGCCTGTGGGTCCCTTAAAATAATGTGCTTAAATGCATAAAATAAAATGTACAGAATTACAAAGGAAACCAATTATATTGAAATATAGTTGTCAAGATCTTTTTTTTTTAGAGTTCACAGACCCCAGTTTAAGAACCCCTATTTTACTAGTGCTTCCTACCTAATCTGTGTGTATGTTGTATGTACTTGTGTCTTTCCCACTAGAATGCAAGCTCTTTGAGGTGAGGGAGTCTTTGAGCATTTTCTTTATTTCTCCAGAACTTAGCACAGGGTAAATGTTCAATAAGCACATTTTGATTAAGCAATGAATTTGTGGGTTTTGCCCATCAATATGTATGCCAACAAGTATTGAATATGGAGAAAGAACTTGACCCAGAATTGAATAGCCATGGAACAGATGGGGGCAGCTAGAAAGCACCATAGTACATAGAGCACCCCACTTGAAGTCAGGAAGACTCATCTGAGTTCAAATCTAGCCTTAGACACTTACTAGCTGTGTGATGCTGGACAAGTCACTTAACCCTATATGCCTCGGTTACCTCATCTGTCCAATAAGCTGGAGAAGGAAATGGCAAACCACTCCAGTATCTTTGTCAAGAAAACCCCAAACGGGTCATAAAGAGTCAGACACAACTGAGCAAATAGCACAGTCTTGTCACACAATATATGTTTAATAGATGCTTATTCTCTTCCTCTTTCTCCCCCCACTCCACTTCTCCCATAGATACCTACTGATATAAGACCAGAAAAACACAGGGGTCAGTCAGGTAGTGAGAGTAAAGTATATAATTGATGAACAGTCTGTGTGCTCCATTATTTTCAGCTTAATATCAGGTTCACCAGAGGAAGATCCCCAGTATATTAGGTGAATGAATAGGGGGGAATTACTGAGGGGACATGCACCAGAGATACACAGGATTGAAAGGCACAGCTGGGTAGTGATCTACTCTGTCCACACATTAATGAGATTCTGGGAAGCATGAAGCATTACATCACCGGATCATAAAAGCTTCCAGCTTACAAAAGTCAACAATTTAGTCATGGTGTCCAGCTCAAGGAGTAAATGTTTATAATGATATGAATGAATAAAATTGGTATGAACAAGATGAGTTTTTAAAATCACATATTTGGGGGTGGCTAGGTGGCACAGTGAATACAGCACCGGCCCTGAAGTCAGGAGGACCTGGGTTCAGATCTGGTCTCAGACACTTATAAAAAATAGCCATGTGACCTTGGGCAAGTCACTTAACCCCAATTGCCCTCCAAAAAGCAAAAAAAAAAAAATCACATATTTTTGTTGTAATTTACAATTTTTGCCATTTTGTTTTTTTCTGATCAAAACAAACACTAGGGAATATTTTGAATCAATTTTATTTCTTTCTATATAAAACCTCTCTTCCCCCTGCAAAAAAATAGAAATATGAAATATCAAAGTAATTAAAATACATCCTGTGAAACTATGTCCCACACAGCTGCCAAAGTGATATTCCTAAAACACAGATCTTGCTTCCATCACTTCTCAACTCAATCAACTCCTATGACTCCCTATTACCTGTAGGATCAAATATAAATTCTCCCATTTGAAGTTCGTTACCACCTGACTGCCACCATTCCTCCTTTACAGCTTTATTATACGTTACTGAACTTAACTCTTCAATTCTATCTCATCTCCACCTTGAAGATTCTGTCAATGCTCAGTTCACCTCCTAAATGAGATCCCCAAGGAAATTAGAGCCCCACACCAAATTACTTCGTAATAATTTCATGCATATTTTATATATGCATAAACATATGTGTGTGTCCTATAGAAGGTAAGCTTCTTGAGGGTAAGTACCATTCCATTTTTCCAGCTTCAGGCACTTACTAGCTGTGCTATTGAGCAAGTCACTTAACCTCTATTTACCTCAGTTTCCTCATCTGCAAAATGGTGATATAATTAACACCCACTTCACAAGGTTGTTACATAAACATAAATAAAGCACTTGTAAGCCTTAAGGAGCAATATAAATATCATTATTAATATTATTAGAGTCTCTTGTAACCATGATTCTTCAGAAGCTCCACATATTTTATAAAACTTCCACAGGATTCCAACAACAATTCTTCCAAACACTGTTGGGCCAGTGCCTATATCACTAAATCTTATGACACACTTGTCTGAGACCTAGTGGGCCCTTTGGCATTAAGGAAAGTCCCATATTGCCTAGGACATGAGTAAATTTGCTGGATAGACTTCAGAATATTGCTGGCTTTAGAGGATGCTTCCCAAGCATCTTATTAAAGAAACATGGTCTGTTTCAATTTAAGCGGCTTGTTTCTCCTGGTTGGTAAATTTCCAATGTACATCTCTGCCAGTTTAAAATAATTTCTATCTCCAAATCCACAGATATCTGATAATGATGCTCTGGTTCTCCATTGCCTAAGATACCTCTTGAATTTTCCAGCAAATAAAGAACCACAACTCTGAGGTTTTCAAAATCTTCAGTTGATATTTTTGGATCCTTCTTTGATATATTATCAGTAACAAAAAGAACAAGGTTACTTATTAGGCTGTTTCCCAGAGAAGAATGATACTGGACCCCACCAAAATGCTTGGGATACTGGTCCTACCAGGTGACTGAATAATGGTTTTCTACCACTTGTAAATAGCTATAAACAAGGTGTTTTATTGGCACTTTGAACTTCCAGCACTCTCATTCTCCAAGGACTCTCCCATATTAAAGAACTAGTCCAGTCTGCTCAGGGTTTGGAATCAATCCACCCTGCCTTCAAGCATATCTCAAGTCCAACAATCTATCCATATCAAGATGTTCTCATCTATAAATGTCTCCACTGGTCTCTGTCAACACTGAGGCAATTAGGTGGCACAATGGATAGATCACTAGACTTAGACTCAGGAAAACCTGAGTTCAAATCTTACCTCAGACCTTGGTAAATCATTTATCTTCTTTCAATCTGTTTCCTAATTTGTAAAATAAAAGGATTGGACTAAAAGAACTCTCAGATCTCTTCTAGCCCCTTTCCACTGAACTTTCTTGTTCTTTGGGGATAGGGCAACCCCAGTAATGCACCTCTGTAATTGATGAAAGAATGCTTCAAGGGGATTTCTCAAGGTACATTAGGAAAGTAGAGAGAAATTAACACAACTGGAGTTTAACTAAGATGTGCCCTAACTAAATTATTTCAATAAAATAAGAGTTTGTATATTAGTCAAATGTTATCTTGTGTTTCAGGTTCCAAAGTAATAACATTTAGAGATGAGACTCAAAGTTCTCATGTCAGTCTTTCAACCTCCATAGAGTGAAAAAAAATGAATAGGTGGAGCTGAATACTATGAAATATAATTATAGGCCCAGACAACAGCTCAGTTGAACCATATCTATAATTCGCTGCCTTAACTCACTAAACAGCCTGGAATATGTTCTGATGTTTTCAAAGCAAGTGGCACAGACCCTTTTCTTGAGGCCAAGTCTTTATGTGACCACAGAATGTGACCACAGCACAAAGAGCTGGGACATTCTGTCTACTTTCACAACTAGCACTGATCCCCACTGCTGCTATGATCATGTGGCATGTCCATCTATAGCTGAAATCAGCTCTGCCTCAAATCATTTGCATGTTTTGACTCAGATTTTAAATGATAGAGTTAAGAGTTAGAAGGAGCTTTGGAGAAATCATTGAGTTCAGTTCTCTTGTTTTGATTTCTTTAATTTGATTTTTTAAAAAGAAACCTAAAAAACATTACTCAAGAGCATAGAATTAGTAAGTGGCCGGACCAGGATTGGATCACACATTCTTTGACTCTTAGGGGCAGTGTGGTGCTTTGGAAAGTGTGCTGAAGGTGCAATCAAAGGACCTGGTTTGAATCCCTACTTTATTACCTATGTATATGACCATGGGCAAGTCACAACCTGTGGGTCTTGGTTTCTTAACTATAAAATGAGAGGGTTGGTCTAGACATTCTCTAGACCTATATTATCCTGGGACCCTTTTTTGGACTAGAACATACTAACTGCCTATGTTAAAAATAAGACATTAGGTACAATTATTCTATGCTACATCTTTGTATAGTAGAGAGTTTATTTATATCATTGCTGAGAATTGTGGAATCTCAGATTTTGAAGGGACCTCAATAATCTTCAAGTCCCACCAATATGTAAAAAAACATCTTTTCAGTAACATACCCAACAGCTGGGTATCCAGCCTTTGACAGAAGATGCCCAATGAAGGACAAACCCACCCAGGCAGCAGCCTTCACTTTTGAACAGCTTTAATTGGTTAGAATCTTTTCCTGACATCAAGCTTAAATTTGCATATTGGCAGCTGCTACCCAATGCTTCTAGCTCAGCCCTGAAATTACCAAGCAGGAAAAGTCATGGAATCACCACATTTTCAGAACTTGATGTGACTTTAGTGGCCACTGAAAAAGCAATCTCCTCTACGAGTGATTATCCAGCCTTCTCATGAAGGTGTACAGTAGCAGGAAATATAACTACTTCCTGAGGCAACTGATTCTGCTTTGGATAGCTTGAATTATCACTCTTTCTAGTTGAATCTGGGGCACAATTTCCACCCACTTCCTTCCTCAAACAACACCAACAACTTTTCCCCTGAGTTTCTGAAATGTTTTAGATAAGCCTTTAACAAAATTTACCTGAGTTCAAATCTGGCCTCAGACAGGTACTAGCTGTGTGACACAGAGCAGGTCACTTAACCCTGTTTGCTTCAATTTCATCATTTTTAAAATGAGCTGGAGAAGAAAATGACAAACCACTTCAGGATCTTTGTCAAGAAAATCCCAAATGGGGTCACAAAGAGTCAGACAAGACTGAAAATTCTCAACAACAATAACTAAAACTTCTGCAAAAGGCTTTTCCCAGTCCTTCTTAATCTTGCTACCTTCCTCTGAGATAACCCCCTTATCCTGTATATATTTTGTTGGTAAAAAGGTGTTTGCATGCCATGCCACACACACACACACACACACACACACACACACACCCTTCCCATTTAGAATGTGAGTTCCATAAGAGCAGGGACTGTTTAAGCCTTTCTTTGGACTCTGAGCACTTAGCATAATGTTTAGCATACAGTGGGTGCTTAATAAATGCTTGTTGAATTTACCTTGAATTTATATATTTGGTATGTTTGAGTATTTGCATATATTTTCTCTATCCTTATTTATGTACATACTGTCTTCTTAATGAGATAACAAGTTCTATTAGAATATTTTTATCTGTATCCTGAACAACTAGCAGAGCTACTAGCCCAAGTGCTCAGTAAATGCTTATTGATCCTTCTCCTCCTTCTCCCCTGAACCCTACTTCCTTTTCTTCTTCCACCTCATTAGGTTGACATTTCAGAAGATTAGCTTATCTTCCTCTTCCATTTCTCCCACTTAATCTTCTTCCCTCTTCCATTTCCTCTTCCTCCCCCCTTCCTCATCCTCCTCTTCCTCCTTCTTTCTCTTCTTGTTTTCTTCTGCTTCTTCTTCTTCTTCCTCCTCTTCCCCCTCAGTTTACTTCTCCCTTTATGGCTTCTGCTTTTCACTCCCATCCAGTTATTATTATCTTGTATTGTTTCTGCTGCTATTTCTGTTGTTGCTACAATTGAAATGCTTTAAGGACAATTATTCATAGCCAAACTGAAATGAGAAATTGGGGGATATTTAGCTTGCTCAAATGTTTCAGCTTTCATCCATCACCATTAATATCATCTCTCCTTCCAACACACAAAAATCTTTAACTTTGCACTAGAGAATTTGACCCTTTTTAGTTTTATTAACTTGTAGAATCTTTCCACAATGAGTCATATCACAATGAGGTCATGTCAGTTGCATTCTGCTATGCAAGATGATGTCTCATCCTCCTCCACTGCAATGATAACACAGGTGTGGATTGGTCTGGAAAATGTGGGGAGTCATTTAGGTTTTAGGGGTCCCACTTCAGGGAGAGCTGGACTTTGGGTCCTTGTTAAAATGTTCTTCCAAATAGGATCAAACAGCATAAAGAGAGAGGAAGAAACTTCCCCTAACCTTGGTCTCTATGTTTGACTGTCTAAGATAATTTATTTACTCTGGCCACAAAATTTAGATTTTGAGCTGCATGAGGCCTCAGAAGGGCCAGCTAATCCAATCTCTCATTGTCAGATGAGAATACTGAGGTATTGAGAGATCAAGTTATTTACCCAAGGTTACACAGATAGTAAGCATCAGAGACTGGATTTGAACCCAAACGCTATGACTCTACATCCAGCACTCTTTCCATTTACCACAAAGAGTTGGAGTTTTTTAAGAAGAGAGGTCTGTATTTCTTTCTTATTTACCTGGTCTAATTATTCACTCCAAAGGGAAGTTTTGACATCCTACAGTCCTCCAGCCTAGAGTCCTTTATACCCATTGATAGCATTTTCAACTGGCTGTCTGGCTACAACATATCATTCCCCCTTGATTTTATATTACTTCCCATCATGCACTCAACATTACAGCCAGACTAGACTTCTGAACTTCTTGCTGCTGTCCAAATTTGACATACTATCTCTCACATCCATATACTAATACACTCCATCCTCAATCCATGCAATGAACCCTTGCATCTCCAGTTTTAGCATCAATATCTTCCTTCAAGGCTCAGCCCAGATGTCAATTCCCCTATGAAATTTTTCATGATCCCCACCCCCACTCCATGCTAGATGTCCTTCCTCAAATCTTAAGCCCCATGAGGGCAGGGAATCTTGTTTTTGTCTGTATATGCAGAGTCTTGTTCAAGGACATTAAACGATATAGCCCCTAGGAAGTACAGTAGATAAACTTCCAGGCATGAGCTCAAGAAGATGAGCCTCAAGAAAACCCCAAATAAGGTGACTAAAAGTCAGACATGACTGAAATAGCTGAACTACAACAAAAATTGCATATAGTATATTTGTTTCTTTTCTCCAAACTCTATGTTTAGGACTTTACTGACTATGCCATGCTGTCTCTCAAAATTAAATAAATAAAACAATATCCAAGATCTGCATTTGTCCATTTCTTGACATCCATGATAATGTTTTACTCTGTGTGTCAGTAGATTTAACTGCTTTGTGGCAGGTAATGTTCTTTGACATTCCTCTACACCCAAGAATCTGAATGTGATATCATGTCCTAAAAGGGTATTTCCTCCCCTCAAAAAATCATAAATTCATTGAATTCTTACAGTCAGAATATATCTTTAGAAATCTTTGAGACTTGTTTGTTGGTGGTGATTTATTCAAGTGGCCTAATCTTTATTTATGAGTGGGAATGTGACAGTACTCATATATACCAGTCTATGTGTCTAAGAGCCACCTCTTCCAGGTTTCATAATTATTTTGTCAAGGATTGCAAAATTTCCCTCTTCTGGATGGCTGCCCAAAAATTCAGATCAATACCTGCCATCTCTAACAATGTCACTGAGTTTGGAAAGTATGGTCCATGGCAAAAGATGCTCCTTGTTCTATGAGTGAAATGCAAGGAATACAAAATTTCACCTTTCTCTTCAGTAAGCACAAATTCACAACAATATGAAGAGCTATAATATGACCCACTGGAAAAAAAAAGACTTTATAATGAATTTCTTTTTCTTGTTTTGGGTAACTTCATATTTCTGGTGTGTTTAATCCCATAATGACCAACAAGCATTTGCCTATCTCTTCCCCTGAAGTACTGATTTTCAGGTGATGCTTTGAAAGCAAGCAAGAATCTTTTTTAAATTCTGTGCACTGAATAAAAAAATTTAGTCTATGTCCTTTTTTGTATGGCATTTCAACTTGATCACATGAATATGTATTTTATCAAGCCTAAATAATTGTTTTTTTAAAGCCAAATAATATTTGGTAAAAAATGATTTTCAAAAAATTATATATGGTAAGTCTTCATTTGAAATGTTGGCAACCTAAACTGGAGTTGGGTGTGGGTTGGGGCCAGTGTTTGTGTGTACACATAGGAACATGTATATATTTCAGTCAGTAAGTCAAGGAGCATTTATTAAGCGTCTACTGTGTTCCAGGCCCTGTGCTAAGTACTGGAAATATAAAGAAAGGCCAAAAAAACCCAGTCCCTGCCTTCAGTGATCTCACAATCTAATGTATATAATGTGAGTGTGCAAATATAAAAATGTAAATATGTGTATATTGTATGTATGTGTATATGTCTGTATTGCCTGAATACCATCTTCTGTATGTTTTCCTGCATTATTATGTTTGAGTATGTGTATGCATGTATGTGTGTATGCTGTGTGTATATACATGCATGTGCAAGCATATATTTTGTTCAGTGTTTATGTGTGTTGGCAGGTGTACATGTGTGTTTTCTATATGTTTCTGGCTGTGCATATATGTGTGCTGTGCATATGTGCATGTGTTCACAAAGAATATGCCATGTTATATGATGTGTTCATATAAAAATAGTGCTGTCTATATATTAAAATACCTGGATAGAAACTAGCACTGTGATTTCCTTGATGTAGGGAATCCCAGATGAGTACAATCCCTCTACCAAGGTGGGTCGGCACCTTCTTTGCCCCTTATAATCTTAAAATGATGCCTAAGATGCCAAGAGATTAAATGACTTGCCCAGAATCATGTCATTATGGATGTATCTGGACAAGTCCATATGAGTGCATTATGTGGGCAAATGTGCCCATTTGTGTGTGTGTGTGTGTGTGTGTGTGTGTGTGAATCTGTGTGTGCCTATCTGAGTATGTGTATCAAGTCCTGGCTGGCAGGGTTTTTGCCATTGCTGGCTCTGTTTACGCCAACTCATCACTGCTGCTTTCCACAAGAGTCAAATATCTCCTCTGCTAATTTGAAACACCAAAACATGCCAGGAAATTGACAGCCCCAAAAGATATGTTTCCTCCACAGCCTCAGACTGCTGAACAACCCAGTTGTTGAATGACAGTAAAAGAAGAGGTAGGAGATGGCAGTTGCATACAATCTGCCCCCTTCTGCCACCCTCCCCAAAAGAAAATTCCTTTTTGTTCTTTCATTTGACCTATTCGCCAAGAGGCTGGACTATGAAAACTTGATTTTTTTTTTCTCTAGAAGTTGAGAGAAAACAAGCTAATACCCGTATCGTACCTTAAAAAATTGGCATTTATATAACATGCATAAGTTAGCAAGGTGCTTTATATACACTGTCTCATTTGAGAAACAAAATAAACCTGGGAGACAGAGAGTAGAGTTAATCTCATCCCCATTCTATAGATGAGAAAACTGAGATTCAGAGATGTTAAATCACACAGCTAATAAATGTTAGAGGTGACATGCAAACCAAGGTCTCTGCTTACTTCAAATCCAGCATACTTCCTATATCCCTTCCTTCTGAGTTGCTATAATTTAATTTTATCATCACTATTGTTGTTGTAAATAATAATGATTAAATCAAATACTAAATAAAAGGGTTTTTTTGTTTTTATAAAGCAATCGGGGTTAAGTAACTTGCTCAAGGTTACATGGCCAGTTATTTCTGGGTGTGGTGCTGAGTATCTGAGCCCGGATTTGATCCAGGTCATCCCGACACTGGAGCCAGTGCTCTTACTCACTGAGCCACCTGGCCGCCCCTAAGCCATTGGGGTTAAGTAACTTGCTCAAGGTTACACGGCCAGGTGCTTCTGGGTGGGTGCTAAGTGTCTGAGCCCGGGATTCGGTCTCCAGGTCATCCCAACACTGGAGCCAATGCTCTTACTCGCTGTGCTACCTGGCCGCCCCAATAAAAGTTCTTTTTTAAAGAAAAGAAATGATGAGCAAGATGTTCTCAGAAAAACCTAGAAAGACTTACATGAGCTGATGCAAAGTGAAATGTACTGTGTACAAAGTAACAGCAATATTGTAAGATGATCAGCTGTGAATGACTTAACTATTCTCAGCAAAACAATGATCCAAGACAACTCTGAAGGACTTAAGATGAAAATTGCTATCCATCCTTAAAGAAGAAACTGATGGTGTCTGAATAAGATGGAAGTATACTTTTTTAACTTTATTTTTCTTGTGAGTCTATTTATTTTTTTATTTTTAGTCTGATTTCTTTCACGACATGACTAATATGGAAATGTTTTGCATGACTACACATATATAAGCTATATGGAATTGTTTGCCTTCTCAATGAAAGGGGTAGAGGGGAAGGAAAAGACAGTAGTTGGAACCCAAAGGTTTAAATATCAATGTTAAATTTGTTTTTACATGAAACTGGGGAAAATAAAATACTAAAAAAAAAAAATAAAAGATAATTATTATTATAGCTATCACTTAGATAAAACCTATTAGGTGCCAGGCACTGTATTAACCATTTTACAAATATTATCCCATTTGATCTTCATTTATTATCCTCATGTTATTATCATTTTACAGATGAGGAAACTGAGGCAGACAGAGGTTAAATGACTTGCCCAGAGTCACACAGCTAGTAAGTGTCTGAGGTTGAATTCGAACTCAGGTCTTCCTGACTCCAAGCCCAGTACTTGATCTACTCTGCCACCTAGATGCAATTTAAAAGAATGCATTCATTTAAGTTCTGAAGATTCTACGATATCAATAACATCTGGTATGTCTTCCTAATGACTATCATGAAGCTTCTTAAGATTCGCAGATTTGGAACCCAAACTGACTTTACAAATCACCTGCTTTAGTCCTCTTTTTATAGGTGAGGTAACTGAATACCAACAATCTGCAATACTTTTCCCAAGATCATACATTTAACATTGTAGTAGAGTCATTATTTGAACACAGATCCAGCATCCCCTTTCCACTATGGAACTTTTCAGCTACGTGCAATCTGGTCATGCACCGACCAGTTGGGTTTAAATCAGACTAGCAAAACCTAGTTCGGCACACACAGCTGCTGGGGGCTGAAGATAACCAAGATGGTTAGGCAGGAAGACTACACAGACACTCAGGATGCTTCCTGTGCTAGGACAGGCCCACTTCTTTCCTTAAGCCCAGCTACCATCCATACAGGGTGGGCAAGTGCTTGAACTCTGCCCGACATTGCTAAATGCACAACAATATGATTGATCTTCTCAAAGCAAAAGCAACCTCTCATCCCAGCACAAACAACTATGCTTAGGAATAAATTATTATTTATAATTTCTTGAACTTTGCTCTGACAACTAACCAACTGAGAGTTTACATTAAAATTAGAAGAGGTTGGAAGCTGTGCTGCAGTCCTGGATTTATCTGCATGATGGCAGTGGGTCTGAAAGCTCCCTCACAGTTTTGAGACTCTCACGGTCTGCTTTGGAAAGTGATAGAAAACATTTGGGGAAATAGCAGGAAGGCAGTCTCAGAGAGAGACAGAGAGACAGAAACAGGAGACACAGAGACAGAGAAACAGACAATGACACAGCAACAAACCAAGTAACAGGGACAGACCAAGACACAAAGACAGAGACACAGAGACAGAGAGAAGGAGAGGGAGGAGAGACAGATGCAGAAAGATAATGAGAAAGGAGAGACAGAGATCTTCATTTGATTTAATTCCATTTTATTACATTACCATCAGCATGAAAGCAAAAGTCACCAACGTCACACCCTGAAATGTATGAAATGGAAATTAGGAAAATGTCATTGCTACTCATCTGTTCCTATGACTAAGAAAATCTCTCTAGAACATCTGCTTGGTATCAACCAAGGAGGCTTCGCATGGCTACATTAAATAATATACAAAGAACAATAAACATTCAGGAGTGCCTGGCTGACCCTATGTCCTCATAAAGCCCACATTTTATTTCATCTTTCTGAAACACCCACTTGAGTGGGTGCACAAAGACATCTTACTTCTTTTGTGCCATAGAAAAACTCAATCTATAATGCTTCAGGAAAAATATTGCCTGATAAGGCAGAGGGGTCTAGTAGGAAAAACTCTGGCTCTGAAGTCAGGGGAGATGGAATCAAATCTTTCTGTCACTTACTATCTATGCATCCCTGAGCAATCGGATTAACCTCCCTGGGACTCACTTTCCTCATCTTGAAAATAAGAGAGTTGGACTAGATGGTCTCCAAGATTTTCCTCCAAGCTCTAAATCAATGATCCTAATAATAGCTAACATTTATCTAATCTGTAAAGTACTTTGCATAGATTAATTCACTTGATTCTAAGTCACTTTTCCACCCTGGGCCTCAGACTCTTAATCAAATGAGGATGTTGATCCTCAAAGGTCCCTTCCCCCCCTCTAAATTTTTGATCCCATCATCCTACAATAATCCCATCTACAGGAAGGAAGCAATACCAGATGACCTGTGAGCAGCTCTGATCAGTTGTTAAGAGTCTATGTTAGCAGTGAGGGAAACAGCCGTTTCCCATCCCATTTCAGGATCTTTACAGCAAGTTTTAGAGGGGCAGAAGCGTATCATGGAAAGAGCACTGATGCTGACCTCAGGTGAGAGAGTTTGAGAAATCACCTCTGAGACTTACCTGCATCACCTTGGCCAAATCATTTCCTCTCCCTGGGTCTCAGTTTCTTCCTCTTATAAAAAGAGAGGATTCGGCTAGGTGGCATTATTGGTTCCCTACAGATTTAGATACATGATTCCAAGCATTCAAAAGGAGCAACTATATCATGCTGGAAAGACTGCTGAACTTGGAATTAGAAAGGCCAAAAGTCTGGGAACACAGGTGTATCAGTCAACCTTTCTGATCCTCAACTTCCCCGTCTCTTACAAGGGGACAATAACAACTGCTTTCTACTTCACAGGGAGGTTGTAAGGTTCAGATGAGACAATACATGTAAGGTAACTTGAAAACTTTAAAATATAATATATTCATTGGAAGAATCCAGGCAAGAAAAATACATAGGTTAGGAAAATCTCTTGGGTTGCAAACAAATTGCACAACAGTGACTCAGTGCCAACCTCGAGCAATAGAGGTTATCCCCAGCAGTGTTTGATAAAAGCCTTATGAATTTATTTACTCATTTATTTATTTTTCATCCATTTATTCACTCATTCATTTATATTTTTGTTCATTCATTTGTTCATTGGCTTGTTCATTCATTCATTCACTCATTTATTCATTTATATTTTTGTTCATTCATTCATTTGTTTGTTCATTCATTCATTCCTTCATTCACTCATTCATTTGTATTTTGTCCATTCATTTGCTTGTTCATCGATTCATTCATTTACTCATTCATTCATTTATATTTTTGTTCATTCATTTGTTTGTTCATTCATTCATTCATTTATCAAGGCAAGAGTATTGGATTTGGTACCAGAGACCTAGCTTAAATATCACTGGTTCTATTATGTCTTCCCTATGTGACCATGAGTAAGACAGTTCCCTTTTCAAGCACTCTCAACTGCAGTATGAATATATATGGTTGGGAAATATTTAACAAAATAAACAAAAATACAATAAAATACAGATATTGTTAATATATGGTTTTCTAAGTCAACATGCAGCCTGCAGCTGTGCATCTTTATGCACAAATTAATGGCTCCAGTTTCTATCTGAGTTTGACACCACTGATGTATACAATGCTCACCTCATGGAACCCTAGCTTAAGTCTAAGTGTGTGAACTTGGGCAAGTTAATTTACTCTTTTATGATATGGGGGTTGAAGTTGTTGTTCAGTTTTTTCAATCATGTTTGACTCTTCATGATCCCATTTGGGGTTTTCTTGGCAAAGATACTGGAGTGGTTTACCATTTTGTTCTCCAGCTCATTTTACAGATGATGAAACTGAGGCAAACAGGGTTACATGACTTGCCCAGGGTAACACAGCTGATAAGTATCTGAGGCTGGGTTTGAAGTCAGGAAGATGGAATCTTCCTAACTCCAGGTCCAGCACTCTCTTCACTGCACCACCTAGCTTCCCTCACCTCCCCCATATGGAGGAGTTAATATCTTAATTACCTTCCTTACAGGGTTATTTGAGAGTTATATGAGACAGTGTGTATAAAGAGCTTTGCAAACTTCAAAGCATTATTTAAATGGAAAGGACATCTTTGATAGTTGATAATGATGGTGGTGATCCCATGTATGACTGGATGATTGGACATGGGCTTCTGGTGTCCTATCTCCCTGCCATGTGAAGTGAAGAGTTGGTGACCAGACACAATAAACAAAGTTAGCATAGGTTTAAGATCAACAGGGGCTGCATAAGAATCCAGGGTATCAAGAGAGGAAAAAAGGGGACAATGGACCTATATGCTGGACCTAAACTCAAGTATAAACTGGGTGTGAGTGAGAGGAGAATCACTAGATACCTAGAGTTGATGCATTACCCAAATTTTGTGTGTAGTGCAGTGAAAAGAGTGCTGGAGCTGAGGTCATAAACCTTGAGTTCAAATCCTGTCTCTAACATACCTGTTGGACCTTGGGGAAATCATTTCACCTCATCTGTAAAAAGAGATTTTATAACAGATAACCTCTAAGGATGCTTTCAATTCTAAATCTATGATCCTTTGATGCTGTGCTATCCTGTGTAAGAAGAGTGTACAATAGCATTATGAGTCCTAACCCCAGTGACTAGGACTCAGTTAGGCATACCCAAAGCTCAGCAATAATGTCTAAGAAGGTTTCTGGATTTACAAATGGAAGACACCTGAGAAATAATCTAGTTGAACAGTTCATTTTACATATGAGAACAGTGAGAGATAACATGACATTCAAAGTCACACAGGTAGTAAAGTGGCAAAACTTTTACTCCAAACTGGGGCTTCTGATTTTGAATTGAGGGTCCTTTCTACTATATCTGCTATTTCAGTTGTATTACATCGACCCATGTAGGTCATGGACTGCTCAATGCTTCTTCCATCTTAAAAAGAAAACCCAATTGTGTTTTGGAACAATGCCAGGGATCGAATTTATAATGGCAAATTAGAGAAATTAACATGTAAAGGAATGTGTTGAGGAGACTTGGCAAGATGTTGGGGCTGTCCATGGTGCTGATCCATTTGGACTTAGGGAACCATAAGAAATCTCACATTTCCCAATAATGGATAACCTTTGACAGTTGCAATAATTAGATGTGGTATCACCCTTCCAGTAAGCCTTATGCAACCACTAGAAGAGCATAGCCAGAAGCAGAAGGCTCAGGGGTTATTAAACTAGCTGTTCTCCCTTGACCTCTCCCCTCCACCCCCACCCCCCACCTTGGTTAGGAGGGTATTTTAGAGCATTTATCTGAGTGCTGATGGGGCCGGCAGACTCTCAACTCAACCACAAGCTCTGGCAGTTTAGTCCCCTTCTGTTTTATGCCTGACCCCTTTCCCATCTTTTAGAGAGACCTGTGCATTTTGTATTGTCAGAACCTCCCCCTCCCAACACACACACACACACACACACACACACACACACACATCTGGCGACCCATTTATCTGCTTTACAGAACTGGCTCCATCCTGGAATTGACTTCTGTTTTGAACAGTCTCACAGAAGGAGGGTGCTATGATGCTGATTAACTGCATTATGCACCAATCCCCAGGTTTGTAGATGAATTCTAATGCTCTTAGGTGTCAGATCCTTCTAAGATTAGAGCTGAGGGAGGAGTAGAAGGCATTGCAACATTGCATATAGAAGCATAAAACTAACAACACACAAAGGCGAGGAGAAAATGCCTAGATGTAAGTGTAAGAGTCCCTTCTAATTGTTCTTATGCTAAATTTTAAAGATACAAAATTGGAGAAGTTGGGAACTAATTTGTTTTATGTAATTCATTGCATAAGTAAGTGTCATATTTTAGGAATGTTCACACAAGGCTCCTATATCTGTTGAGGGCACCGCCAACCTCCCCATCACTCAGGCTTGAAACCTTAGAGTCACCTTCAATTCTGCTTTCCTACTACCATCCCCCTCCCATATGCCATTAGTTGCCAAGTCTTCATGATGCTACTTTTAGGACTACTCTTGCTTCCATTCTCTTCTCTTCATTTGCATTGCCAAGACACCAGTTCTAACCTTTCAACTACAATACAAATACAATACAAAAAATTAGATACACTATACAATACCTAACCGATCTCCTTGCTTCTAGTCTCTTCCCCTCTCCAGTCTACACTCCATACAGTGGTCAAAATTAAATTCCTTAGGCATAGGTCTTACCATGTCACTCCCCTGTTCAAAAAACCCCCAAGGCTTTCTAATAGTTCTGTGATTTCCTCAGTGAAACTATGCCTCTTACAGGATCTCCCACCAAGTATCTACCCAAGATATTGGGTCTTCCTCATTCTCTTGACATTATATTAGCATTATATAACAGCAGGTAAAGTATCCTGTTCATCAATTACAAAGACTGTGATATTTGAGGTTCTCCACAATCTATCTCTAATCCACTTTATATCAAATTCCCCTTACTTTGTCCTTCATCCAATCTATTTGCCAAACTGGATTACTAAATGTCATACAAACATATACCATTGGTTGGAGTGCATTGCTTGTCCATACTTTCCAAAATCTTTTCCTCCTATGATTTAGATCATGTGCTTCTCCTCTATAAGTTTGTACCTGATCCCCCTAAAAGTCTCCTTTCTTTCCTCAAATGTCCTATATTTTTCTGGTCCACTCTTTATTCACATTACTCTTTACCTATTATTATACTTACATGAGTATGTCATATGACTCACTAATGAAGCTTAAGTTCCCCTTGAGGATTATGAATACATACCTATGTATATGTATTGTGTAAATACACAAATATGTACATGTATTTATTTATGTGTCCGGCACCTATGTATATGTGTGTATTTGTACATAGGTGTGCGCACATGCATGTACATACATATACATAGGTGTGTGCGTGTATGTATGCATAGATACATGTTTTCTATTCTTAGCAAGTGGCACAATGCCTTGTACAAAGTAGGCGCTTTATACATGCTTGTGGGGGTTTTCTTGAATCATTTGTGATATGTAAATGAATAAGTACAGAAGTATGACGTCATTGTTCAGCTCTTTTAAATGTGGAAGGGCATCGAGCAGAGGAGAGCTACACACGTGGGATGGAAAATCCCCCAAGACAAAGGGATCAGGCAAAATTTACGAGGGTAATTAGGAGGACAAAAAATTACAAAAGAGACAATGTGTCTTGAAATATTACAATGCTAATGATTTACTAGGATATCCAACCTGCTATGGGACTGATCGCTATCAATTTTCCACTTTAATTTATTGAAGTGATTTTTTTTCTCTAAGGACATAATTTAATAAGCTCCATAACTACAGGTGGGAGGAAGGAAGATTAGACATGAGTTTGTGTAAACAAAAGACCTAAAGGTTTTAGTGGATTGAGTCAACAAAGATGACATGAAAGCCAAAAAAGTTAATGTTATATTAGGCTTTATTAAGAAACAGTGTTCAGAACCTGAGAGATGGTAAACCTGCCATACTGACTTGACCCAATTATACAAGTACTATTGGGATGATTTCTGAAGAACTCACTTTAGGAAGAACATTGAAAAGTTAACAGTTTTGGCAACAGAGAAGTAGGTCAAGGACCTAGAGATCATGTTGCATAATCATCTCTTGAAAGAATTGAAGGTTTAGCCTGGAAAAGACTTGGGTGGAATGGGGGGAGGAGGGCAAGGAGTGAAAGATATTTGCTTGCCTTAACCTTCCAAGAGAAACCTAGTTTGTTCCTCCTCAGCATGGTAGAAACAGTGCTGCCTAGTAGGTAGGGCAGTGAACTTAGAATCAGAAAGATCTAAGTTCAGATCTCCTCTAGATCATACCATAGGTACCCCTCAGAATTCTGTCCTGGATCCTCTTCTCTTCTCACTCTGTTTCAGTTGGTGATTTCATCAGCTTCCATGGATTAGCATCTCTATGCTAATGATTCTCAAACCTTTCTTGCTCCCATATCTCTACTGAACTCCAATCTCTCCTCTCTAACTGACTTTTCAGAAATCTTGAACTGGATATCCAATAGGTATCTAAAACTCAATATGTCCAAAACAGAACTCATTATCTTTGCCCCAAATTCTCTGCCTTCCTACCTTCCCTGTTACTGTAGAGGGCAACACCGTCCTCCCAGTTTCTCAGATTTGAAACTCAGGAGTCATCCTAGACTCCTTATTCCCTCTTACCTCCTCCTTTCCCCCCCTCCCCACATCCAAGCTGTTGTCAAGACCTGTCAGTTTCACCTTCTCAACATCTTGAATATGGCCACTTTCTCTCCTCTGATATTACTACCACTATAGTGCATGACTTCATTACTTCATGCATTGATTATTCCAGTAACATACTAAGAGTCTTCCTGCCTCAAGTCTCTACCCACTACAGTTCATCCTCCATCCAGACACTATAGTAACTTTACTTACACATACGTCCAACCATGTCACCTCCCCATTCAATAAATTTCAGTGACTGCTCTCTATTTCCTCCAGGAGCAAATACAAAATGTTCTGCTTGGCATCCAAAGTCCTTCACAACCTAGCCCCCTCTTGTCTGTGCAGTTTTCTTACACCTTAGTCCCCTCTACATACCCTTCAATCCAGTAGCATTGGCCTCCTGGCTGTTCCACGAACAAGTCATCTCTCAGGTCTACATATTTTCTCTGGCTGTTACCCTGGGATGCTCTCCCTCCCGGGCTTTAACTACTGACCTCTCTGGCTTCCTTTAGGTCTCAACTAAAAGCCCACCTTCTACAAGAAGCTTTTCCCCAACCCCTCTTAATCAAAGTACCTTTCCCCTGTTAATTATTCATATTTATCTTGTATATAGCCTGTTTTGCTTTTATTTGTTTGCACGTTGTCTCTTCCCTCAGATTGTAAGCTCCTTGAGGACAGGAACTGTCTTTTGCCTCCTTTCATTTTCACAACATTGAGTACAGTCACTGGCATAGAATAGGTGCTTGATAAATGTTGATTGATTGATCGATTGATTGTTTGAAAAGCTCTGTGGGACCAGAGGTGAGTCACTTAAACTTTGTGAAAATCTGTGTCATCATCAATAAAACTGGGATAAAATAAATACCCTTCTCATAGATGTTTGTGTGGATCAAATGGATTATGTATTAAAGTGCTTTGCAAACCTTAAAACACTATGTAAATGTGAAGTATTAGAATTGGGTTCAATTCTAATTGAATCTTGAATCTAAGAACAAATCTCTTGCCCTTACTAACTGTATAGCTTTAGGCAAGTGTCTTCTACTTTCTAGGCCTTGCTCCTGGGACATAGTTATAAAAGGAGGCGATTGAGCTACATGGCTGATGGTCCAGCTTTAACTTTATGATCCTATGTTCTTCTTAGACCCTAACTTTTCGTTTGAACTCAGATAACTAGGCTTCTTATTACCTAGTCTAAATTTCTGTTTTTGAGAAGTCAGCTTGCATCACTTTGCCTGGATCAGATGGAACTTTAATCTTTATTGTTGCCAATCCCCCTTAGCTTTACTCCCTTCCAGTCCCAGGCACATTCCATGATTAGTTCCATTCTACCATCAGACATGTGGAATTTGGCAGAGTATACAAGTGTTCGTGGAGGACTGCCACTTCTGGTGTGAGTGCCTGCTCAGCCCTTTCCAGGGCTTCACCTTCACCCACCTCTCACCTGTGACTCTAAGGAGTTATAGCATGCACAGTGGCCACACTCCAGTAAAACTGTCTCAGCAAACAGGCTAAACCAGGTTAAGGTAACCAACAGGCCTCAAATGGGTCAGTGAGTTAGGGTGACGTCTGCTCCAAACATATAAAGACTTACCCTGGTGAAACAGGCAGATGAAAATTTGTTCCAGTGGTCATGTAGGCGACTGAAGCAGGTGTTGTAGAGAGCTTAGAGCTTGGTCAGACGCTGAAGATGCTAACATCATCCACTGGATCTGGGGCTCTCCCCAGTCATCATGACTTCTGTCTTGCCATCAGTCTTTGATGACTCCGTAAGGGAGCATGAGGCTGATGTGAGAGTGAGTACAGTTCTGCCTCACTGCCATTCAATTCACACACATGTCAGGATGTCACCCCAAGATCTCATTGGTCTTCTACGAAAAATGAAGTATGAACAACAATAGGCACATTCTAGGAGTGGGAAGCTGAATAAAATCACACCGTCCTTGAAGTTCATAGTAACTTATTGTCATTTCCTCCAAAAAAATGCATAAGTCATAGGCAGGTTCATATCTAGGTTCACAACCATAGACCATAGCTGATAGCTTCAATTATAGCTAGCATGTATATAGCTTTTTTCACACTTACAAAGTATTTTGCTGATATCATCACAGTTAATCCTCACAGCAACCCTGGGAAGTAGGGCCTATTTTTATCCCTATTTTATGAATGAGGAAAGTGAGGTGAACAAAGGTCAAGTAACTTGCCCATGGTCACAAAATTAGTAAGTGTCTGAAGAATCATTCCTCAATCAGGACTTCCATCGTGATATTCTAGTCTCTTCTTTAGAAAGAGCAAAGATGTCCAAATTACTTGATGGTCTTATTTTGATTCCAAAACAAAAGAAATCAAAGGAATCACTTTGAGTCTGAAATAATATGGCTGGTCTTAAAACAGGCATCCAAATGAATGATGCTTTGTAAGCAGGAGCCCTGGAAAATACTTGTTCTGGCCTCCCAGAAGACAAAGGACTCTTTAAGATGTTCAAACTTCCTTTATAATCAAGTCAATGCAAAATTAAAAAGAAAAAGGAAGGAAGGAAGGAAGGAAGGAAGGAAGGAAGGAAGGAAGGAA
>NW_027185889.1:9859399-9867453 GCF_028583685.1 Petaurus breviceps papuanus | reverse complement strand
AGGAAGGAAGGAAGGAAGGAAGGAAGGAAGGAAGGAAGGAAGGAAGGGAGGGAGCAGATTATTAAAAGAAAAAACATACAAAGGTGGCTCAACCCTGCCTCTTTTTGAAGTAGTTTACACAGTACATTGTAAACTGGAATAACCTGGGACTGTACTCAATGACCTAGAATGCTATCTGTGGTTATTGACTCTGATTAGGCATCAGTGGTAGATTCAATTTATTGACATTCTGTGTGGTTTCAGAGTGCATCTTGATATTAGATTCTGCACTGCCCCAGACAGCTACAAAAGATACGGCTATGAGATTAAGTGTGCTTTATAATACTGAGGAAATTATGAAAGGCCATCTTATCTAACTCTTGACAAAAACTTCATTCCTCTCTGCCATATCTAATAACTAGTCATCTAGTCTTGCTCAAACATATCCCAAGTGGGGAATTCACTCCCTAATGAGAGAGCTCAATTTTGAATTGGTTCATGCTTTAACTCCCATGCCCTTGCAGCCTAACTCTAAACAAAGATCTTATTTTTAATTCATTAATTTAATGAGACTCTTTTTGCATTGTCTTTCCTATAAAAATGGAAGCTTTTTGAGAAAAGAGATAGTTCTTACCTTTCTTTATAGTCCCAGTTCTTAGTAGAGCCTGGCACCAGTAGATACTTTAATAAATATTTGCTGCTTGGTTTATGCCTGGCAGCTGGATGGTGCCGTGGAATATTGAATTTGGAGTCTAGAAGACCTAAGGGAAGTTCTGACTCAGAAATTTTCCAGCTCTGTGATTCCAGGAAAGTTCCTTAATCTCTGTGAGCCTCAGTTTCCTCATTTGTCAAATGAAGGTTAATAACAGCACTTAGCTCACAGGGTTCGTTGTGAGGATCAAATGAGATAATGTGTTGCAAACTTTAAATTACTAAATAAATGTTAGCTGTGGCTATTACATTGTCTCTCTTCCTGATAGCAAGAAGAAGCTTAGCAACCAAACACTTTTGAGGTAGGAAAAGGGAAGGGAATAAGCATTTATGAGAGACCTAATACGTGCCAGACACTGTGCTAAGTGCTTTACAAATATTTAATCCATCCCAAGGAGGTAGGTGCTGTTATTATCTCTATTTCACAATTGAGGAAACTGAGACAAACAAAGGTTAAGTGGTTTGCCTAGTCACACAGTGTCTGAGGCTAAATTTGAACTCAGCTCTTACTGACTACAGGTTAAGCATTCTTACTGTGCCACCCAGCTGCCTCTAATCTGAGAATATCAGACTACAGCATCCCACAAATAATAATCAATAGGACCCTTGGCATTCCAGTTACCCCAACACAAATACATGACAAATTTCCCAAGATCCAAGGTCTGTGGAAGGAAAGCTCAGAATTAGAATGACTCTCACACAGGAGTAGATGAAGATAGAACCTCAAGCTCACTCCACTGAAAGAGTTCCCCTGGATTCATGGCTGTATCCTAGTCTCTTGAGTCATAACTCACCACTATCACATTGCAAAGTCTCCTATTTCTTTAGAACTAAATGTATCAAGGCAGGTAGTTGGCACAGTAGAGAGAGAACTGGCCCTGGCATCAGGAGGACCTGAGTTCAAAGCTGACCTCACACATTTAAAACTTAGTAGCTGTGTGACCCTGGACAATCACTTAACTCTGATTGTCTTGCAAAAGCAAACAAACAAAAAGAACTAAGTGGGTCACATTGTGTAGCTGTGGGACATAAATGTTATAGAATATCACTGTCTTGTAAGAATGGTGAATATAATATACATATATATATATATATATATATATACACACACACACAAAAGTATCAGAAAACTTCTATGAACTGATGCAAAAACAAAGTAAGCAAGCACAACCAGGAAAATAATAGACAGAATGATTGAGACAAAGACAATAGAAAGAAGAGACATAATTAAATTGGATTGAAACTTAATTCTGGTGAGTTATAATGACCAAGCTTGGCCTCAAAGAAGCAGTGATAAATGGCAACTGACCCAGCTCTTTGCAGAGGTGAGGGATTTTGGGAATGGAACACTGTATGCAATGCTAGACTTTTTCCATATATTGGCTAGTTTTGCTGAACTGGAATCATAGATTTAGAATTGGAAAATACATTAGAGAAGTTGTAGCTTAAGCTCCTCATTTGACAGGTGAGAAAACTAAAGCTCAGAAATGAAATGACTTGCCTAAGGTCACAAAAAAAAATAAGTGGCAGAACCCAAAACCTTTTACTCAAATTCCAATGTTCTATCTCCCATTGCTCCACAAGTCTATACTGGGTTTCTTTCATCCTCTTTTTTATTCATTATAAGGGATGACTTTCTGGTAGGGGAAGAGGAATACAATACAATGGTGAACGTAGTTGCTACAAAAACAAAATATATCTACCTGTTTTAAAAGAAAGAAATTGGAAAAGGAAAAATGGGCCAGCCTAATGATCATCAGCTTTAGGCCTGGCTCTGGTGAGTCCTTAAATAACCCTTTTCCTTGTGAGTATGCTAGGGAATAATTAGGAACTAGCCCCCAGTGACTGACTGGTCATTGCTATGCCTTTTGCCCTAGAATCTGCCTTTCAATATTTCTCTAGGCAACAAGGGCATGTCACCCTATGTGTTCTAGGCCATCATAATATAGCAAAGGTCACTGTCATTTTCATAAGCTTAAAATATCAGAGATAGAGCTAGAAGGGGTTTCCAAGGTCATCTTTTTCAGCCTCTTCATTTTATAAATGAGGAAACTGAAACCTGAGGCCAGGGAAGTTAAGTGGATTTGTTGTTGTTCTGTTGTTTCAGACTATTCAGGACCTCATTTGGGGTTTTCTCTACAGAGATAGTGGATTGGTTTGCCATTTCCTTCTCTAGCTCATTTTATAGATGAGAAACTGAGGCAAACAGGGTTAAGTGACCTGACCATGGGACCATGGTCACAAAACTAGTAAGTGTTTGAGGCAGGATTTGAACTCAGAAAGGTGAGTCTTCCTGACCCTAGGTCTGGCACTCTATCCACTACACCATCTAGCTGCCCCTTAAGCAACTTACCCAAGGTCATATAGGTAATAAGTATCAAAAGCAGAATTTGAACTGAGGTCCTCTGACTTCAGAGGTAGTTTTCTTTCCACTGAACTTCACTGAGAAGGAAGCAAATGGTACTCCCTGGGAGAAAATCCAAATCTAGCCCTCTTTGCAGTGCATCAAGTTATCTCATTTATGTTTCTGCAAAGGAAACTATCTGTTTCCAAAAAACAGACTTCTACATAGCTCATTCCCCCTTCACTGTGGCTACAATTCAATCAACCAACCAACTGATCAACAAGTATTTATTAAGTGATTGCATCAGGCATTGTTCTAGGAGGTGGGGAAATGAAGCAATCACTACTCAGAAGGAACTCACATTTTAATGAGGAAGATATTAGCATATATAAAATAAATATAACACAAATATAAAACTTATCTGTAATGTGTGTGTATGCATATGTGTGTACACCCAAAGTAGCTTTGGAAGGAGGGTCCTAGGCCACACTCTTCCCCCCATATTAGGAGGGATCAAGAAAGGCTTCATGCAGAAAATAGTGCTGAGCTACATTTTAAAGGAAGAGAGGGACTCCACCACTTTGCCTCACTTGGCAGTTTCTTCCCTTCTAACACACCTGCCACTCTCACACTCTTCTTCTTTCCTAGTTTTCCCTTCCTCCTCTTGCCAAGGATGGGCAGCCATCCTAGACCACAGCCTACTGCTACTGCCTCTCTGGCCCTGACACCACTTCAATTTGGTATGGCTATTTCTCTAATTGCATCTCAGCATTAGATTTGGAGCATAGTAATAGCTATTAGATATGAGTAAGTACAGACAAAGAAGAAGCAAATGGTCTGTTATTGGGAAATAGCCCTGGCTAAGAACCGATACCCTTGTCCTCTACACTCGGCCTGAGCTGCTTCTGGACTGTCCAGAGAGCACTTAGGCTTAATTTCATTAAATAAAAGAGTCAAGGCAAGTTTCACTTAGCAATAATCATGCCTTGGATATATCTCATTGGTTTTGATATTGCTACTACTCAAAGCTTTGGTCAAGGCATGTTTATGAAAACCCAACATTTGCCCTTTGAAAGCTCTGACTAACTTGATGCTAAGAATATCAAAATGGATCGGTGGTACCTGCCTGTAATGTCTGCTAATAGGAAGACACGGGCTGGTAGATCTGGTTCTGGGGGTCCCAAACTGCACTGGGCTAAACCAAGCAGGTGGCTGCAGAGTATAGCATTAATACAGTGAGATTTCAGGAGTGAAGCTACCAGCTTGCCTAAGGAGGGCAAACAAGCCTAGGTCAGAAATGCAGTGGGTCAAATTCCCCATACTGTTTAGAGTGGTATGGGATATAGGAGTAGCCTCTACACTTCCACCCTAAATGATAAGGAGATCTACATTTAAAGAAAAAGATATGGTGGGGACATAGGGAGGGCAGGAGGGAGGAGAGAAAGGGAGAGAGGGAGTAAGGGAAGGGAGAAAGAAAGAATGGAGCAAGGAAGTGAGAAAGAAAAAAGGAAAGGAAGGAAGGAAGGAAGGAAGGGAGTGACAGAGAGACATAGAGAGAATGAGAGACAGAGAGATGAGATGACAGACAATGAGAGATGAGATAAGAGACAGAGAGATGATAGATAAAAGATGAAAGAGCGATATGCATCAAGGATTATAATGTGTGCTTTATTTCCATAAATTTTCTTGAGTTCATGGGTCATTGAGTATGGAGAACTTGGTCACAGGAATTAGAAAGGTAAATATTCAAAGCATTCCACAGAAAATCAGATGAAGGGAGAATTTTCCATCTACTATATAATTCATTATACAGAAGGAGAGGAGCGCCTCCCCCCCCCCCCCACTCTCTGACTGCCACTGAGAAGCTCCCTGGGCCTCTGGCTATCACCTTAAGAGTCCTCAGAGCTCTGCCATGCAAGTATTGGTGAGCTGGTGTACATGGCAAATAGTTCCCCCCAGTTAGGACTTGTGGACCACATGTTTGTGTGTGTCATATTCCCAGCCTAGCCATCAGTTCACATGTGATAAACAGAAGAACAGGGCTCAGGAATCACATCTTCTAGCCACAGAAACTCTTTGGGGGAAAAAATCATTTTCTCTCAATAACAATAAGATCAAATCGCTCAGGCAGCACAGTTCATGTCTTACAAAAGGAGGCATACACTTTGCTTACAGAAAATAAAATAATTTTCACTACCAAATATAAGGGCTAAGGCTCATGGAGCTTTGCAAAATTCTGTGACTTTATATAGAGATGAAGAGCCTATTTAAAGCTTGCCAGGCAGTGTGTTTTAAATGAGTCAGCTTTCCAATGTAAATGGAGTAGCCTATCGTTCAGAAGCATAAAATTTTTTAGCTGAAAAGGCCCTTAAAAAACATCTAATCCAATACTTTCATGTTACAAATGAAGAAACTAAGACCTAGAAGGTGACATGATTTGCCCAAGGTCACCCAACTGGCTAATGGCAGAGAGCCAGGACAACAGTCCAGGCCCACCAAGTTTCAGCTGGTATTCTCTTCACTAACCCAGACCAGTCTTCTGTTGCATTATACACTTTCCTTTGAGAATGATCTCACCGTATACTTCATAATGTTGTAGTGGATAAAATAATGGACTTGGAGTCAGGAAGACCTGGGTTTGAATCCTGCCTCAGGCACTTAAGCTCTCTCAGCCTCAGTTTTCTCCTCTGTAAAATGGGGATAATGATAGCATTAGCAGAGCTTTTGTGGGTATGAAATAAAAGATGTGAAGTGCTTTGACAACCTTAATTGCTATATAAAGGTTAGCTATTTTCATTATTGCTGATCACCCTTTCTTTGCTATGTATTTCATTTCATTTTGCTTTGTTTTTTCCACTTCATGTTCAAAACAATAAAATAAAGACCAAGTTCAGCTGTACCTACCTCATTTTACTTGGTAACAAAATTGAATCCAGGGCACATTTGTAGAGGGGATTTGACTCACTTCGTAAGACTCTGTGATTTAGGAATGAATAAAAGGAAAATAGTCAAAAGAAAGCAAAATTGATCAGATCACTTTCTTTGGCACCTAAGATCTGGGTTCAAATTCTACCTCTTATACTGACTAGCTACATGACTTTAGACAAGTCATTGAACCTCTCTAGATATCAGTTTGCACACTTGTAAAATGGAGGGAAAGAAGTGGACCAGATGGCCTGTAAGGTCTTTACCAGTATGATCTTATGGTCAGAAATATATGGTCTACCCCACTATCCCCCAGAGTTAATACTACTATTTAAATGAACTATACTTGGCTTTGCACTTGTCCCCCTGTAGCAGCAAGCACCCCAAGCGTCCTCAGGGTTTGCAGCTACCACAGGTTCTTGGATCTGCTTTGTTAAAGGAAAGCAACTCAAAATGGGTTAACAAGCTTACTTTAATCAGTCAGACATATATCATTTACTTTGTTCAGGAGAAAAGGTCAGCACCCTGAACCTCAAAGTATACAGGCATAATTATCAAGACAGAAACATCAAGTAGACAGATTTCCAAACTGTCCAACCATTACATCCATACCCAGTCAACATCTGGGTTTCCACATTCTGGGTTTTTCAAAGCTGGGGGACTCTCAACAACGGCTTCCCAGAATTCAGATCAAATCACAGAACACTTCTCAAAGTGAGTCCCAAAACAAAGCTACACATCAGTGCTTATATAGCCTTCTCCTGGCTCAGAGAATGTAACAACCTTTTTGACCCACTGGCCAATCAAAAAGTATCTTCTGAAAAACAAGCCTCCCTCCCCAGGCTTCTGGTGCACTTAGCCTAGGGGCAGGGAAGATCTTTAAAATTTACATTCGCATTACACCCCCCAAATATCTTACATACTTAGATTTTGTGGCCTATTTAGTCATATTTTTAGGGTGAAGTTTGTCTCCTATGTCCTTTGTCTAAAATGCACTGCCTCCTTATGACTGGTTTTCAAAGATCTTATCTTCTTTCAAGGCTCAAGTAAAGTACTATTTTCTGCAAAGGGTCCTTCCTGATCCCTTCAGTTGTTAGAACTTTCTCCTTCCTCAAATTTCCTTGTATTTATTGTTCTGCATAAGCTCTATGTACCCAACAACCCACTCTTCACCCAGTAGGACCTAAAACATACTTAAGTAAGATACTTAAGCACCTGAGCAGTGTTATCCGCTGGGGTCACAAGCCCAAATGCTGGCCAATCCCCCATTACTCTGGGATCATTTGGATAATGGTATACTTTGTCTTTATTTTCTTGGTGCCTAGCATATGGTCAGTACTCAAATCATTCTATGATTTAATTGATTTGGAAGTTTCTTTGGTTGATACAAATCCCAAGCCCTCTAAGCTTTCCCATCCTCTGTGACTCTTGTCAATCAATCAACAACAAGAATTTATTAAGTCCCTAAAAGTGTCAAGCACTGTGATGGTCACTGGGGATATGAATACAAAAATGAGACAGGCCTTGCCCCCGAGTAAATTTCACTCTATTGGGGGAGACAACATGTACACATAAAATTATGCCAAGAATACATGCAAAATGAATACAAGGCCTTTTTTGAAGAAAAGGCATGAATAAGCACCTTGAGATTTTGGGGAAGGTTATATGTGGAGGGTAACACTGGAAACCGGGGACTCCAAGAGGTACAAGTGAGGAAGGAAAGTATTCTAGGCAGGAGAGAGCCAGGGAAATAACCTGGAGATGGGAAATAAAGTGCTGTGTGTAAGAAACAAGTAGGCCAGTATGAGAAGTAGTGAGATTTAAATGCCAGACAGAAAAGTTGGGATTCTAGTTTCAAGAGATCATAGGGATCTCGGCCGGGAGGGAGGAGGGAGGAGGGGGGAGAGACAGAGAGGGGAGAGACAGAAAAGGAAAGGGAGAGGGAGAGGAAGAAAGAGAGGGGTAGATAGAGATAAATAGATTAGAATATAGGAGATAGGTAAGTAGATGGATGGATAGACATACAGACAGAGATAGATGATAGATAGATAGATAGATAGATAGATAGATAGATAGATAGATAGATAGATAGATA
>NW_027185889.1:9859070-9859389 GCF_028583685.1 Petaurus breviceps papuanus | reverse complement strand
ATAGATAGATAGATAGATAGATAGATAGATAGATAGATAGATAGATATGGATAGATATAGATAAAATTGATAGATATAGATGATAGATATAGGTGAAATTGATAGAGATATAGGTGGTAAATAGAGATAGATAAAATGACTAGATAGAGGTGATACAGATAGATATAGGTGAAAGAGAGAGATATGAATACAGATAGATAGACATAGAGAGATGGATGGATCAATGATAGATATAGACAGACAGACAGATAGACAGACATAGATAGATAGATAGATAGATAGATAGATAGATAGATAGATAGATAGATAGATAGATAGA
>NW_027185889.1:9851400-9859060 GCF_028583685.1 Petaurus breviceps papuanus | reverse complement strand
AGATAGATAGATAGATAGATAGATAGATAGATAGATAGATAGATAGAAAGAAAGAAACAAACTCTACTGGAGTTTATTGAAGGAAGGGAGTTGATATGTTTGGGTCTATGCTTTAGGAAAATTACCTCGGCAAGTATGTACAGAATGGTTTGGAAAGGGTAGAAGCTTGAGGTGGGGAGACCCAATAGGAAGTTTTCACAATAGTCCAAGAGAAATTAAATGAGGGTCTGAATTAAAGAGGTAGCTGCATGAGAAGAGAGGAGAGGGTTTTTGAAAGAGATGTTGCAAACCAAGATTTGACAAAAAAAAAAAAAAACAGGATACATGGGATGAGTGAGAATGAAGAATGAAGGATGACACTAAGCTTTTGAACTTGAATAACTGGGAGGGTGGTATTCTCAACTATAGTGGTAAAATTTGAGAGAGGGGTGAGTTTGGGGGAAAAGTCCAATGTTCTATCCACACCATCACGCTAAATAAACAGGAAACATGATAACAACATTTATTCCAAATCTTCTAGAAATTGAAACTACAATAAATTATTTGCCAAATGTATCTCTAACTTAACTCAGGCTTTGTTTCAATAACCACTTTAAATCATCTTTGGTGGTAGAGAACTATGCTAAATACTGGGGAAAATATAAAGTTTAAGTACACTACTGTCCTTGACCTAATGGGGCTTATAGATGGATTGTAGAAGATCATAGACGCAGAACAAGATGGGACCTAAGAATCCCGTTCGTCTTCTTTTTATCAATGAGGAAACAGTCTCAGAGAGGTAAAGCAACTTGCCCAAGGTCACTCAGATTCTAGGTAGCAGTGGCAGCCTCACTGTGAATATTTAGCTCTGACTTGGATAAGATATAGCATGATATAGTGATTAGAGAAAAGATCTGGATTCAAGACCTGTCTCTGACATATGCAGACTCTAATTCCAGGCAAATCATTTATTTAACTGTTCTATGCTTTAGGCATCTCTCTAGTAGGGGAATATGGCCCATAGATAGATAAAGTGTGGAGATCCACTGTGCCAATACATACATACATACACACATACACAAAAGCAAATAATGATAGTTTATACTTTAATAACATCAAGAGTGCTTTCAAGTGTATTAATAGAGACTTATTCCAGGATTGCACACAGTAGTTTGAGTTTGAGGAAGATCTAAAAAGAGTGATTTTCATTTAGTGGAAACATAGATTTAGAGTTGGAAAGAACATTAGGGTTGATCTAATATATTCTTTCAGGCAGCTAGGTGGTGCAGCAGATAGAGCATTCAACTTGGAATCAGGAAGATTCATCTTCATGACTTCAAATCTGACCTCAGACACTAGCTATGTGATGATTAAGTCACTTCACTCTGTTTGCCTCAGTTTCCTTATCTGTAAAATGAACTGGAAAAGGAAAAGTCAAACTATTCCAGTATCTTTGCCAAGAAATCCTCAAATGGGGTCACAAAGAGTTGATCACAAGTGGGATGACCAAATAACAACATGACATATACATGAAAGAGTACCCAGTGAGTGCATTGGAGAGATTTAGAGTGCTATGTGAAGTCTCAGGTAAGACAAGTCCTGGACTTTCATACACTTATGAGAGAACAGAATCATGGACTAACAGTGTTGGAAGTCACCTTAGAGATCATCTCATCTGATCTGCTGATTTGACATAAGAGGAAACAGGCTAAAGATGTGAAGGGATTTGCCCAAAGTCACACAGATAGTGAGTGATAGAGCCTCCTGGCTGCATTTCTGCCATACTTCGCCTATGAGTTTTCATAAAAACTAGAATCCCCAGATGACTTCAATGACTACGAAGTTCTTTGCCACCAAAAAGGCACCAAATATGTTGAGGGAGGGGGATGAGGAAGGGGGAAAAGGAATAATTATAGGCTTCAGGTGTTATGTATGCCTTCCCCTGTTTGCAGCCATGATTATCTCTTCCATTCCTTGACATGTCATTTTATAATCTGGCAGCAAGGATTATTCCTAATTACAAAGGGGAAAATAAATTGTAATATGTGTTTAATAAAAATAGTCTCTCATTTGGATAGCACTTTAAATGGTTAATCACATCAAATCATGGGGGGCGGGTGGAGGAGTAACATCAAAAACAATTATTTTTCTTCTCAATCTTAACTGAAAACTTAATCTGAAAGTCAGGGGTCATTGGATCAGAAATTTAGAACAGGAAGAAGCCACAGAGGCCATCTTACAAATGAGGAAATGGAGTCCCAGAAGTGTGGCTAAATCTCTTGTCAGGATCAGATCAAGAAGGTCCTAGTACTGGAAAGTAGAGGACTTTTTATGAGCCTCTGCTATTAGTACTAGGGCCTTCTTTTTTTATCACATAACTACTTTCTCTGCTTTATCCCCATACATTTTTCTCTCCTTCTATTTGATTTGTGATTGATTTCATCAGTTTGAGAACCTAATGATAAGGAAGCTCCATCCACAGATGAATATAATATTACCTATAATCCCCTATAATTTGTAGTCATTAGGAGTTGCTTGTAAACCCTGAGAGGTTAGTGGTCCATGGTCACTAACAGGTATCAAAGGCAGAATTTGAACCCACATGTTCCTGGGTCCTACACTACCCCTTTATCTGATATACCATGCACTCCTGGAAAATATTTTGCTCAAGCCTCCATTAAGACTTCAATACTCAGTTTGGGGCACTTCACCTCTTCATTATGATGAAATGAAATTCAAAAGCACATCCTTAATCTTCACACCTTTACTCTGAGACTACCCCCACAGTTGTTTGCATGGTGTTTCCCCTGCTAGACTGGGATCTCCTTGAGAATAAGGACTGCATTTTGAGGGGACCTTGGGGTCCCTTTTTATGTCTCCAGGGCTTAAAAAATACTAGTTGACTGATAGACTGATCCTTTGCCTCAGTTCACAAAACAGTGGAAGAACTAACATTTTAACACTCTTTGACTCTAAAGGCATATTTCTTTCTATTCTGTCACTCTCCATCTAAGTTGTCAGAAAGAAAACAAAATCCCAAGAGGCTCCCCAGTTTTAAATCTTAGCTCTCTCCTCTTTACATGTGTAGGATATGAAGATTATAGTTGTTATTGTTGTCATTTCAGTTGTTTTAAATTCTTTGTGACCCCATATGGGGTATTCTTGCCAAAGATATTGGAGTGGTTTGCTATTTACTTCTCCAGTTCATTTTTACAGATGAGGAAACTGAGGCAAGGAAGGTTAAGTGACCTGCCCAGGGTCACACAGCCAGCAAGTGTCTGAGGCCAAATTTGAACTCAGGTCTTCCTGACTCTGAGCTCAGCATGCTGCCCCAACCTTTAATTTTTATAATTGAGGAAACTGAGACTCAGAAAGGTTAGTGACTTGCCCAGAGTCACACTGATAGTAGATAAAAGAACCCAAGTCTCAAAAAGGAAGCAGTGTGGTATCATGAAAAGAGAGCTGGCTTTGAATCAAGGAAAACCTGGGTTCAGGTGCTGCCTTATCCATATAACCCTGGAAGAATCACTTTGCCCTTCTATGCAATAAGCAGTTCTCTAAGACCTTAAGTGGTAGAGAGGGTGTTAACCTGTATTTGTAGAAAAGTTCTCTCCCCCAGGAGTCCTCTATCCAAATGAAAATCACAAGTCCATGGTTTATACTCTACTTAGAAGGCTGAATCTTCAGGTTAGCCTTCAAAAAACTCCCACTCAGTTTAAATTGATCCTAATCCATTTGTGGGAGCGAGGGTGCATGCACCCGAGTGCACACACACACACACACACACACACACACACACACACACACACACACACACACACCTCTAGTGGCTATTTCCCTCCCTCAGTAGGCAGTTAAATCAATGGCAGATTTCTCCTTAATAGGCATACACACAAAAGAAGTCATTTGCCCCAGAAGAGTGGGCATGGGGCTATTTACAAAGCTAGCTTGGATCTTGTAGCTCACCAAGTAAATGTTAGGACTATTAATTGCTTAAGAGGAATTAAAAGAAAGGAGAAGAAAAAGAAAGAAAGAAACCTGACTGTCACACACATCTGTGAACCCTCAAAAACTTTGAGATCAGTGTGAATCTACTTATTCTCACATTGCACGTTTCTTGCCCTAGCAGGCATTTTCCCCAAGGGCTCATGATCTTGCTCCAAAAGAAGTATCCAGCAATTCTATCAATGAACAAGATTCCTTGATAAGGAAGAAAGTGTTAGAATGAGAAAGCTCAGGAGAAAATTTTGTGTCAAAATCATTATGAGCATTTAAATGGAGGGGTAATGGTGAGAGCAGGGAATGGGTAGGTTATTCACACCTGTCCCATAGATCTGCACTTTTTTAGAAACAGCTTAATACAATGGATAGCGTGCTTTCACACCTGGGTTCAAATCCTACTTCTGACACTTAAAAGTTGTGTAACCCTGGGCAAGTCACCTCATTGTTCCAAGCTTAAGTAAAATGAGAATAATATCTCCTTCCACTATACCATGTTGCCTCTCAAAGGCTAGGTAAATCAATGGGTAGAGGAATGAGTGATTGATTTCAAACCCAGTCTCAGACACTTACTAGCTGTATGACCCTGGACAAGTCTCTTAACTTCTGCCTTGGTTTCCAAAACTGTAAAATGAGGATAATAACAGCATCTGTCTTGCAGGGTTGTTGTAAGGTTCAAATGAGATAACATTTGTAGAAAATGCTTAGCACAGGGCCTGGTACATAGAAGGAACAACATATAAATGCTTATTTCCTCCCCCCATTTGATCTTCACTACCCTATAAAAACTATATCCATTTTACAGATGAGAAAATTGACTCCCAGAGAAAAGTAACTTTTGTGAGGCTACAGAACAAACCAATGTTTGAGTTTGTATTTGAAAGCAGATCTCCCTAACTCCAGGGCCATCATGTAAGCTTACCACCTGTATTTTTATGATGCTTATAGGTCAAGGCATTTCCACACAGGCTAGAAATACTAGTGCTTCTTGGGATTAGTCAAGTGCTGTGAGGGAACCTAGAGTGGATGCAGGCAGGGTTCTTGTCATTATTACAGTAACTGTCATCTTGCAGGAGTGTTCATTAGGTAAATGATAAAGTCAAAAAGATGAGGCATAGAGATCCACTGGAAAAGTCGAAAGGGGTATGGGAGAAAATATGGGAGAGAGCAGATTGGAGGAGGGGATATCCTGTAGGACTACTATTTTGGGGGGTGGGTAGGGGAAAACAGGGAGAAAATCTGTAACTCAAAATCTGGCGGAAACGAATGATGTAAATCAGAAGTTAATAAAGCATTTAAAAAAATAAATAAAAATTTTTTAAAAAGAACTCAAAAGGGGGCGGCCAGGTAGCACAGCAAGTAAGAGCACCAGCTCCAGTGTTGAGAAGACCTGGAGATCGAATCCCGGGCTCAGACACTTAGCACCCACCCAGAAACACCTGGCCGTGTAACCTTGAGCAAGTTACTTAACCCCAATTGCTTAGGGGCGGCCAGGTGGCTCAGCAAGTAAGAGCACTGGCTCCAGTGTTGGGACGACCTGGAGATCGAATCCTGGGCTCAGGCGCTCAGCACCACACCCAGAAACAACTGGCCATGTAACCTTGAACAAGTTACTTAACCCCGATTGCTTAAAAAAAAAAAAAACTCAAAAGGACATGCAAGGGTGTCTGTTATACAACCTGAGAAACCATGAATTGCCTAAGGTCAAAGACAATAAGTAGCCATCAATACTTGACCATATATGCATGTGATTCCAAGTTCAGTGCTATTTCTATTGAGCCATGCGGTATCTGTGGCATAGCAGAAAGATGGCTAAATTTGGAGTTGGGGGAGTTGGATTCAAACCCTGACTTCTGACTTCCTAGGGGACTTTCTACTGGCCATTTCATCTCTTTGGGTCTCAGTCTTCTCTTCTCTAAAATGAGAGTTGTACTAGATGGTCCCTAGTTCCCCTTTAGGCTCTCATTCTCGTGACATTAAGAGGAAGGGAAGTCTGGCAAGGACCCCTCCTGCTTAGCTTTCAGCAGTTATGAGTAAGGCAGTGAAATTAATTTATTTTAACTTTATACCCAAGGAGCATATGTTTTCTTTTCCGTGTGATTAATACAATACTGGATTCTCCCTGGGGAAAGAGGTCTTTTTATAGACTCTATGAAGAGACTACCCAGTTTCCCTGTATTTCTGTATTTCTCTTTCCAGAGCCCACTTAATTGTTAATCCTGTAGTGTGTTTGTCACCAATAAAAATCTTTTTTCCCCTATAAACAGACTGCTTGAAATTAGTCCTAAGGCAGAGAAAGCTAAGGGGATGGGTAGATGAGTTTGCTGGTTATGAAAGCATAGTTCATCTGCTATCATAGTTCATAATAAGGTTTTTGCATCCAACTTTTGCCCAAGGGACTTGGAAGAGATACAGAAACTGTGCGTGCATTCACCTTCCCCAGGGAGGGTAGTACATGATCACAGCACACAGAGGGCAGCTCCAGCATTTAGTACGGGCCTCTGCTGCCTGGAAATGAGACTACAAGATGTCACAGGCTGTTGTCATCACACAGACCCAGGGAATGGAAAAGCTGGCAGGAACCTCAGGGATCATTCAGTAGATATTAACTGAGTACCTACTAATAATAATCACTGACATCCTTATTGCATTTGAAGATCTGTAAAGCACTTTCCACATATTATCTCATTCATGTGGAAAGAACGCTGTCACTGCCATTAGGATCTGGGTTCAAATCTCACCTCTGACACTTACCAGTATGACCTTGGGCAGGTCACTTAAACTCTCTTGATCTCAGTCTAGTAGAGAAGGAACATATGGTAATATCATAGAATTAAAAGTCTAAAACTAGAAGTGACTTCAGAGGCCACTCACCCTAACTCACTTATTTTATAAATGAGGAAACTGAAACCCAGGATGGTTAAGAGATTTGCCCAAAGTAAGAGAGCAAGCAACAGATTTCAATCCAGGTCCTCTGACTTCAGAGGAAGAACTCATTCTTCTGCATAACACTGTCTTCCTTCAAATACTGCCTTGTTTTACAGTTAAGGAACATATAAATGATCCCAAAACAGGCAAAATTAAAACCAGACCAGATTCCAGTATCCTACAAACCTCTAAAGTTTAGGGAACCTTTCCAGGATCATGGATCCCTTGGCAATATCTGGTGAAGTCCATAGAACCCTTCTCAAAATCATGTTTTTAAATGCATAAAATACATAGGCATACAAAGGAAACTGTAATACAGTTTTTAAAAACAAAACCAAGTTTGCATACCCCAGGTTAAGATCTCCTGCTTTGTGATAACTCAAGAGGAAAATTTTGAACAGTCTCCAGCCTATAATGTGGGTTGAGAGCTTTCTGAGGACAAGAATTATTTTTATTTCCATCTTTGTACCTCTCCACTCAGCATTTTGCATAGTGCCTGGCATATAGTAGGCATTTAATAAATGCTCAGATTGAATTTGTACCACCCTGCCTACCGATACTAGGAATCAAGCCAGACAGAATTTAGGAAAATGTTTCAGGTGGTGAGGAGGGTGTTTAGACACCCCCATCTCTTTTCAAGGGATGATTCATCTCACTCCACCCCTCACCCTATAGCTGCTTTCTCAAGTCTGGTTAAGAATATAGAGCTTTCTCTCTCTCTCTCTCTCTCTCTCTCTCTCTCTCTCTCTCTCTC
>NW_027185889.1:9823623-9851000 GCF_028583685.1 Petaurus breviceps papuanus | reverse complement strand
CTCTCTCTCTCTCTCAGTGAGATAATTATCCTAAAGTGGTTGCCAAGCATTATTCAAATCTTACATTCCCAGCTACTTTTGAAACAGTCTGTCACCAAAACTCACCCACTCTGCATATGAGGGGGAGAAGAAAAAGTAACAGGGAGCTTACTTTTTATAGAGAGAGCCACATTCACTCCTTAATTTTGTCAGCCAAAGTTTGAAATGTGATTAATTGCCTTCAATCACCTGCCTTCTTTCAAGCCTCCCAGACTTGTACTCAGTTTCTTTTTTCCTCTTCAGAATACTTTGCTACTCTCGTATCCATGAATCTGTGATCTCATAAATTCGAAAAGGAAATGTGACCCAGTGCAAAGAGCTATGGTTCCTAAGTCAGAGAAGTTAGGTTCAAATCCTATCTCTAATGGTTACAAAGTGTGTAACTTAGGTAAGTCATTTAACTCTAGGTCTCATTTTCCTTATTGGCAAAATAAGGGCTTGGATTAGATCATTTCAAAAGGTCTTTCCCACTCTCTATGATCCTATGAGTCCCTTCTACAATTAGACCACATCCTACGTAATTCTAATTTGTCCCCACCTATGAACCCAATACAGGGAAAATAGCCCTATGGAAAAATGAACTTAATACCCTTTGGAAACCTAGAAGTAGAAGCAGCTAGGTGGTGCAGTGAATAGAATACCAGCCATGGAGTTAGGAGGACCTGAGTTCAAATTTGGCCTCAGACACTTAACACAAAACTAGCCTTGTGACCTTGGGCAATTCACTTAACCCCAATTGCCCTACCTTCCCCCTCCAAAAAGACAAAGAAGAAAAAAGATACCTAGAAGTATTACATAAATCTGGGCTATAGTTATTTTTAAATATTTAGACAACTTTTAGCAACCCCCTAAGAGAATCATTAGGATGGAAGACTGATTTCCTTTCAGAAATGTTTTATGGCTACAAATCATGGAATTGAACAGTCCCTGAAGAATTGAAGCCTAGTATCACTCACAGGTAAGTAGAGAGGTCCATGGCAGGTATGAGTCTTTCAAATGTTGCCCAATTTGCTTATGTTCTCTTCCTATTGTGGAAATACCAATGGGCTCTTTGGGGGTCGTTGTTGTTCTCACTAAATGATTGGCCCATCTCTCTGGTCAAACATTTCTCTTGTGATATCATTTATGCCACTTATTTCCCATTCAATTCCTAGTTTGAAATGGATCAGAGACTATGTACCTTTACCATGTCTCTTCTCCATTTCCCTTTGAATAATCCTTGACCTAAATTCTCCAGAGACCATGGCATTCTATAATTCAGGCATTAACATTTCTGGAAGAATATTGGTCTCCCATCTTAGCTCTTACTTCAGGAGTCCATGTGCTATAACTTGTCTATTATTAATTATAATATAATGACAATAATAACATAGTACCTTAAGGCTAGCAAAGCATCTTCTTATTTCTCCCATTTGATTTAATAAGGTATATTTACCACTAATAGTAGTTAGCATTTGAATAACACTTTAAAGTTTGCAAAGAATTGTATATGCAAAATGCAAGATTATCTCATTTGATCCTTACACCAACCCAGTAATGTAGGAGTTCTTATGATCCACATTTTATAGATGAGATTAAGTGACTTGCCCAGGGCCACATAGCTCAGAAGTATCTAAGGCATGATTTGAACTCAGGTCTTCCTAACTACACGTCCAACACTCTTTGCACTGCACTACTTAGCTGCCTTTAGTTAATAAAATCATTTTTGTCTTCCCACCAAGAACAGGGTTAACAGTCCTTGAATGAGAGCATCACAGTGTCTCAGGGTAACAAAGTACCAGAGTGAATCTCTAGTCCAGTCCTCTATGATATATCTAACAAGCGTCCACCCAAACTTTATTGAAGACCTCCAGAGAGGAGGAACCCCTTTCTTCCTTCCCCCTTTCAACTTTTGGATAATTCAAATTGTGAGGAAGTTTGCAGATATCAAACTTAAATTTGCCTCTTTGAAACTCCCATCTACTTCTGCCTTCTTAGGCCAAAGATAACAAGCCTAAGCCCTCTTCCCCATAACAGAAATGAAGATACATACTGAAATACACATATCATGTCCCTACTAAGTCTTCTCTAAGCTAAACTTTTCCAGGACCTTCAACCGATGCTAATTGGGCACCAGCTTGAGGCTCTTTGACATCCTATTTGCCCACTTCTAGGTACCTTCCAACTTTTCAGTGAACTTCCTAAAATGTGGTACCCGAACTGAATACAATGTTCTATAGGTCATCTTACCCAGAGCAAACTATCTTGGGGGGTATCAAGCTTGTCAAGTCCATTTAAACTAAAATCTTCAAATTAAGAATGCTTTCCGTGGGCTTCTGTATGCCCATTATGCCTACTACATAATAGTTATTATTACAAACATTTGTCCATGATAAGGAAATGTTTCTGGTGTATTTGGCTGGGTCAATCCATTTTGGAGGATTTTTTGGGAGGACATGACAAAAACTCTGCAGGATGAGATGGCATGGATGGGTCATGATTTGTACCATTAGATGGGAGCCCATTGGGTTGAGATAATGGATTCACTGAAGTCCAAAACAGTTTATGTCAAAATTTTAGTCACTTAACCACCATGGACCTATTTCCTCATCTATAAAATAAGGCAAATGGACTCGAGCCTCTAAGGTCCCTCTGAGGTCTGGATCTATGATCCTATATCTGAACAGTTTATGAGCCTATGAGGAGAAATATAAAAGAGCTAACAAATTAAAAACCTCATTCATCATCCTAAATTGTAATCTTTACTTCTCCCATGCCTCTAACACAATGCTATTTATATTTGTCTTGTAGCTCTGTTTTAGCTCACCCATGAAACTGTTAAACTTCTTGAGGTACCAGATCTTCTATTTTTATTCACTTAGTGTCTTATCCTACAATTGACTCTCTTTGTATATACCTAGTTCTTCACACAATGCTTGGAACATTGTTTTTGTTTGGTCACTTCTCAGTCAGGTCGAATCCTTTGTGACCTCTTTTGGGGGGTTTTCTTGGCAAAGATACTAGAATGGTTTGTCATTTCCTTCTCCAGCTCATATTACAGATGAGGAAATGAGGCAAACAGGGCAAAGTGACTTTCCCAGGGTCACACGACTAGTAAGTGTCAGAGGTCAGACTTGAACTCAGGTCTGTACTCTACCACCTTGCTGCCCCTACTTGGAACATAGAAGGTGTTTAATAAATGATTATTGATAGACCGATGATTGATTGAAAGTCTAATAGAGTACCTTGCATATTACATTGCTTCGGTGGCATTTAATTACTTAATTAATTTAATTTAAATTATTTTTAATTAAAATAAAATAATTTTTCAAATTAAAATTTTATTTTATTAATTATATAAATAATGTTAATTAAATAAAAATTTAAAAATAAAATTAATTAATTAATTTAAATTAAATTAAAAAATTAATTTAAAAAAACTTAATTTACTTCACATAATTATTCTGATTATACAATACTCTCCTCACTCACTCTCTAGGATCTAGTCAACTTGTCCTTTTCAATTTTCCTCCCACAAAGCACTCCATCTTCCATCCTCATGCCTTTGCCTACCCTCATACCTTGAATGTGCTCCCCCCTTACATCTACCTCATAGAATCTCTGTCTTCCTTCAAGATACAGCTCAAAAGCATGGAAACTTCCAACTACTAGTAACTTTCTTCCCTAACTATTTTGCATCCATTTTATATTTATTCTGGATATACATATATGTGTATTCATAATATCTATACATGCATGTACATATTCACATTCTCATGCATACATCTGTATAAATTTGTGTGTATTGTCTCCACTTGCTTAATTCCTCGAGAGTAACAATTATTTCTTTATATCTAAATTCCCAGCACTTATTACAGTTCCCAGAAAACAGTAGACATCTAATAAATAGCTGATAGACTCATTTTTTTTGTTCTTGTTTCTGAGACTTGGTCTCCTTATCTCACCTAGGTAAGAAGTTTAGAGGCCCCTCACAGCCCTGATCACACCATTAATCAGCATGGGAAGCATTAACCTATTCCATTTTCCCACCTGGGACCAGCTCAGCCCTTGCTGTCCCACTCCACTCTCCCTGAGCATCCACCATCTTGGTGCCAGGGTTAGTATAGACATTGCTTTAGTCTGACCGTACCTCAGAACTCCTGAATTCAAGAGATCCACCTCTACCTCCACAGCAGCAGGGGCTACAGATATGTACCAGTTCTTTGGTGGTTTGTGAATGTTTAACAAGTTTAAATGAATCTACACCTTTAAAACACTTAGGTGTTTTAAATAAATTTAAAATAAAAATTTTAATAAAATTTAAAATAAAGGCACAAGCCATTATTGAAATGAAATTGCTAAGATGACCATTAGTCAATGAGTAACTCTTGGTCTCCCTGGGCTTCTATTTTAAGATGCCAGGAGGGAACAGGAATCTTGATGGTTGAATGGCCAGGTAACATAATGGCCATCCCTCACTTCCTTTAAGTCCACCTAAAATCTCACTTTGAGAGGAAGCCTCTCCCAGGCCTTCTTAATTTTACTGGCTTCCCTCTGATGATTATCCAATTATCTGAAGATAACTTGTTTGCACATAGTTGTTTGGAATGCCATCTCCCCACTAGCTGTGAGCTCCTAAAGGGCAAAGACTGTCTTTTGTCTTTATATCCCCAGCACTTAGCATTGTGCCTGGCACACAGCAGGCATTTAATAAATGTTTATCAATAGACTGACTAACAGTGGATAAAATGATGGATCTGAATTCAAATCCAGTATCAGGCACTTACTACTTATATGAGCCTAAGAAATAATTTAACCCAGTTGGACCTCAATTCTTCTACTGTGAAACAAGGGAAGGGGATGCGACGGCCTCCTAAGGCTCCCTTCCAGCGCTAAATCTGTGAGCTTGCTAGTAGTCTGGTTTATAAAAGGAAACGAATTTCCTTATCTTTTTTAACCCCACAAATGTGGGAGAAACAAATCCCACTATCCCTATTCATTTCCTAGGCTGTAGAAGCTCAATGTCTACAGGCTTCATAGGACTGTGGGCTATTGATCAGTGTAGCTGGTGTTTGCAGAAGATTCTGACCCATAGGGTGTGAGGTCTATTCCTGCCTCTGGTTAGGTGACTTAGAGCCCCAGTCTCCTCACAGGGACCCAGCTTCAGGTGAAAGAATGCTCATTATTCACTTTGGGATGAACCTTTGTTTGCTCCATTCCCATGAATAACTTATGGAGCTGTGGCATCACTCAGAGCAGCACTGACGTGACTGACATGACAGCGCTATAGCTGAATCCCGATCCCCCCCACCCAGGATACAATGGAATATTTGCTCAGTTCACATTTCACTAAGTCAGGCTCTTCAACTATTTATAAGTTGAATAGAAATTTCCACTACTTCAGCTGACACACCTGGCTATACCTAGCAACTGATAAAAGAGACCCACCAGGGGCCCTAAGGAAAAGTGCCTTTCTAAGAGCAGGGAGCACCAAGGGAGGGGAGGGAGTGAGCAAGAGCTGTAGGATGCCTGCTCCAGCAGCTGCCTAAACTAACACCCTCACTCTCTAGTGATGATGCAGAGACAAATACAGTCACAGAATAAAACCCAGCAAACTGTTGTCTTGCCAAAGTCACTGCACCTGTAAAATAAAGAGGTTGAATCAGCATCATCTCAGGCCCAAAGTGGCAGGTCTCCTCCAATGCTTGTCCTGAGACAACTACCCAAAAAAAAGTATTAATTTCCAATGACCAACCATAATTCTGGAGGACCAGTGATGAAAGATGCTACCCATCTTTGGACAAAGAGATGATGGACTCAGAGCCGCAGAGTGCAGAATGAGACAGAGACACACAGAGAGACACACAGAGTGCAGAGTGAGACAGAGAGACACACAGAGAGAGAAACAGAGACACAGAGATGTGTATATATGTATCTATAAACATGTATGAATATGTATCTCTATCAAGATATATATGTGTTGATATGTGTGCATATATGAAAGAACATACATGTATGAGTATGTATCTATCGATATATGTATATACATGTATAGATATGTTTATATATGCACACGTGTGTGTAGGTGTGTGTATATACATATATACATGTGTGTATCTCTATCAAGATGTGTGTATATCGATAGATTAGCTATTTCTCTTGTATTGTGGCCAATTTTAGAACTTGCTTAACTATGCACATACTATAATGGTTTTTTGGTGTTTTTTTTTTATTTTGAAGGGAGGATAAAGGAAAGGGGAAAATAGATTTTTTCATTAAAAAATAAAATTATAGAAGTTTTAAGTATTAATTAAGCAACTATCATGTGCAGGGGCTAGGGAAGCAAAGATAGAAATGAAAGTCCCTACCCTCAAAGAAGTAAGTCTATCAGGAGAGACCACATACACAGAGAAGCAAATACAAATATATAAGTAAATTAAATAAAGGCAATTTTAGTGGGGAGGCACTAGCATCTGAAGGTTTAGAACAGAAAGGCTTCATGTAGAAGGAAGCATGTGAATAGAGATTTATTTTATATTTTATTTTATTTTTCCATGTAACAAAAATCTGTTCTTTTTCTCCTTCCTTCCTCCCTCACTGGGGGAGGAAAAGCTCTTATGATAAATATGTGTGGTAAAGTAAAACTAATTTGCTCATTGGTCAAAATATCCATCCTAAATGTCTATCCTCTGTGCTTCAACTCTCAGTCAGGAGGTGGGTAGCCTCATTCCTCATGGGTCATCAGGAACTGTGTGGTTAGTTATTGAGTTTAGCAGAATTCTTAAGTCTTTCAAAGTTGTATTTATTTTTACAATATTTTTGCTTTTGTATAAATTGTTCTCCTGGCTCTCTTCATTTCATTCTGCCCATCCCCCCAAGTTTCTCTGAAACCTTCCCCTTTGTCACTTCTCACATGAAAATAGTATTCCTTCACATTTACATACAATAATTTAAGCCATTCCTCAGTTGATTGTCACTTACTTAGTCTCTAGATTTTTGCCATCATTTAAAAACAAATGTGTTTGTAGATATAGATGTTTTACCCTTTTTTTGTTCTCTTTGGGGGTAGTGTCCAATAGTGGTGTTTCTGGATCAATAGGTATGCACAGCTTGATAACATTTGGAGCCTAGCTTTAAACTGATTCCAGAATGAGCCAATTCACAATTCAATACTAGGGATTCTAAGAGTCAGAGGTGAGTAGGCACAGATTCAGGGACCATGTAACTGATTTATAAGAGCTAAGGTTAAAAAAAACTATATAAAAGTATGGAAAGTGCACTGGATTTTGAATGAGTGAATTAAAAAGCATGTATTAAGCCCGAGTACAGGCAATCAAAGCACTTTGTAAGAAGCAAAGGTAGTCCCTGTCCTCAATGAGGCTATGTTCCCATAGTAGAGACAAGATATATAGAAGAGTGGTGGCAAAAGTGGGGCACTTTGGTCTCAAAAGTTACAGACAGAGTGAGTGGAAATATAGGGGAGTACACTGATTTGATGACAGTTCCAGAACTGGAGGGATGAAGGGTATGCATGTGGTCAGACAGCCGGTCTGAAGAGTCTGGGGAATGCCTGAAATAACTGGCCAGGTGAGGCATTAAAAACTCAGAACAGAAAGAGCCCCAAGGAGGAAGTCCCAATGTGAAAGGATTAACAGCTCCGGGGTAGAGGCTGTGCAGCAAGTGGCAAGGAAGCTGGTGGGAAAAGGCAGGAAAGGAAGCTGAGATGGAGAACCTGCCTCCCCTCTATTAATTATCTCCAGTTCGTCCTGTTTATGTCCTGTTAGCTTGGTTATATGTAGTGATTCCTCCATTAGATTTTGAACTCCATAAGATCAGGACGATTTTTACCTTTCCTTGCATATGTCGTGCTTGGCACATAGTAGGTGCTTAATAAGTATTGCGAGATAGATGTGTGGAGGGAGGGAGAGAGAGAGAAGAGAGAATAAAGAGATAAAGATAGATTAATGATAGATGGATAGATAGATGATAGGTAAATGGATAAAAGATGAATAGAAAGAAATTTAAAGAATTTTAGAATGTAAGGTGCCTTAGAGATTTATATAAGATCAGAGGATGTATCCACAAAAAGTATATCAATACCAGCTATGTAGAAAGCATTTTTTTTACCAAAGGCTGCACTATTTTTTTTAATCTAATATTCATTTTGCACTTACTCTGTCCAAGGCACCATTTGTGATGCAATGTTAAGGCACAACCTAGTAAATCAAAATGTAGCTGAGGAGAGGAAATTTGTCTACAATATAGGAAGCATATAGTAAATGATATGTGAATGGTACAGCCAGTATATTGTGCTATCACTCAATCCCAAAGGACTTATCAAGCACCTGCTATATATCAGGCATGGTGCTAAGCACTAAGGAATACAGACATGAAATTGTACTATGATCCCTTCCCTGCCCTCAAGGAGCTTACATTCTAATTGGAGAGCCCATGCATACAAATATAAGTACATGTAACCTATATGCAAAAACACCCAAAGTAATTTTAGGAAGACTACCACTAGCAGCTTGGTGGCTCAGGAAAACCTCATTACATAAGTGAGCTCAAACCAAAATTTTAAAGCAAACTAGGGACAATTTTGTCCAATAGATAGCAGCAAGTAGTTTAGTGTACTGAGAAAAAAAAAGAATTGACCTCAGAGGCAAGAAAAAACTTTGAATCCCAACTCTGACACTTGCTGAGCAAATTACTTGGCCTCAATGATGAGCCTCAGATACCTCATCTTTAAGATAGAGGCAGCTAGGTGATGAAGTGAAAAGTACACTGGTCCTAGAATCAGGAAGACACATCTTCTTGAGTTCAAATCTAGCCACAGAAACTTACTAGCTGTGTGACCCTGGGCAAGTGACTTCACCCTATTTGCTTCAGTATCCCCATCTGGAAAAGGAGCTGGTGAATGAAATGGCAACCACTCCAATATCTTTGCCAAGAAAAGCCAAACAGGGTCACAAAGAGTTGGATGTGACTGAACAACAAAGATGTGAGGAGGATTCAATCTGAACTCATGACTTTTTTTAGTATGAGGAGCTCCCAGTGTGGAAAATTCCTTTACTGATGCAGTTCAGTCACTGGCTGTAACTTGTGGCCTTAAAGAGTTGTCTGAGACCACTGGAGAGTAAAATTTCTTGCCCAGGGTATATGCAGCTGGTATATGTAAAAGGCAGGACCTAAGAAGTTCTTCCTAACTCCGAGGTGGCCCTGTATGCTTCCTTACCTCTTGAGATATTATAGAAATGTAACACTGTTGTTTAACTGTGAAAATCTTGGACTTTGTATCAAAAGAGATCCAGGTTCAAGTGCTGCCTATTATACTTGCTAGTCACACGATCACAAGCAAGTCTTTTAACTCCTCTGAACCCAGTTTTCTCATCTGTCAAATGGAGGTGTTATCTTTAGCATTAAGCTCATTTGGTTATTGTGAGGATCAAATGAGATAAGACACATGGAACACTTGGCAAACTTTACAATGCCATCTAACTGTCAGCAGTGTCTGCTTTGGTCTCAGTATTTCACATCCTCTGGGAGAATTTGCCCATCACAATTAGCAAAATCCAGGCCTTTCCAAAGAGGCTCTGGTTTCATACCATGTGTGCTAAAGTGGCCAATATTAATGGAGCACCTGCCTTCTGTTGCTAAACTGGAGCAACTTGGGAGGGGGGGGGCAGGAGGAAGCTTTCTGAAAGATATATTTGAAGCACCATGATTCATGACAAATTGGTGTGACCTTCTCTTTGCTTAAAGAGTAGCAGAAAAGGCAGATGGTGAGTGACCTACCTAGAAAATGGAATCAGATGAATGTGTGGTGAGGAAATATAGTTTCTGCTTTGAACTACAGGCCCTGGTTATCACAGTGGTAACTGAAAGATGCATGCTCCATCTGTACCCCAGCAGGAAAGGTAGCATTTCATTAGGAAGTAGTTTCTTTTTGTTGCTATTTAGAGAGAGGAGGCATTTCAAGATACACCATTAGGACATGTTTTGTATTGTTTTGAGAGGAAAAACAGAATACTCACTTGGTATGAAGAAGCTTTGCATTCAGATTCTACTTCTGACACTTGGACAAGGCACAGCTTCTCTTTTCCTCAGTTTCATCATCTGTAATTTGAGTAAGTTGGGCTTGATGGCCTCTATGATCCCTTCTAGATCTAAATACATGATTCTACATCAGACTTACTAGCTGGATGACCATGGACATGTCACATAACCTCCACAAGCCTCAGTATCTCTATATATGAAAAGGAGGATAATGATACTTGTAGAATCTATCTCACAGAATTGTTATGAGTCATGAATGAGATAATGTATATAACAGTGTTTTACAACTAGAAAGAGCTACATAAATGTCAGTAATTATTCCTTTGGAAGATGTTTTCCTGGCTTGAAGTTACATAGAATCTCAGGGTGGGCACCTCACAGGAATTCTAATCCAACCAGTCATGGAGCAAGAATAGTCTGTACAATATGCCTAACAAGTTTAACCTTTTCTTGAAGACTTCTAGTGGTAGAGAACTTACAGCTTCTGGAAAGCAGACTCAACTGTTGTTGTTAAGAAGTTGTTTTTTTGGGGGGCAGAGTCAAGATGGCAGAGTACAAGCAGGTCCTCTGGCTTCCACCTTCCCCAAGTCATGTAAAAGGGGACTCTGAACAAACTTTAGAGCTACAGAACCCACAAAATGACAGAGAAGCTAACCTCCCATTGAGGACAGCATGGCAGGAATTGGCCAGCACAGCAATCTGGGAGTCAACCCCAGCCCCAAGCAAGCCAAGGTTTTAGTGCCAGGGCGGGTCTGACCAGCCACTGGCTAGAGGGACTCCAGATGACCAGCAGCTGTGGCAGTCCAGAATTATCAACACATAGATGTCAGTGCAGTCTGGACTTTGGGATCCAGTAGGTGGGAGTGCATCGGCTTTTTCCCCTGAGGCAAGAAGCCTTGGCTGTGCAGCTGCCCCCATGTGGCAGGTTCAGATCCTGGCCTGCAGAGTGTAGGGGGACCAAGCAACCAATCTGAGGGGTATTCGCTCTTGCTTTAACCTGCTTGCATCTGGATTGTGGTCTAGGGTGGAGGTCCTGGGGTGTGTGTCCAGCTTGCCAGAGCATGTGGAGGCTTCAGAGAGGACACCCAACTAATACCTTCGACAGCTGAGAAAACCCCAGCATTTGGTACAAAGCTTCCCTGTTTGGTAGCAGAGTCCTACTGTGGCAAAAAGCCCAAAAGTCAAGTAACTGAGGGGCAAAATCACCACGCAAAGGAAACAAAGCAAACACAAGAATCCAACATTAGACTCCTATTTTGGGGACAAAAAGGAGCAAAGCATAGAGCAGGAGGAAGACACTGAAGTCAGAACTCCTGCACCAAAAGCTTCAAAAGAAACTATGAACTGGTTATAGGCCATAGAGGACCTTAAGAAGCAGATAAGAGAAGTGGAGGAAAAATTGGGAAGAGAAATGAGAACAATGCAAGAAAATTACAAAATGAGAATCAATAGCCTGACTGAGGAAAATCACACCTTAAAAAATAGACTAACTCAAATGGCAAAAGAGGCTCAAAAAGGCAATGAGGAGAAGAATTCCTTAAAAACCCGAATTTGCCAGATGGAAAAAGAATCTCAAAAGCTCACTGAGGAGAATCATTCCCTCAGAATTAGATTGAAGCAAATGGAAGCTAATGACTTTATGAGAAATCAAGATGCTGTTAAACAGATCCAAACAAATGAAAGAATAGAAGGCAATGTGAAATATTTCATGGGAAAAAAACACTGACGTGGAAAATAAATCCAGGAGAGATAATTTAAAAATAATTGGACAACCTGAAAGCCATGATCAAAGAAAGAACCTAGAAACCATCCTCCAAGAAATCCTCAAGGAAAATTGCCCTGATGTTTAGAACCAGAGGGCAAAATAGAGCTTGAAAGAATCCACCAATCATCTCCTGAAAATATCCCAAAAAGAAAACTCAGATTAAGGAGAGAATATTACAAGCAGCCAGGAAGAAACAATTTGAATATTGTGGAAACACAATCAGCATAACCCCGGATCTGGCAACTTCTACACTGAGGGATCAAAGGGCTTGGAATGTGTTATTCTGGAGGTCAAAGGAGCTGGGATTAAAACCAAGAATTACTCAGCAAAACTGAGTATAATGTTTCAGGGGGAAATATGGTCATTCAGTGGAATAGAGGACTTTCAAGCATTCTTGATGAAAAAACTAGAGATGAACAGAAAATTTGACATTCAGATACAAGAAGCAAGAGAAGCATGAGAGGGTAAACAGGGAAAAGAAATCATAAGGAACTTATCAAAGTTGAACTATTAACATTCCTACATGGAAAAACGATCATTGTAAACTGATGAAAATTTTCTCAGTATGAAAATAGTTGAAGGGAATAGTAAAATATATATATGTGTGTGTATGTGTCTATATATGAGGGTATATGGGCAGATGAATACATATGTGAATGTGTGTATATGTGTTTACAACTATACATAGACAGAGCACACAGGACCAATTTAACAGGAAGGAATGATACTTAAAAGGTGAAATTAAGAGGTGAGAGAGAAATATAATGACAGGAGAAGGGGAAAGACAGAATGGGGTAAACCATCTCATATAGAAGAGGCAAGGGAAAATGGTTACAATGGAGGGGAAGAATAGGAAGGCAAAAGGGTCAACCTTATTCTCATTGAATTTGGTTTGGGGAGGGAATGGAATACACACTAAATAGGATATCTCACCCTACAGGAGAGTAGGGGGGAAGGGGATGAGAGGGGGGATAATGGAAGGGAGGGCAGGCTGGGGGGGAGGGAAGTTGGAAGCACCCACTTTTGAAAAGGGATGGGATCAAAGTAGAGAATAGAACAAGTGGCAGGTGGGATAGGAGGGAGAGAAATATAGTCAATCTTTTACAATATATCTACTATGTTAATGTTTTGCATTGGCTACACATGTACAACCTATACTGAACTGCTTATCTTCCCAGTAAGGGTGGGTAACAAGGGACGAAGGTAATGAATCTGGAATTCAAAGTTTTAAAATCAAATGTTTAAATATATATATATATATACAATTATTGATACCATTTTACATGTAATTGGGAAATGAGATATACAGGCACTGGGGCATAGCGATCCACCATGCCCTACTGGAAAATTCGAAAGGGGTATGAGAGAAGATATGGGAGAGAGCAGATTGGAGGAGGGGATATCCTGTGGAACTGCTATTTGCAGGCGGTGGGTAGGGGAAAAACGGGAAGAAAATTTGTAACTCAAAATCTGGCGGAAATGAATGATGTAAATCAGAAGTTAATAAAGCATTTTAAAATGAAAAAAAAGGAAAGAAGGAAGGAAAGACAGAAAGAGCAAGGAAAAAAAGAAGGAAAAAGGAAATGAAAATAGAAAAAGAAAAGAAAAAAAGAAAATGGTATGTAGAAAGATGGTTAAATTAAACCAAGAACAAAATCTGTAATTTAACATGTCACGGTGAATAAAAAGGTAGCCTTGGGATCAGGAAAAAAAAAAAGTTGTTTTGTTTGATTTTGTTTTCCTTACTGCAAGTCTAAATCTGACTGCAACTTTCACCCACTGGTCCTAATTCTTACCTCTAGGGCCAAGCTGAACAAATATAATCCATCTGGAATGCAACCCTTTAAACATTTGAAAATGGTTACCACTCCCCCATCCAAAATCTGCTCCAGTCTGAACATCACTGATTCCTTGAACAAATCCCCTTGAAGCATAGCCTAAAACTTCACCATCCTAGTTGTCTTCTCCTGGATAGACTTGGATTTTCAATGCCCACCCTAAAGTGTGGCACCTAAAGCTGAAAAGAGCTGACCTAGTAGGGTCTGAAGAAGGCAAGTTCCAATAATTTCAGTTATTTTGGACAACAAAACTCTGTAGCCTAATAGGCCATTACCTTTTTCATTCTTAAAGTTCACTCACATTATTTTGTAATACAGTAACCTCCATCTACACACACACACACATACACACACACACACACACACACACACACAAATATATAGTCCAAGGTGTACATGTCAAAAAAGGTTAGCTTGGTACCATGGATAGCTATAGTTTTAGGTTTACAAGAGGGTCCTCTTAGAATAAATCCATATGTCATATAACCTGGGTCTTCAAGCTCTGCCATTTATTATTTTGTGACCTGTGACCTCTAAATTAACCTCTCACCATTAGTTTCCTTAAAGGTAAAGTGAAGGGGGTATACTAGATGGTTTTTAATGTCTCTCCAAACTCTAAACCTGCAATCCTACAACCTATTTAAATGCCTTTGACTTGATAGCTTCAGGCCAGGTTCAAGAAGAAATGAGGAAGATGACAAAATGCCATTAAATTGTATTGATTTTGAACACTGGACTCATTTTTGAAGAGGGAGAGATACATAAAGGTCAAATAATCTTTCCAAATGAAATGTACAAATGCCTCCAAGAAGTATGTGGTATATTTGAGTTGAAACTATTGGGGAGAGACAGACAGACAGAGAGAAACAGACAGACACAGAGAGGAAGATAGAGACAGAGACACAGAGAGGAAGTGAGAGGGAGGGAGGGAAAAAAAGTCAACTAAACTCTCTCCTCCCAAAGAAATTTGATTTGAGAGGATACCCACTCAGAATAACGTTATTCTCTATCCCTCTATAGCCAACTACCATGTGATTTTACCTTAAAAATATGTTTTAAAGGAAACTGATTCATATGTTATGACTTTGCATTTCATTCAATTATAACATATAATTATAACAATTATAATTTTAAATAACATTTAAAATAGCCCTAAGACTTGTAACTTGTGGAATCAGAATCTCAAAGTTCCCCATCATTGAGAGGTTCTTCAAATAGATGAGATTACTTTTCCCAGGTATATATCAAAAGGGATCTGTAACACCAGAAGGAAAAGCAAATGAGAAAAGTGAACAAAGGAGGTCAAGAGATCTAGAAGGATAAGATCTGATGAAAGTTAATTAACTTTATCGATGAAGAGATAGATCACTGCTAAATTTGGAGAAAGTAACTTCAATTGAGTGAGGAGGTTAGAATGCAAAGATTTGAGGAGAGAAGAGGAAGTAGAAATGTGCAGAGACAATTCTTTCTAAGAGTTTGACTAGGAAAAGGAAGTGAGATAAGGAAAGTGTTAAAGTGGAGTGAACACTAGAATCAACAAGATTTGGGATTTAATTCTGCCTCAGAAACCTACCAGCTATTTTACCTTGGGAGAGACTTAAACTTCTCTGGGAATCAGTATCATCATTTGGGAAATGGATTCAATAACCCTAAATGTGTTTTCCAGCTCTAAATCTGAGATCCTATGATGATAACCCAAGGTGATACAGGATCATTTGCAATCTTCTTTTTTGTAAAGAAAGAAGGAGTATGTTTACTATTTGATAAAGGAAAAGAAAGATGGAATCTCTCTTACATTTTGTAGTATGAGATTTCTCTGCAGCTTATGGACTTCAGGGCTTGCCTAGAGTTTCTGATGAGAGAAGAATATAAAATCACTGATCTAGAAGTGGAAGGGACCTAAAAGAAAACCTCTAAAAAGAGTTTGTCTGTTCCAACACTCATATTTCCATATCAGGAAACTGAGGCACAGGGAAGTTAAGTGATCCACCTAAAATCACATAGATAGTAATCATAAAAGACAGGATTTGAATACTGATATTCATACTCCAGAGGCAGTATTATTTCCTCTGAACCTAATGATAAAGTAACTAATAGCATTCATTTTGACTTCAGCAACTCTGGAACCCTAGATGAAGAGAACAAATAAATTTTAGTGACCAAATGAATGTCTCAGAACAATTCCAAGCTATCATGTTGGCAAGAAGGAAAACTAGAAACCAGTGGGAAAGTTGTCTTCATTTTGAAGAATTGTTTTTAAAATTTCTTTAAACCAATAGATTTCTACAGAATGTTGCCTAAGTCCACTTCCATGACTTTTGAAACTTTAGAGATTGATGAGATTAACAATGCATAGAAAATCCACAGCTCTATTGACATTTTGAAATAAAATAAAATTTCATTTTTCCATAAGTGCTCCCCCTTCTTGAAAACAAACTATCCCATCTGGAAAAAAATCCAGCAAAACATGTGTTCCAGCAGCCACATTTGACAGTAGCCCTAATAGTCCCCCTCATTTCCATTTTGAAAAGGGAGCTATGCTTCACCATTCCCATAGCATATTTTAGTGAGAGAGACTCCCTCATCCTCAGGCAAGAGTAAAGGCGATTGACAGCTCCCCTGGCAAGCTGGCAGTTCTAAAGTCCTCAGTCTAAAGAATGGGTTCCAACATAGCCTTCAGAATGAAGACAACTTTTGCAATGGCTGCCAGTCTTTCCTCTTGCCAATTGGTGATTGCATGATAGCTTGGGATCACTCTGAGACATTCATTTGGTCTCTAAAAGGGAATCCAATCTCTCGGAAGAAATTAAAGCAAGTCAGTGAAATGTAAGAGCAGGGACCTTTTTATGCTTTAAGATGATTAATTAGCTTAAAGGAAAAATAAAAGCTCCCCTTTGGAGTCAATACCATAATATTCCACTTGGAGCCATACAAAATAGTAAAGACAACATCTAAGGAGGTCAAAGACTGTATAACAGGGAGGAATTTCTTTTAATCACCAATGGGAACTACCAAAAAGATTCCTTATTAAAGATTTTGTTTTGTTTTTAAGTAGGTTAGGGGTAGGATTGAAACAAGATTTCTCCAGCTTTGTAAGTGTGTGACATTAAGTAAATCTCTTAATCTCTCTCAGCCTCTATTTCCTCATCTGTAAAATGAGGGGTTTGTACTCAATGTCCACTAGGGTTCATTCTAACTCCATATTTTTTGTTCTATGATAATAGTTTAAGGTTATTAGAGTGTTGAGTGAGGTTTTTTTGGTTTGGGTTTTTTTGTTTTTGTTTTTAGTGAAGAAACCTAGGAACTGAAGGAATAAGGGAAAAGTAACATTACCAAAGGTCTTTTAGGCAACTAAATATTCTAAAGAGTAGAGGGGCAAAGAGAGTACATTTCAGGGAGAACACTTTTCAAAGGCATGGAGGTAGGAATGTGGATGTTGACCTATGAGATATCCCATAGAAGATAGACAGTCTTGAAATGCAAACTCCTTGATGACAGGGATTGTGTTTTTGCCTTTGTATCCCTAGTAATTAACAGAGTACCAGGTTCACAAGTCTAGTCCTGACTTCAAATCCTACGTGATCCTGGGCAATTCACTTAATTTTACTCACCATGGTTTGCTTATCTATAAAATGGAGGTGTGAATGAGATAACATAAGTAAGATACTTCACAAATATTAAAGTACAAAATAAATGTCGATCAGCACATTCCATGCAGCTCATGGAGACAATGGTCTCACGCTGACTAGCATTCAATCTGATAAAAGATAATCATGGTTAGATCATCCCAATCACACATTTCCATCTCGAGAGACTTGATAAAAAGTTTAAGAAAGGAAATTGAAGCTGTTCAAACAATTCTAGGTGACTGGAAATAATGCTTTTCTTTCTGCTCCTCCTTTCCTTTTGTTTCCTTTTAAAGTGTCAACAAGGCCACTGGTTTTCTGTGAGCGCCAAGTTCAGGAGCAGTGGCTGGGAAACATCATTTTCAGGCTAATTCATCTCCATAAGTGGCTACAGAGGAATGGCAATAACGTGGAGTGACTTGAAACTGCACACATAAAATCAAGATGAATCTAAACCTCACCTGCTTTTAGTTTAAATTGAGAGCTTTGGCAAAAGGAAGTGAAAGATTAAAGGTCAGTTTATCCTTAAAAATCATGGGATGAGATGTTATTGCATTTTAGTAAACTTAGCCAGATTCCCAAGCAGAAGAATCATTCCACCAATATATTCCAATATAAAAGGGAAAAGTTTTCACTAACTGAAGAGTAGCTTAGACCAAATTGCTTATTCTCTGTTTAGTTTCTAGCATTGTCAACTCTCTACATAGCATCCATTGAGTTATTCTGTAATTATGTCTCAGGGTGACACCTCAATCAACAAATATTTAAAGTACCTACAATGTACTAGGCACTATGCTATGTACTGGGGCTAGAAATATAGAGAATTAAACTTTCTCAAGAATTAAAAATTTTCAAGGAACTTATACTAGAATGGAACCAAGCATTCATTATGGCTCGAAGTTTACGGAAATCTTGGCACCATTCTTCAAAACTGATGGATTTTCTGGATGGCTTTATGAAACAATAGATTCATTTCTGGTCTTGGAGCCATATGGAATTGGGTTCAAAACTTGCTTCTGACACTGACTAGCTACGTGACCTGGGGTAAGTCATTTCAACTCTAAGTCTCAACAAATTCATTTGTAAAACAAGGATTATAATACAGAGGCAGCCTGAGATAGTGGACAGGAAACTGGCCTTGAAGGCAGGAAGTCTTAGGTTCAAATCTGTCCTCCATAATATTTTGCTTACATGACACTGAGCATGTCAACTAATCTTTCAATACCCTAGGCAATCACCTGAGACTATAAGTTGCAGGTGCTGACTTGCATCATTACAGGGAGTTTCTCCCTCATCAAGGTGATCCTTATACCAGTGAAATCACAGTATTGTAGTGTAGTAGCCCTAGTACCTCAGAGTTACTAGATATATTACCCATAATTAGGTATATTTGTATGTGGATATATATAAATATATAGATATCTTTGTGCTAAGCAATGGAGATGCAATGACAAACACTCAGTAGTCCCTTCTATCAAGAAGCTTATATCTCAAAGACACCCCCCACACACACATAAGCAGAAAAAGGTGGCCTTGGATCCTTGTCTTGGAATCCAAAGGGCAGAGGTAAGGGGGAAGTGTATTTCATGCATGGGGGATATACAATGCAAAGGTACAATGATAGGAAATGGATTGTCATGGGCAAAAAACCACAAGACCAATAGTTTGTCTAGACTATGACATGTGCGGAAGAAGGGAATAATGTGTAATAAAGAAGGAAAGGTAGGACGGGTATAGGTTGTAAAGAGCTCCCAATGCCAAAGAAAAGATACTTCATACTAGAAGTTCTTAAGGGGCCACTAGAGTTTACTAAGTTACATGATCAGATTTGTGCTTTAGAAGAATCACTCTGGCAGTTCTGAGAAGGATAGAACAAAGAGGGGGAAAAAATTAAGACTGAATGGCCAATTAGGAGGCTATTTCAATGGCCCAGACAAAAGGTAATGAGAGCCTGAACTCTGTGGTGGCCATGAGGGTAGAGACAAGGGGATGAATGAAAGACATGGAGCAGAGGCAATTGACAAGATTTGGCAATTGATTGGGCACATGAGGTGAGTGATCTTGAAAAATCAAGGGTGACACCAAGGTTATTAATCTGGGTGACCCTACATATGATGGGACATTTCTTTAAATAAGGAAGTTCAGATGAGTGGGTTTGAGGAAAAGATAGGGTCTAGTTTCAGAGATGTTGAGTTGTAGATGCCTATAATTAGCCAGTCATTAAGCATTTATTAAATGCCTACTATCTAGTTTGAGGTGCCCAACAGGCAGTTAGTGATGTAAAATTGGAGCTCAGGAGAAATATTAGAGCTGGATAGATGGTAATAATATGCATATATAAAATCATGAAACCCATGAGAACAGATGGTGTCAGCAAGAGAGAGAAAGCAGAAGGAAAAGAGGATTTAGGACAGAAAATTGGGTCATAAAGTCAGATAGCAATTGTAAAACGTGTTGTAAAGTATTATGTAAATATGATGAAGACAATGGAGAAAGAAATATTGAGAAAGCTCTGAGAAAAATGAAAATTGTTAAAAAAAAAAGATAGTAAATGACCATCTATTGGGGAATGGATGAATAAGTTGTGATATGTGATTGTGATGGAATACTATTACACTACAGAAAAGAGCAAGCAGAATAGTTTCAGAAAAAAACTGGGAAGATTTTTATGAATTGATAAATAAGCAAAATGAGTAGAACCAGAAGAACACTGTAACAGTAGCATTGTAGCAGTGTAACAGTAAAAGCAATATCATAATTATGACCAACTATGAAAGACTTAGTTACTCTGATTAAGACAATAATCCAAGACAATTCCAAAGGACCAGGATGAAAACTGCTATCCACCTCCATAGAAAGAACTAATGAACTTTAAATGCAGATTAAAGTATCTTTTTCACTTTCTTTATATTTCTGGCTTTTTATTGTTGGGTTAGTGTTTGGATTTTTTGTTTTGTTTTGTTTTGCAACATGCTTAATATGGAGGGGGGGAAAATAAATGGAAGTAGTCACAAAGTAAGATGGACACCAGATGACCATTTGAGAAGGATAAAAGGGGAACCAAGCAAGGTCAAACAGGAAAGAATTGTCAGTGAATGAAATTAATTCAGATGTAAAAAAAAAAACCAGCCAGGAACACATTGGCCTAGTTATAAACATTAGCCAGCATGTCCCTAGCTTTGCAATGGATCCTAATGAATTATCCCAAGAGTAGTGTAAAACAATTCATCAGTCTACCATAACTAGAAGAAAATATCCCTTAAGAAAAATCAATTCCCTTTCTTCTTTTTCTATTTTAAGCATGTAACCTTCTGATATGCAATTTGCTTTTGTGAATGAGCCTGCTCACCAGGATAGTTATCATGCATTATGAATTAATAAGTTGGTTTTCTGGTAAATTACTTTCATGTGAGTTTGGGTCATGTGGACCAGTTTTCCTAGGACTAATCATCCTAGCAAAACTTCTAGGTTCCACCAGAACAAACAGGTCAGGGACTATGTATATGCTTATTGATACCACCAAGATGCAGAAACAAAGCCAAGGGCTCCTTGCTGAGCAACCAACAGTAACAGCAACAAATGATAATAATAATCACTAGCACTTATAACATGACTTAAACTTTTTAAAGTGCTTTACCAATATTATCTCATTTTACCCTCACAATCTTCCTTTACCCTCACAACAACCTAGGAAATAGGTCCTATTATTGTCTCCATTTTAAGATGAGCAATCTGGGAAGACCAAATTTAAGCGACTTGTCCAAGATTATAGTTTGAGGTAGGAGACTAACTCAAAGGCATTGCAATAAAATCCATATTTTCACACTAGTGGAAAATGCCTTTCAGTTTAAGGAAAATGTAAAATGGGATTTTTCCACTCTATATATCATTTGTAAAAAATGTGATCCAGACTTTTGTGACTTGACCCCTCTAAGCCTCAATTTTTCCATATATACAAAGACACAAATAAATACATCATCCTTAGGGAAATAGAAGATGTACCAATGGGGAATGGCCAAGAGAAAAAAAACAGAAAACTGGGCAATGGCAGCCTAGAAAGAAGAGAATTATGTGGGGAGGAGAGAACAGTAAACAACAGCATCAGAAGCAAGAGAAAAATAACTTGAGGAATCAAAATAGGCCATTGGATTTAGGGATTAAGAGATATAAAGTAACCTTGGGAAAACTTGGTTTGAAAGTGTGTTAGAATTAGAGGGGGGTGGCTAGGTGGCACAGTGAATAGAGCAGTGGTCCTGGAGTCAGGAGGACCTGAGTTCAAATCCAGCCTCAGACACTTAACACTTATTAGCCATGTGACTTTGGGCAAGTCACTTAACCTCAATTGCCCCTCCCCCCCCAAAAAAAATAATTAGAGGGAAGTGTAGACAGTAAATGTAAATAATTCTTTCAAGGAACAGGAAAGTGACTTCAGGTAAGATTGGAACCTGGTAAAGAAAATGGAGCAAGGAACCTAGGTTCATGTCCCAGATCTGATATGTGGCCTTGAACTCATTTCTCTGAGCTTCATTTTCTCCATCTATCTGATAGGGAGTTGGGACTGTTTAATTCTATATATTTGTGTCTCTAGGACATAGCATAGGGCCTAGCTTTGTTTTGTTTACTTTTTTTCCCTTATAGCTAAGATCTGTAAATGCAGCTGCAGATTTCCACTATTTAGTTTAACTAGAACTTTCTTATTGCTATTCTTTCCCCTCAATACCCTCTCAATTTTTAATCCATGTAACAAATATTTATTGAAACATATTCTATGGCAAAGCATCATTCTAGGGTATTGGGGATACAAAGATGGAGGCCATCCTTGTCCTTCTCATTAAACTTTGTCCTTAAATATATGACATTCCCTGATGGATCCAGAGAAACAGTGGGAAGTTAATCTAAGTAGAAAAGAACAAAATAGGGGCGGCCAGGTAGCACAGCGAGTAAGAGCACTGGCTCCAGTGTTGAGAAGACCTGGAGATCGAATCCCGGGCTCAGACACTTAGCACCCACCCAGAAACACCTGGCCGTGTAACCTTGAGCAAGTTACTTAACCCGATTGCTTATAAAAAAAAAAAAAAAGAAAAGAACAAAATAAGCAGAACAAAAAATAACAATGTGCACAGTGACTACCATGATATACATGTCTATCAAAAAGCTTTTTTTAAGAACCAAGTCAGCTGGACACCATGCCATACAAAGACAAAAGGGAAACAGTCTTCAGCTACATTCACAGTAAGAGAGTAGACTATGGAAGGTGGTTCTGTAAAGAAGATACCAAAGGATCGATTAAATATGTAAACAGAAAGTCAAAAGAGAATCGTGTCACAAAACCCCAGAAAATAGAGAGTATTCAGAAGAAAAAGGGTAGTCAACAGTGTCAAGTGATGCAGAGAAGAAGGATGAGAAGTGAGAAAAAGTCATTGAATTTATCAATTGAGAAACCACTAGTAACTTGGGAGGGCAGTTTCAGTTGAATGATGAATCTGGAAGTCAGATTACAAGTGGATGAAGAGAGAGGAAATGGAGGAAATGAGTCTAGAACTAAGTTTTTCTAGAAGTTGGCTATGAAAAGGAGGAGAACTACAAAATGGCAGCTTGAGGAGATGTTAGGGTCTAGTGAAGGATTTTTTTAGGATGAGGAGAAGCAAAGAAGAGATATAAGATACCTCCACCACTTCTTTGCAAATGAGGGTGGCCAATATCAGAGGTTTTTATGTATTGCTTAGTTGTGCTGAAATTTTTTTTATCTTTTTTTCCTTTGTTATAAGAAATGACTCTCTGGGAGGGAGGGATAAAATAGTAAATACAGGTGATCTTTAAAAAGCTATTAATATAAATATATTTTAGAAAAAAAGACGGGGAAACATAAGTATGTTTGTAAACAACTGAGAATCAGCCAAGTCTAGCAGGATAGAGACACAGAAACACAATGCAGTAATTCAGCAACTTCTTAAGGACAAGGCAGGAAATGTATGGTGAAACAGACTTGTCTGAAAAATATCTAGGGTTTTGAGGAGAGGACAAAGTCTTGAGCTCTATGGTCTCCATGCAAAGAGGGGGGTCAGACAGTTTGCCTCCCCATTTCCCACCAATAACACTACTCTCATATTTCTTTGAAACTCTCCATCATGCCTTGGTACTAGGAACATTTCCCTTCCCCACCCTTTTCAGCTTTCTTTTGTGGCAAACTACAGTTTCCTTACCAAGAAAACCCCAAATGGGGTCATGAAGAATCAGACATGACTGAAATATCTCAACAATATTAGATCGTAAGCTCCTTGAGAGCAGGGACTATGTTTTTTTATCTGCATTTGTACTCCAAGCCCTTAGTATAGTGTCTGATACATAGTTAGTGCTTAATAAATATTTATTAATTGACTGACTACAAACTCCATTTGATATAGTAATTTGATGTGACAATCAAAAAAAAAAAAGCTAGCATGATCTTCTACATGAAGGAATGGTTTGCTTATACGAATAGAAAAGAGGTAGTCCCACTATACTCTGCCCTCATCAGACCTTCTCTGGAGTATGATATTCGGTTCTGGGAGTCGCAGTTTAAGAAAGGCATTTATAAGCTGGAGAGTGTGCAGAAAAGGGTCATGCAGATAGCTGGTGATGGGCCTAGAGTCCATCTCTTGAGAGAATTGGTCAAAAGTATTGAACATTTTTAGCCTGCAGAAAAGATGACTCAGAGGAATGTGATAGCAGCCATCAAGTGTTTGAAGGGCTATTGCATAGAGGAAGCATTAGATATGTTCCTCTTGACTTCAGCAGGAGGAGCCAAGAGCAATGATGGAAGTTGCCACGGTTCAAATTTAGGCTTGATGTCAGGAAAAGTATCCTATTAGAGTGATCCCAAAATGGAATGGGCTTCCTCTAGAGGTAGCGAGTTCCCCTCTCTTTGGAGATCCTCAAACAGAGACCAGATGGCCAGTTGTCAAGTTCGTTATAGCAATGATTCTTCTGTGTGTGGATTGGACTGGATAGCTTTCTAGTTGGGAGGGCTGTCTGAGGCTATCTGGTCCAAACCATTCTAAGACTAAGAACATGGCAGTTGCAGATTCCTCTGTGAGAATCTCCTTGGTTGTGAGTGTCCTTTCTCTCTCTCTTACTCAAACAGTCATCCATATACTTGTATCCTTACATTATAGTATCCTCCCCAATTTAGCTTTCTATCTCCTCTGCTAGCACAGTGCCTTAGGTATAATAGGAACTCAGCTGCTGGCATGAACTGGTTACTAACCAAGCATTTAGGTATATCCTCAGGGTAAATCATGTTTACCAAAGATTATTGCAAGGAGTTTTCTCAGTTTTGTCTTTGCTCTTTGTCTGCAAAGAAAACTCCTGAAAATAGCTCTTAGATTAAGGATATAAAAGTGACTGAGTTGAGCAGCCTTTGAAAGCAGTGTTATGAGAGCAGCAAAACTATGTAGTCCCACTTACCCAACAAAGCTAAATTCTTGAACTGAGTTAGTCTTAAAGCTCTGTAATCAACAAGGTTTGGGTTGTTGTTTTTTTTTTTTAAGTTTTTTGGGTTTGGGTTTGGTTTTATTTTCCCCCACAAAACCAGGGTTATAAAGAGCTCTGCTCAGAACATAGTAATTATCAGCTGCCACCACCCCCAAGTGTTACTTTCCTTCACACTATTTTTTCTTGGAGAAGGTTGGGGGGGTCTCAATTGTCAGCTTGTAATCGGGAAGAAAATTACAAACACTGCTTTTTAAGGAATCCTTAAAACACACATAGACACACAGAGAGAAGCAATTACTCTAAAGAAGAGACATCCCAGGTGGTGTTCTATCTCTGGTGCATCAGTTGCAAAAATTTCCCCACTAATGAATCAGCCCCAGCCACAATAAAATTTTAAAACATAGTTGGTCAGTATGTGTTTATGTAAGAAGTGGAGAAGAGATAAAGGAGTATTATTTAAAATGGAATACGAAACATAAGAAGGGCTTTGAGTATCTATATAAGGCATAAGAAACTCTAGCCCAGGGGCTCTTAATCTTTTCTTGTTTGTCAAAGACTCCTTGGACTATCTAGTGAAGCCTATGAACCCCTTCTCAGAATACCAATTTTTAAATGCATAAAGTAAAATATGTAGGATAATAAAAGAAACCAGTTTGTTGAAATATAGTTACCAACATACTGAATAAAATAAGTCCTTAGTCTCCGGGTTAAGATTCTGTGCTGCTCTAGGCAAATGTCATCAATTTATAGGACTTATAGGAAGAAAACTTAGATATCAGATTTAGTCCAAGGCATGCATTTAACTGGTGAGGAGTAAAAGGTGAGACCTGAGAGAAGAAATGAATTTCCCAAGGCTACAGAGGTAGGAAATAGAAGAACCAAAATTCAAACCAAGTCCCTTGGATACTCAATCTAATTCATACAAATTGGAAGGAATACTACCTCCATACCTTCTGCAGTAAGACATTCCTTAGTCTCTCTGCCCCACCCCCATGCCAGTATCCTATTATCTGTGATAATTAATTCAGGCTATTCACTGGAAGGTCAAATACTGAAACTGAAGCTTAAATGCTTTAGTCACATAATGAGAAGATGGGATACATTGGGAAAGACCCTGATGTTGGGAAAGACCCTGATGTTGGGAAAGATTAGAGGCAAAAGGAAAAGGGGCCAACAGAGGAAGAGAAGGATAGATAATGCCATGGAAACAATAAGCATAAACTTGGACAGTCTTTGAGAGATAGTGGAGGAGAGAACAATCTGACATACTGTGGTATATGGGATCATGAAGAGTTGGATATGATGAAATAACTGAACAACACATACACAAAACTATACATCTATATACATGTATGTGTTGTAAAATATGTGTGTTGTGAAATATATGTGTGTATGTAGGTAGATAGATATAGATATATTTTATAGGACTAATAGGAAGTGTGTTTGTTATCTCCATAATTAGGATATAAACTCAATGTGAATAAGGACTGGTTGATTCTTTGTGTTTGTGCAGTGCCTTGCATTAAATGTTTGTTGACTGATTGATTCAATAGCAGAATCCATCGGAAGTGAAAAGCCCATTGAGCAGCATTGAATGAATCATCTACAAAGCTCCCCCAGAGTCTCAGAATCCCTACAACAGACCCAAACCCTCTTTTTTTATTTAAATTGATATTTTTATCACCATTTTTCCCAATACATGCCTCCCTTCCTTTCCCATCCAAAGAGACATACTTTGTAATAAAGAATTTTTAAAAGAAATAGGAAAAAGAACAGTTCAGCAAAACTGAACAACACGTCAATGAAGTCCAACATGCAGAATGTGGAACATTCTTCAGCAGACTTTAAAATCAAGAACAATGACTTCCATGATTAAGAAATCCCTTAATCTCCCTGGACCTCAGTTTCCTGATTTGTAAAATGGAAGGATTGGACTAGATGGTTTCTGAGGTCTCTTCCAATTTTAAATCTATGTTCCTATTATCTTCATGAAAAAGTATATTCCTGTTAATGATCCAGCTTATGATCCTGATGATAAAGTATAGGACTCTACTTTATTTTATTTCATATGAATATAAAAAGTTGTATCTACTGGAGTGTTTCATTGGTAATGTTGCCATTAACCTAAAACTTCACATATAAATGGTTTTGATAGGCCATCCTTCCATAATTAATGACTTCTTATGCAAAGTAGAACACAACTCAAAGCTGTAGCATCATCTGGCCCATAAAAGGAAAATAAAATACCAGTGAGAAGAATAATAGGCCACACTGCACAGAGAAGCGTCTTTTAACCTAACAAAACCCATGTGAGCAAAAGTAGGCTCCAAACTTTATAGGAGAAAATCTGCCTAGTGTGCAAGTGAGTGAAACAGATGATGGGTAAAAAAAAGTCACCGGCAGATGATTTCCTCCCGGGGGTTCCTTTTATGGCTTATCCTCTTCAAGTACCTGGGGGCCAATGGCTTGGATGACCCACTTTCTTCCCAGGGCTCTCAGGGCTCTCCTACCAAGAACCATTCTGGGCTTCTTGTTGTTGCTCTTCTTATTATCATCCTCTTCCTCCTCCTTCTCTTCTTCTTTTATTTCTCCTCCTCCTCC
>NW_027185889.1:9776524-9823223 GCF_028583685.1 Petaurus breviceps papuanus | reverse complement strand
TGAAAGGTTACATTAGATTAACTTTAATGTCCCTTCCAACTCTAAATCTTTGGTTCTATGAAAAGAAAGCAAGTCTATTCAGATATTTCTCAAACTCAAAATACCATGCACAATCCTAGAATAAGCCTCTATTAATACACTTGAAAGCACTCTTGATGTTATATGAACTACCATTAGTTGTCTGGTTGTATGTATCTATGTATGTATGTAGTGGCACAGTGGACAGAGTGTCAGACCTGGAGGCAAGAAGATTTCATCTTGGTGAGTTCAAATCTGGCCTCCAATACTCCCTAACTATGTGACCAGCTCTGCCTCAGTCTCCTTATCTATAAAATGAGGTAGAGAAGGAAATGACAAACCATTCCAGTATGCAAAGAAGGAAAACCATAAATGGGGTCACAAAGAGTTGTACCTGACTGAAAAACAACTATATATGTGTTTCATGTTTCTATTACCATGAAAAAGTGAAAAGAAATTATTATGCATATAGCATTCAAACTAACACAAAAGAATGCCCAATGAGATCTCTGTGGCTCGGTATTCCCATTATGATAATATCACTTCTCCACAGCTACCCTTCTGCCTTTTTTCCTTTCTCAGCAAATATACCCTCTCCATAACAGAATAAGACCCAGGGAATTGGAAAAGTCAAAATATATTGAGCAACAAAGAGACAAGTTTTGCATAAATATTTACATCTTACACAACAGCTCACAAGTTGGGATATTTTAGACATCTGGGGCATTCGGAATCTCTTCAGGTTGATTTCTAGTCCAAATTTTGTCTGGAAACATGTCTGAGAAAATGTTATTTTTGTTTCCTAAAGTTTCGACTGGATTGCATTAATTTTGTTGGTGGGGGGTGGGGATTTTACTTTTATTTTTTAACGCCTGCTCTAAATCAAGAGTTGCATTCCACAGATGCCATATTTTGGCTGCACTGCTATTATCTCCTCCAAGCCCCACAGCTGTGTCGTTCCCTAACACTGAATGCTGTCCTCGAAAGACAGCTGTTGCTTTTAATTGGCAGGAGTAAAAGAGACAAGCGTTTAGAACTAGTCAGAATGATATGTTGGGCAAAGAATCCATTATAATCCCTTTCTAAACAATATTCATCAAGACAAGACAGTTTCAGTTAAAAATGCCCTGTAGTCAGCAGGTTTATGCACAGAGAGCCGGCTTCATCAGAAAACTAAAGCATATCATAACCCAGTAAGACACTCTCACTTTTCTAATGAGACCAGTGAGCTAGTTCCTCTCCTTTACATATTAAGATCAGGGAAATGCCCATTTCGAGTAACTGGAAGATAAGAAAAACAACTATTTTCATTCCATCTACGTTACTGAGAATGTTATCTGTATTACCTGGGGAAAGCTGTGTCACCTTGGGCAATATCTATTACCTTGGGCAAATTAAGTAACTTTTCTGGGTCTCTGTTTCCTCATCTCTTGTGTCAAATGAAGGCATTGCACTAAATGACCTCCTAGGTCCTTTCCAAGGGTGATGTATAAAGAGCTCAAGAGACATAGTTGAGAGTAACTAATCATTTTATTAATCATGCTAGTGAAGAGGTTACCCACTAAGAGGGTCTGGGTTGCTCTGGAGACTCCAAAATACCAACATGCTGGGTCCTGCCAAATGAAATCAACTCAAGTCTTCTCAGCCAGAGAAAAGTAAAATTTATTAAAAGTTCACTTGCATTAGACACAGAGTAAGTCTGTGCTAGGTCATTCTATGAGCTCTCACAGCATTCTCACTCTTCTATTTCATTCTATGGTGCTCTCACACCACAGGGTGGGGTCTTATATACAGAAGGTTGTGGGAGGAATCCAGGGGTGGTCCAGAGGAGGAGTTTGGGGAGAGTCTTCAGCAGGAGTTAATGAGGTCAAAGAGTGATTAAGGGTGGGAAGTAGCTGGAGGCTACAGACAACAGTGGGCTAGGCCAGTTCTATGGTGGATTGATATTTTTATAGGCTCAAGGGTGGGAAGTAGATGAACAATAGAGGGCTAGACTAGTGACTAGGCTAGTATCTAGCCCCAGCCACAATGTAAGGCTTATTGCCTCACACAAATGCTTCATCAAGTGAAACAATTTAATCAAGAGTCCAAGGGAGGCTCCCAGAGCCTATACCTCAAGCACTCAAGGAGAGCTCAAGGGGGCTCCCAGAGCCCATACCTCATCACTAGGAATAATTAATAAAAGGGGTCAGTGACACTCTCAAATGCCAAAGATCCCTCATGCAACAGACTGAACACTTATTGACCTTGGAAGAGTGGATGTTCCTAAAGGTGGCAATCAACTCTGATTGGCTAGCAATTTCGAACAATGAATATTATCATGAGAGGTTACCCATTCTAATGAGGGGCTAGGGAATGTGCCTTTGATTATGTCATTTACTTCCAAATCACCCCCAACCTTTGGCAGTCTAGACAAAGGATTTATCCTCCTGCCCAAACTTAACTGAGTGGAACACAAAGGGCTAGAATTCACCTTAGATTAAATTCTCTAGTTGAGTGAGGCAACAATCCCAACTAGATAAGATAGCCTAGGTGGGGTAAATGGGAAATATCAGGGATCTCACCAATCATTTGTTTAATCATTTCTCTCACAATTATAAATCTATGATCATATTCACATTATTTTATGTTGAAGAGCTGGCTTCTCTAAATCTCTATAATTTCTCAAAATCTTTTCTCTCTCTTTCTCCAGGCTCCCCCAAAAAGAGTATGACACTAGGTAAGTCCTCTGTCAAAGCAAAAATTGGACTATCTCTCCTATCTAAAGCTCTCATACCAACTCTGTTCCTCAATAGCAGTTTCCAAAATATCCCATCCTTGAAACCTTGGCTACACTTCTATCAGCCTGTAGTGAATTATTCTATGATCTGGTGATAATTATTTCCTTGGATATGCCAATGATTTGTGATTTTCCTAAGTGGAAATACTTTTCCCTGATAATGATTGCCACTCCTTTCATTTATCATTTAGTTGTTGCAGTTTTATGTGTTGTCTTGCTTCACTAGACTATAAGCTACTTTAGGTTAGGGGCTTGTTTTCATCTTCGAATCCCTAGCACTATGTCTGGCACATAGGCAGTGTTCAGTGAATGTTGATTAACTACTGACTAATGGATTTTGAAAACCCTAAAACACTAGATAAATGCTTGCTATTATCTGAAGTCCACTGGTATTAACTTCAGCTGATAGGGACATAAGATACCACTGAGTTGGGTCTTCCACTCCTTTTCTACCTACTATAGGATCTGCAACTATTGTAAATCACACATAGAACTCAAGTTATAGGAATACTAAAGACAGTCAGACTTTAAGGTGATTTTGTGTTGGATATCCCTGGTAACCATTGTTCAGATCTGTTCTCTACACACCCAAAAGAGTTTTTAATATTAACTATTCCCATATGCGCTCAATTTTTGAAAGACAATGTTAAGTGACTAATAGCTGACAATAGCATCATGTAAGTACTTTCAATTAACTCAAGCTGCTCATTGACGCACATAGACACAAAAATCTTTTTTAACACCAATATTCCCCCAGTGAGGCTATATTGCTGTGGATTGTATAAAATCATAATCTGAAACATGATGGAAAGACACATGGTATAAGTAGGCTGCAGAATATTCCCAACAATAACTTGAATGCAAGAAACAGAGAAAAGGGTATTAATCCAGAAAGTACATGATTAGAAAAGGAGATAGGCCAGTAGTGCTAAGATTCTAAAATAACAGATAGAAACATGCAAAAAGACCTAAATGATGGATCCCCCAAATTGATGAATGTAAAACAAAGCAGCTGTTCTGGGGTTACAAAGAAACAGACGTCCTCACTCATCAGAGATGGAAAATGCAAACTGGTAGATGGAATTGTTGGGGAAAGCTATAGGGTTGAACAGAGTAAATGTTACAAAACCAATCATATCTTTTGTACCCAAAAGTCCACTGCTGGAAAAACAGCCTAAAAGTGCTGGAAAATCAAATAATTTTTAAAAAGTGTGTTTAAAGATCTTCATACATCATTGGGAAAAAAAATTAGCTGTTCTGGTGTCCAAAATCAGGGAATGATTATATAAATAGTATTCAGTACATTAGCCCAATGGGACACTATGGTTCAATTAAGAATAGTAAGTATGGGGAAAGATACTATGAAATAATAGGGACAGGAAATCACTGGAGCCATGATTTCATTGGTGAAAGGAACTCCAGGTGGGGAGACTCCTTCTACCAATGCAATCTGGCACCTTTGCTACAATTTATAATCTTAGAGTATTGCCTAGAACACTGAAAGTATGAAATGTTAAATAACTTGCTCCAGGTCACACTACCAATATGTTTCAAAGGTAGGACATTTTCATTATTATGAAATATTTTTTTAAAAAGCTAGAAGAACAAAGCACACATTAACTGGAATTATTTGGGAAACATTGTATGAGAATAGATGAGAACATAATCCTGATGGAAACATGGAGAAAGTTATCAAGCATTTTAATATTTTATATTGATATTAACTTATTTAAATGTAATTAGTCAATAAGCTAGTTTAATTGTTTGAATTAGTACTGCATGTTCAGTTTTTTTCCTGTTCTTTTTTGGTCCTGTGATTTCATTACTACAGCTGAATTCCTCATTAGGAAGCTCCCTATACCAATATAGATTAGGAGCTCTTATGCAACTTGTTATGAAGGGTTTTCTATAACATGACCAAGTTGGGAATGGGTTTTGCTTAGCTATGCTTATATAATTCAAAGTTTCCTTTCTTCCTTTTGCCTTTCTTTTTCTTTCTCCTTCTTCCTTCATTTCTCTCTTCCTTCATTTTTTATCTTTCTCTTCCTTTCTCATCATTCTTTCCTTTCTTTTTTCTTTAATTTCCTTCATTCTTCTGTTCTTTTCTTTCTTGCATCTTTTCCTTCCTCTTCCTTCCTTTTCTTTCTTTAATTTGCTTCATTTTTCCTTTCATCTCTCTCTTTTTCTTTTTTCTTTTCCTTCTTTCCTCAATTCCCTTCATTCTTCCTTTTTTCCTTTTCTCTTCCCTTACTTTTATTTCTGCCCCTCTTTTTCTCCTTCCTTTATTTTTCTTTCTTTCTTCTTTTTGTAGTAAGTAGAAAGATGTAGGAGAGAAAAGCTGATTTTTTTTTTTACTAATAATATATTTTTCAAAAGATTTGCCTGTGGCACTCAGAGTGAGTTTAAGTGATTTGGCCAGGGTTGCACAGCTGGATCTTTTAATGTGTAAGCTGGATCTTGAATCCAGATCTTCCTAACTCTGACTTCAGAACCATTTCTCTATTTGCTATACTGTACAATCTCTTGGTTTTCCAATAAACTATTTATTTTTTGTTCATTTGCTCATTTTTAAAAACCTAGAATCTAGTCTCTTGGATTGGTTATATTACCTATGAAAAATTTTTGTGAGAACATGGACATAAATCACATAGCATATAGTGTTGATGCCTTATGATCTCCCCCAAAGGAAAAAATACCTCCTTCGGTGAGATCATGGAGCTAATGATATATTGTTGTACTGACAAGTGCACATTTGACCTTTCTAGATTTTAAAATAGAACAGTTTAAAGTGGGTACAAATGTTTCTGATTTTTACCTTGTACTTTAAGAAAAAGACTGCATTGTCTAGGGCTTACTGGGGTTGAGGCCTTGACCCTGGTTTTTTTGGTCTTTTTGGTTTTAGTTTTTTTGTCAAGATAATTTTAATGGATTCACAATGAGTTTAAAATGTTTTGGTTTATGTTTATCCCCTGCCCTTTCCTTTTCCCCCCTAAAAAATGTAACATCTCAGAGCTGGATTTCTATGACTTTTTCAAGTTTAGCACCTCTCTCTAAGCCACATCCATTCTTGGTTTTCTGTGCATTGCATTTTGCAACTTTCAATGTTATCTCACTGAATAGCAATTTCAGAAAGTCAGATGGCAACCTCCAGGCCTTGATGTAGGAGTACTGTAAAGAAGTGACAACTTTCACAGAGAAGGATATGGTGAAAAACATAGGGCTGGGAGTTAGAACTGGCTTCTAAGACCAGATCTGCCATTAACTAACTGGGGTGAGCTCAGCCAAGTCACTTCAGCTTTGGGGCCTCAGTTTCCCCATCTATAAAGTGGGTTAATAGATTTGGAGGTAGAAGGGAATTCAAAGGTCATAAATCCCAACCTTTTTCATTTTACAGGTGAAGAAATTGAGACTCAGAAAAGTTAATTCCCTAAGATCCCATAGGAAGTAAGTGACAGGTCCATGGACCCCACATTCAAGATCCTTGTTCTTGTACCACATTGCATCTGACCACAAAGATCTCTCAGCTTTGCTTTCTATGCTCCCTATACCTTTTACCCTGTTTTTTTTTAAATAAATCCTTATCAATATTCTCTGCCTTTACAGAATGAATAATTATTATCATAATTGGGATGATGTTTTCTTTAATCATTCATCTAAATTTTGTGAAAGAATTCCATAAGGAAACAAGATATGAGCATTGAATGAGCTTTTCTTGCAGGGAAAAGGAAACTGTGACCAAAAAAAGATAACTCTGAATAATTTAAACAGCATTTTACTGGTTGGTACAAAAACATCACCTCTTTATTGGTGTCACAGAGGTTCCCTCTTCCTTAGGAAGAAATCTTTCTCCCTTTGGTTTTCAGGTAACAGGGTATTTGTTTTCATTCAAATGGTATCATTACCTCTGCTCTGGAGTCAAAAGACCTGGAACTAACTTGCACTTAGTACCTTTATAATGTAAACTTGGATGAGTCACTTAAATTCCCTACGACTTGATTTTCTCCTCTATAAAATCAGGTAGCTGTACTATAGGGCATCTGAAGTTGTTTTCTGCTCCATACAGATCTATTATCCTAAGAAATAGCTTCAGAAATCCTCTTCTTTGTCCAAAAATGTTCTTTCTACACTGGGAGTTCATCAAGAGCAGGGACCAGATTTTTTTTTTGGCCATAAATATCTCCAACACTTAGCACAGTGTCTGCTACATAATAGGTGATCAATAAATTCTTGTTGACTTGAAATAGACCACCCCACCTCTATGTCTTTTGACTTCCTTTGAGGAACAACTCAAAGCCTTCCTCAATTTTCCCAATTAGCATAACAAAGGATCATAGATTTAGCTGTTGTAGTTGAGTCATTTCAGACTCTTCATGACCCCATTTGGGGTTTTCTTGGGAAAGATATTGGAGTAGTTTGCTATCTTCTTCTCCAACTCATTTTATAGATGATGAACTGAGACAACAAGGGATAAGTGACTTTCCCAGAGTCATACAGCTAGTAAGTTTCTGAGATATCAGAATCCAAGACCACCCCTCTCTTCTTACTATTAGAAGACACTCTGTTTTCCACCAAACAAGCTGTGCCTCGAGCTTGGCAAAACAACAATCCTTTGCACTCACCCTCTGGATGAACATTGCTGCAACTAAATTACAGAACTAATGATCTCTGAGCTCAGGCAGGTACCAACAGGCCCAGACATGAAGCCCTTCTATGAATGGACTTTTGTCACTAGACAACCTTGCTTCACTATTGCTGTCAGCCCTCACTGCTATTGATACACTATACTGTTTGAGTCTTTATCTAGCCACAAATATATAAATCAAGACAGCCCCACTGCCTCAGAACTCCTACTAGAGGAGGCCCCAACATGTGTCTAATTTTTCTCCCCCAGGGGAATAAAGAAACCTTTTTGCCTTTAACCTGTGTGAGCTCTTTGGTATTTTTGGAGTTAACTGTGATTGCAAAACCTCTCTGACTCTTTGGTCATTTGTTACCAGAGTTGACAAAGACCACATTTGAACTCAAGTCTTCCTGACTCCAGGCCCAGCCTTCTATCTACTATCTCACAGAGCTACTCTTGAATGAAGCCAGAAAGGTATGTTGAGGATGCCTTTGACATTTCTCATCTTTGTCTTTAACTGACAGTGTTTTTTGCTGTCATTCAATAATTTTAGTTATGTCTGACTCTCTGTGCCCCCATCCAGGATTTTCTTAGCAAAAATGCTAGGGTGGTTTGTCATTTCCTTCTCCAACTCAGTTTACAGATGAAAAAACTGAGACACACAGAGGTAAGTGACTTGCCCAGGGTGACAGCTAATAAGTGTCTGAGGCTGGATTTGTACTTAGGAGTTCCTGCCTCCAGGTGTGGTATGCTAGGCACTGTACCACCTCACTGCCCATACTAGGTGTTACAGGGGGTGCCTGGTAAATGTTTCCTGAACTAAACAAGTTATATTTCCAATAAGAGACTAATAACAAACAAACAAAAGTCCTATGCTATAGGACAATATTTTGAAGTTTTTCTTAAGAATATGATCACAGAATACACTGCTTGGACTTTCAGTTAATGGGAGAGCATAAAGCAGGCATCATAAAGTCTTAGAATGATGAACGTGTGGATTCAAATCCTGCCTCTGACACTTACTACTAGTAGTATGATGCTGGGCAAGTCACTTAGTCCCTAGGACATTCAATTTCTTCATCTACAAAAATGAAGGAACTGAACCCAATATCCTCTAAATCTATGATCCTGATCCTACAATCCCTTTAAAGATAAAATCAGACATTCAGATAAATGTATCAGCTGCAATTTAAACTTCCATATTCCAAGTAGAGCCTGAATGTGCTGTATCTGCAAGCAAACATTTTGCAGGGATTTTGAGTGCATTTCATCTTTCTCACAAGTGGGCCACATACGGGAATGGCATTTCCTTCTTTGGCCAGAGTCCAAATCTGTGTGTATTTACTGTCTAAGCTGATACCTCTCTTTACCTCCAACATCGAAGCTCATGAAAGTGCTAAGAAAAGTATCCAAGGAAAAAGCAAATAGACTGTTAGAGAATAAAAAAAAAATGTTAGCCTATCTTATCTGGGTGTAGGCAGCTAAGAAATAAAGCTTATTTGTTCTGTAAACCTGGGTCCCACAGTGATTCTCTGGCTTCTTAATTGGACTATATAATCATTTTGCTCTTTATTATGGAAAAAATATCTGTTTCCACTGACATTTGCAACTTTAAAGGTCTACCATATGACATAGTTTTTATTCGTGTAGATAAAGCTGCCTTATTACTTAGCCAGGACTAGGTCAGTCAGACTATGGAGAAAAGGAGGAATTTGTAAATCTGAATTAGAGGAATATTTACAAATTTTGTTTCCACTTTGGAGATTGGCAACCCAATGTTTAGAACATATTAAGAGGTCCCACCCCTAGGAAAAAAAATTTGGGAAGAGTGCCTGCCTTTCCCCCATTATCCCAGTCTTCAGTAAAGGGGATTTTGCCCATTTCCTTCTCACCACATCCCCCTTTTTCCCTGTGTTGAAATTCTGCATCCTCATGGAGTTCTTAACATTCTGCCTGTATCATGAGCCTTTGGGGGACTATGATGAAACCTAAAGGCCTTCCTTAGAATAATGCTTTTAAATGTACAAAACAAATTATATGTAAGTTTAAAAAAAAAAGCAAACCAGTTATATTGGAATGCAATTGTTAAAACATTTTAAATAGGTTTATGAACCCCAAGCTAAGAAGCCCTGCCTTCTCTATCTTCTATCTTTCTGTACTATGAAAGCCCATGGATCTCGAAGAAATTTCTCAGGAATTCAGGAAAGGAACAAAAAAGCTGCCTGTGGAACACATATGAATAAGTTCTTTATCCTCAGTTCATTTTTCACAGATTTTAACCACGGATTGTGGCTAAATCTTCTGATTTTTTTTTTTGGAAAAGTAAAATCAGGAAAGGGAAAAAATTATTCCAAAGAGATTGGAAATGTTGGACATAAACCAATTGTGTTATATTTGGCTCAAGTTTGAAAAAATCAGCTATCTGTTGGAAATCATCTAAATCGCCTATTTCAGTGAGTAAAGAGAAGCATGGAAAAGGGATAAAATTGTAAAAGAAGTCTACTTGGCAATAAATTCTCTCTGGCTTGAAATGAGATGTAGCAATCAAAAGAGTGAAGTACATATAAAGCTGTACATATAAAAAGACTGTTTAGAAACAGGATAGAAAAACCTTGTTTTCTACTGCAGACTATACCTGTATTTATAATGTTGAGTTTAGCATAAAGGGGAATTATTAATAGCTAAATTTTAAAGGAGTCAAAAAGATTTAGTTGGAAGAGTTAGAAATGAGAAGGCCATCTGAATCTGGGAGAAATGGTGTCAAAAGACCTTCAGGTCACTAAAAAAGAAAATGTACACAATTAGACCACGTCACCACAGTCAAACTAGGCTAACGGAATAAAAATACTCCAGAAATTGATGTAGTGTCATCCCTACCACCCAGTGATGACCTTAATTAAGTCAGAGAGACTGCCTAATGATGCTAGCAAAGGTAAATTGTAGAAGCTAGATGACAAAGTAGATAGGGCACTGAAGTTGGAGGCAGGAAGATTTGAGTTCAAAGTTGGCTTCAGATTATTATTTGCTATGTGACTTGGGAGGCACCAAGGTGGCTTAGTAGCTATAGCAGTGGTAACGGAGTCAGGAAGACCTGAATTCAAATCCAACTTCAGATGTACACTAGCTGTGTGACCTTTGTCTCAATTTCCTCATCTCTAAAATGGAGATAACAAGGATCACATGAAATATTTACAATTTTTTTTGCCCAAATTGTTAGCCTAAATCCATTGGAGAAAGAAATGGCAAACCATAATCCCATGGACAATATCAGCATGCTATGATGAGTCATGAAAAGTCAGATACAACTGAACAAAAAATGTCAGTCTCATTCAACCTCAGTTTCTTCATCTGTAAAATGGGAATAATAATAGTCCCTACCTCCCAGGATTGTTGTAAAGATGAAATAAGATAATGTATGTTAGGCTTTTTGTAAACATTAAAGCACTCTGTAAATCTTGCTGTTACTATTATTAGTGTTATTAAATTATTATTTATTTTTATTTATTACCATTTTTAATTATTTGTTTATGATTAAATTATTAAATTAAATCATATACTTTGATTTAGTCAATGACTTGACTCTAGTGAGTCAGGAAAAAAGAGTAACAAGAAAATATGGGTTGCCAAGATGCCTACTTTTCCTATATGTCTTCAATTTCTTGCCCTAAAGAAGGCTAGAGAGCTGAGCCAGCAGTCAGAAAGACCTGAATTCAAATCCAGCTTCAGACACTTAACTAGTTGCATAACCCTGGGCAAGTCACTTACCTCAATTTCTTCCCTTTCCACACCCCCAAAGTCACCCCTTGGTGCCTTCCCCTTTCTGATTATTCAATTCAATAGACATTTATTAAGTGCCAAACATTTAATTAAGTGCCATTTATTAATGTGTCAAGCATTGTGCTAAGCACTTGGGGACACAAAAACAAGCAAAAGACAGTCCCTGCCCTCAAAGAGCTTACAGTCTAATGGGGAAAGACAACATACAAACAAATACAGACAAAGCAGGCTACATACAGGACAAATAGGCAATAATTAAGAAAGGGGGGAAACCTCTGGGATTAAGAGGAGATGGGACAGGTTTCCCAAAGAAGGCAGGATTTCAGTTGAGACTTAAACGTTTGTACATAGTTGTTTTCTTTTCATGTTATCTTCCCTATTAGAGAAATAGTTTGGGGGCCTTTCTTTGTATGTCTAGCACTTAGCAGAGGGCTTGTCTCATACTAGTATCTTAATAAATACCTCTTAATTTGAGTTTACTTAAATATTGACTAGACTTTGAAGTGGAATTAGGTTCCCTGAAGGATCCCAGAACCCTCCTAACCCACCAGACAATTTGGAACTTCAGGGATAATACCAACTTCATAGTCCTCTAGTCTTTTTAAGCTTTCCAGAGCACTCTCCTCATAAACACAAAAAGATTGCAATCAGCACTTGTAGAAGGAGTTCCCACACCAACAAAATCACAGAAACTGATGTAAAGTTGTGGGGCCTTTCTTAAAATGTCCATGAGCAAAGTATGGTCCAATAAAAAAGTGGGCTGGCTCAGGAGTAAGGGAACTTGGGTTCAAATTACATCTCTGACACTACTTCCACGACCTCAGGAAAATCCTTTGCATCTTACTTTCCTCATCTATAAAATGGGGCAGTCAAGTGGAACAAGGGGATTGAACCAGATGGCCCCTACTAGCTCTAAATCAATAACCTTATTATTTACCTCTAGTGTGACCCTAAACAAGTCACCTTTTGAGGACTCATTTCTGTAAAAGGAAGGGGCTAGTCTCTAAGATCCCTATCAGTTCTCCAGTTCTGTTCTTAAGAGAAAAACATGAGAAAAAATGTCTACTTCACAATTACATTTACAAAAGTTCTTTTCCCAAGGTCAAGATTCTTTATTAATTTTGTAACTTTGTTGGCTGCTCTGAATAAAGGCATTTGTAAGTTTTTTCCAGTTATCTTTAGAATAGTTTAAATTGTTCTCTAGCATTTATATAATCAGCAAGAGATAATCAGATGATCTTTTTTTTTTTTTCAAACAAAGGCCTATTTCCTGTTCATTATGCCCATTATGTTTACTTATGTTATAAATCCCACTTCTCCCACTGAAGGTCCTCTGTAGATTGGTACAGGGTTATTTTTCACCTTTTACAACCCATTTTTCTTGTATTTGTATAAATGTAAATTCATCATAGCTATGACTCAATCCAATCTAATTCAAATAAATTCAGGCATTTAGTAAACGTGTGCCATGTGCCAGGCACTGTGCTAGCTCTGGAGACAAAGAAACAAAAAGGAAACATTCTTGGCCACTGAGGATTGTCCATTCTACTGTTTGGCTATAACAGGGACTTGGGGAAGTAAATGCAAAGTATAGTCAAAGCAATTTCAAAAGGGAGAGAGTGGGGAGGCTAGGTGGTGCAGTGAGTAAAGCGCAGGCCCCGGAGTTGGGAGGACCTGAGTTTGGTTCCAGCCTCAGACACTTAACAGGCACACACACACACACACACACACACACACACACACACACACACAAATACTAGCCGTGTAACTTTGGGCAAGTTACTTAACCCCAATTGCCCTCCAAAAGGCAAAAAAAAAAAGGGGGGGGAGTACTGAGAACTAATGGGAACTTATAAGGCATCTAGTTCAACCTTTTCATTTTAAAGGGAAGGGAACAGAAGCTAAGAGGTTCAGTGATTTGCCCAAGATCACCCAGGTAGTAAGTTTCAGAGCCAGGATTCATACTTGGATCTGGTTATGCACTTTCCACTGGACTATCAAGTCTTAGGACAGCCCCTTCTAGGATTTGGCATCTGCTTTGTGCTTGGAAGGAAGTTAAGAGAAGATACATTCCACTCATGGAGGATCACTTGGGAAGAAATGGGATGTTATATACAGTGAACAGCTAACAGGCCAGTTTGACTAGAATGGAGGATAGGTAAAGGGCAATCATCTGAAATTACACTGAGGATGTAGGTGGGAAACAAATTTAGAGGCATTTAAATTCCAGATTGTGGATTTTGCATTTTATATTGTGGGTAATAGGGAACTATTGAAGATTTTTTAGTGGTAGTAGTATATGTTCTGACCTATATTTTAGAAAAAAGAGTTTGGTCATTTTGTAAAGGATAGATCTTGATCATTTCTATAAGAAATTGCAACCTATAGCCACTTTACTGAGCAATTTTGTTATTCGTGTCTCAGTAAAAAATATCATAAATATCACAAGAATTTAAAATACTTAATATTCTTTTATGTTCATTATGTGGGTTTCCCACATGTTCACTACCATCTTTATAATCCAGAGTTAATGTTAATAACTGTAATTATCTGTATGCCCTAATGTAATGGAAGAACAAAGTCTGTAAGGGACAATCCTCTGAATCAATCTTGTGCCTTTGCTAAGCAACAGTAATACCATTGCTAATTACCATATTCCATATGGTTCAGACTACTGCTTCTGATCTTCAATAGCTCTGTTATGGCAAGCTCCTGGAAGTCATGCTTCCAAATCTCCACTGGGGTTCATCCTGTCTCCCTCCAGTTCTACCTTTCCATGAAACTTCTTGGAAAGTCTTCCACTATTTGTCTGCCTCCTCTCTCCATTCAATTCAACAACAAATATTTATCAAGCCATGCACTATGCTAAGCACTAGGGATATAAACACACAAACATCCCCTGCCCTCAAGGGGTTTACATTCTACTGAAGGAGTCTATATGACCATATTAAACAGATGATATACATACACCAATGTCTAATTTATTCCAAGAAAAGTGTTGGTTCAAAATTAGGAAAACCATAAACAATAATAGATCATATTAATACTAAAAATAATAAAAGTCATTTATCACCTCTCTGTTGCTCTCCTGAACTTCATGATCTCTAAAAGTTTATTATCCTACAAGATAATATTAACTCTGAAATTCACACCTGCTCAGTAGTCTGTAAAAACATGAGAAAAATGTCTACTTCACAATTCCATTTACAAAAGTTCTTTTTCCAAGGTCAAGATTCTTTATTAATTCTTTAACTTTGTTGGCTGCTCTGAATAAAGTTATTTGCAAGTTTTTTCCAATTATCTTTAGAATAGTTGAAAGATTTAATATTATATTACATATACAATATTATATAATCAACAAGAAATAATCAGATGATCTTTTTTTTTCAAACAAAGGCCTATTTCCTGTCCTGAAGTCCCTCCCTCCCTCTAGACCACCCCATCAAAACCTCATCTCCCCTTCTTTTTATATGCTGCCTTTCCCTATTGGACCATGAGCTCCTTGAGAATAGGGATGGTCCTTTGCCTTTCTTTGTACCCCTAGTGCTTATTTAGCACAGTGTCTAGCACACAACAGGCACTTAGTAAATATTTACTTAGTGTTTGGTATGTGTAGACCAACTAAAAAAAATCACATGACTAAATCAACTGATATAGAAAAGGTTTATGACAAAGCACAATACCCATCTATATTATTTTAAATTTATTATTTTACTACATTTATATTATTTTAAAAATTATGAAGAATAGGAATCATTGTACTGTTCCTTAATGTGATAAATAGCATCTATCTAAAACCAAGTGGCATTATCTATAATAGAAAAATAGCAGTGGCCTTTCCAATAAGATTAGAGGTAAAACAAGGGTATCAATTATCTTCATTATTATTTGATATAATTCTAGAAATGCTAGTTATAACAATAAGATAAGGAAAAGAAATCAAGGGAATATGCAAAAAGCTAAATAAGGAAGTAGAATTACTGCTTTTTGTAGATTACATCATGGTTTACTTAGAGAACCCTGGAGAGTTAACTAAAAATTAATTGAAGCAATTAATAATTTCAGTAAAGTAGCAGGTTACAAAATAAAGCTACAAAGATTATTAGCCTTTCTGTATGTTATCAACAAAACCCAGCAGGAAGAGATAAAGGAATAAATCACACTCAAAAATAATTACAGAATGTATAATATATCTAGGAGTACAGCTAATAAGATACATATAGAAATTATATAAACACAAGTACAAAATAATCTTTACAGAAATAAAGATGGATTTAAATAATTGGAGAGAAAATAATTGTTCGTGGTTTGGTTGTGCAAAAAAAGTGACAATATACTCAATTTATAGATTAAATGCCATACCAGGCTATCAAGCAGTTACTTTATTGAAATAGAAAAATAATTATAAAATTTAGCTAGAAAAATAGAAGTTAAAGAATCTCAAAGGAATTAATGGCAGGGGGAAGAGGGAATAGGAAAGGAGAATAGCTAACAATACCAGCTGTCAAATTATATTACAAAGCAGTACTCAGCAAAATTATTTGGTACTGATTAAAAATAGAAAAGCTGGTCAGTAGAATGCATTAGGTACACAAGACCCCAAATCAACCAAACATAGCAGCATAATGTTCTTTAAACCTAAGGATCCCCACTGTTGGAGTAAGAATTCACTTTTTAACAAAAACTTCCTAGAAATCTGAAAAACATCTGGCAGAAATTGGGTCTAGACCAATATCTCATACTATATACACCAATAAGATGTAAATGAAGATAAGACATAGATATAAAATACTATAACAAACAAATTACAGAAACAGTGAATGAGATACTTTTCAAAGCTATGGCTAGGAGAAATGTTCTTTACCAAATAAGGGATAGACAGAATTACATTAGATGAAACAGATCATTTTAATTAGATGAAATTGAAGTGTCGGTTTTTTTTTTCCCCTAAGCAAAATCAATGCAATTGAAGATAGAAGAGAAATTGTTAATGGAGGGGAAATACTTGCAGCAAATTTCTCTGAAAAGGATGTGATATCCAAGATATATAGGGAATTAATATAAATATTTAAGAACTAAAGTCATTTCCCAATAGATAAATGGTCAAAATGAAATGAAAGGATGGAAGACAAAGGATCAACATTCATATTTTTAAAAATATGCCAAATCACTAATAAAAGAAACCAAGTTAAATAATTCTGAGGTGCCATCTATTACTTTTCAAATGAAAAGCCACAATTGTTGGAAGGGTTGTTGGAGGAAAGTCACGCAAATGCATATTGGTGGTTACAAATGCAATTTTTAACTATGCCCAAAATCATAAAATTTGCATATCCTTTGACACAAAACACCACTTCTAGGCTTATACTCCAAAGATGAAAAGTATGTTTTTGTATTTGTAAAATATAAAAGTATGTCAAAATATTTAAAACAGCAATTTTTTTGCAGCAAAAAAAAAAAACATTTACACTATATGCATTTTGAATGCACTAGTTATTTGCATATTGCCTACCCCATTAGAATGTGAGTTCCTCAAGGGCAGATTTTTTTTACCTCTCTTTGCATCTCCAGCCCCCAAAACAGGTCCTGACACATAATAAGTACTTAGTAGATATTTGTTGACCGAATGACTAGGTGCTCATCAATTGGGAAGTTTGAACAAATTTTGTTGTATGAACCTAATAAATACTATTGTGCTAAAAGCAATGTCAGAAAGAACAGATTCAGAGGAACCTAGGATGATTTCATAGCTGTTGGTAAAGAATGAAGTCAAAAGAATAAGGAGAATAATTTATATGAGTACCACAGTGTTTGGGAAAACAACTGTGAAAGAATTGAAAACATTAAGATTAAAAAAAAACACAACTGTGAAAGAATTAAAAACATTTAAGATTAAAAAAAAAAATCACAGAATATTGACAATGATATGCATTTCCCACCTCATAACAGAGACATGTAGATGTAGAATAAGACATTTTAAGACATGATCCCTTTGTGGATTTGTTTTGCATGATTTTGTCTATTTGTTTCAATGGAGGACTTTTCTTGCCTGAGGTTGAGGGACTGAGGGGTGGTGGGAAATGGAAAAGGGAATATTAAGGAAGGTCAGCAATAATTATAGGAAAAAATAGAAAAACAAAATACTTATTAATGAATCAAACAGAAATGAGCAGAAGATATCAGAATGGGACAAAGAGAAACAAGGCAATATTGGAACTACTATGTTAAATTTGAAATGTACCAAAAAAAAAAGTTGTACATAGAAGATGCTTGTGACAATACATAGTCCTCTTTTTCTGTTTTTTACTTATATAGTGAAATTCATATTAATGGATGTTTCCAGGTTTATAATATTAAAAAGGAAAATTGTTTTAAAAAGAATGAGCATTACTTATCTTCATCCACTCTGCATTCCAGTCAAATGGGCCTATTTGCTTCATTAGACCCTACTCTCTCCTAGATGTATTATCCTTTATCTTGCCTCCCTCTATCAGCCAAACTCCCAGGGCTATTGGGGAGGGGAGTAAGGAAAGCTATGAACCTTATTGCCTAGAAATCCAATCCTTTGCCTCCCTCTTCAGCCCACTACAGTCTGACTTCTGACCTTATCATTCTACTGAAACCATTCTTTCTCAAGTTACCAATGATCCAATAACTTTTCCTCAGTTCTCATTCATCTTGATCTATATACATTATATATCTACATGTATCTATATATGCACATATACATATTTCTGTGTATGTACACACACACACACACACACCACATATATATACATCCCACATCCCCAGTCTTTCCCCTGATTTCTAGTCATTTCTCTCCTATTGGACTCTTCAAATTATATGTCCCAGAGACATGTTAAACTCAACATAGTCAAAAGAAAACTCGATTATATAAGAATCAGTTATTTCATCTGAATCACAGATGAGAAATTACTAAAATGACTAATATCTATCTCATACTTATCTCAGAATAAATGCTTAATAAATGCTTGTTAACTGAATGATTGAGTATTGTGAGGATCAAATTTTTTAATGAGTTTTGTGGGTTTGCTCCGCACTCATGTCAAATTCCTACTACAAATGTGTATAAAGTACCTTTGTAAACCGTAGGTGCCAATTGTTATTCAGTATGTCAAAGGAAGTTGAGGGCAGTGGTCCCTTGGAGTGAAAGAGAAGGGTATTATCATACCTCTCACTTGTCCTTTCTCTTGATTGCTAAAGCAATCATAATTGACTATGTGCTATTATGTCTCTACACTCTTATTCAAGTGATATTTCATTTGATAACTAGTGGAGTCAAAGCCAGATGAAAAGAACTCAATCATAGAGTTTATTGAAGCAGTTTTGAATTTTCTGTTTGCTATAAAACACCTTCTTTTCCCTTTTATTGTCCTCATGTGTCCACAGACTAATTATAACAATACCTCAGTCATCTGCAACAAAGCAGGACAGCATCCAGTATTTCATTTTCTCCACTCTTTATAAAAAAATGGGAAAGATGGCTATGGTGGGTCAGCAGTAAGAGTTTGCATAACCATTGCTCAGTCATGGACATTATTGGATGAGTCACTTTGGAAAGATGAGTATTGTGAAGAGGAGGATAATGGAACGAACAGTATAATGGAATGAACTCTCTTTTCCTGGAGTCAGAAAATAAAAGTTTGAATGCTTTAACAACTATTTACTATTTCTCTGACCATATGGATGATTCTCTTGACTTTTCCAAATCTGGGTTTCCTTAGTTGTGTAACAAAGGGGCAGGTGCAGTTAGATACTAACCCTACCAGCACATTGGCTTAGAATGTATTCTCTCATCTCCACCTCTGTAGAATTCTTAATTTAGGATTATTGAGGAAAAGCCAAGATGATGGAGAAAAGCCAGAAAGTTGCCTGAGCTCTCCCTAGTTTCCCTCAGAGCCAATGTTAAATCAAGCCTCTAAACAGATTCTGGAATGACAGAACCTATAAAAAGATGGAGAGAAACAACTTCCCAGCTTAGGATAACTTTGAAGAACTTTAGAAAAGGTCTTTGGTAAAAAGGGAATGGAGTCCATCATTGACGGTTTCTGTTCTTAGTCACAAGCACAGACTAGCAGCCAAGGCCTCTCAGTCCTGGCTCAGCAGACTAATGGCACAATGGGCCATCTATGAGGTCTCCAGCCCCAACACAGAAGACACACTGTCAGTCTCAAACCCCCTCCCCACACATACACACACCACAAGTACAACTAGACTAGGTCACCCCAGCACAATGGGCAAGCCTCAAGCACCTGAGACCCCAGCACAGAAAACCAGTGAGTAGGCTTCTAGCCTCCCAGTGCAAGAAGCTTGGAACAGTGCCTCCTGTGTCCTAGGAGTAGAGTTGAATCTTAAAAGTCACAAAATAAACTAAAAAATAGACCAAAAAGAAAATAAAAGAGTCCTGACCATAGAAAGCTACTATGGCACCAGGAAAAATCAAAACAAACTCAGAAGAGCACAACAATGTCAAAAATGTATGCATATAAAGCTTCAAAAGGGAATATAAATTGATTTCAAACCCAAAAGACCTTTTTTGGAAGGGCTCAAAAAGGATTTTTAAAATCAAATAAGAGAGGTAGAAGAAAAAGTAGGATAAGAAATGAGAATTATGCAAGAGAGAATCAATACCTTGGAAAAGGACTGAAATTGACTGAAGGAAACATTTCCTTAAATACAATTGGCCAAATGGGGGGAAAATGTACTGAAGAAAACTCCTTAAAAAAGTAGAATTAGCTGGGGCAGCCAGGTAGCACATAGAGTAAGAGCACCGGCTCCAATGTTGACAAGACCTGGAGATTGAATCCCGGGCTCAGACACTTAGCACCCACCCAGAAACACCTGGCCGTGTAACCTTGAGCAAGTTACTTAACCCCAATTGCTTTAAAAAAAAAAAAAGTAGAATTAGCCAAATGAAAAAGGAGATACAAAAGCTAAATGAATAAAATAATTCCTTAAAAATTAGAGTTGGGAAAGTAGAAGCTATCAAGAATCAATAAAATAAAATCAAAAGAATGAAAAAAATAGAAGATATAAAATACCTCATTGGGAAATAGATCCAAGAGAAATAATTTAAAATTATTGGACAACCTAAAAGTCACAATAAAAAAAAAATGGACAGCATTTTTCAAGAAATTATCTAGGAAAATGCCCTGATACCCTAGAATCAGAGGGTAAAATAGTCATTGAAAAAATCCACCAATTACCTCCTGAAAGAGATCTCAAAATTAAAATTCCAAGAAATTTTGTACAAAATTCTAGAATTATCACGTGAAAAAGAAAACACTGCAAGCAGTCGGAAATATACAATTCAAATATCAAGGAGCCACAATCAGGATTACACAAGACTTTGCAGCTTCTACATTAAAGGATCAGAGGTTTTGGAATATGATTTTCCAGAAAGCAAAGGAGTTTGTATTACAACCAAGAATCAAATACCCAGCAAACCTGAGCATAATCTATCAGGGGGAAAAAATGGATTTTCAATGAAAAAGTAGACTTTCAAACTTTTCTGATGAAAAGACCAGAGCTGAACAGAAAATGCAATCTCCAAATACAAGACTCACGAGAAGCATAAAAATGTAAAGAGGAAAGTAAAAAAATGTTAACTATGTACATCCCTACATAGGACGGTGATACTTATAACTCTTGAGAACTGTATCTCTTAATAATTAGGGCAGTTAGAAGGACACATAGACAGAAGGTGTGGGTATAAGTTGACTTTGATGTGATGATATTAAAAAAATAAGGAGTGAGAAAAAGGATCGTACTGGAAGAAGAGGAAAGGGGGAGGCAGAATAGAATAAATTACATTAGATGAAGAGGTGCAAAAGACCTATTAGAGCAGAGGGGAAGAAGGGAGGGGGGTGTTATCGGAAACTTACTCTCATTGAATTTGGCTCAAAGAGGGAATAATAGCATGCAACCTCAGGTGGGTATAGAAATTTATCTTACCCTATAAGAAAATAGAAGGGAAAGGGGGAAAGAAAAGGGAGGGGTAGGCTGATAGAAAGAAGAACAGACTGAGGGAGGAGGTGGTCAGAAGCAAAACACTGGTGAGGAGGGACAGGGTAAAAAGAGAGAGAAAACTATAAATGGGAGGAAAATAGGATGGAGGGAAATACACAGCTAGCAATCATAACTGTGAATGTGAATGGGATGAATTCTCCCATAAAATGGAAGCAGATAGCAAAGTAGATTAAATACCAAAATCCTATAATATGTTGTTTATAAGAAACACATTTGAAGCAGAGAGATACATATAGAGTAAAGGTAAAAAGCTAGAGCAGAATATGTTATGCTTCAGCTGAAATTAAAAAAAAAAACAGGGGTGGCAATTCCAATCTCAGACAAAGCAAAAGCAAAAATAGATCTAATTAAAAGAGGTAAGGAAGGAAACTACATCTTGATAAAAATTACCATAGATAATGAAGCAATATCAATGCTAAACATACATGTACCAAATGGTATAGCATCCAGATTCTTAGAGGAGAAGTTTAATTATTTACAGGAAGAAATAGCAAACTATACTAGTGGGAGACCTCAAGCTACCCCTCTCAAAACTAGGTGAATCAAACTACAAAATAAACAAATAAAAAGTTAAGGGGGTGAATAGAATTTTAGAAAAGGGTAGATCCCTGGAGAAAATTAAATGGGAATATAAAGGAATATACCTTTTTCTCAGTAACATGTGGCACCTACACAAAAATTGACCATGTATTAGGGCATAGAAACCTCACAATCCAATACAGAAAGGCAGAAATATGAAATGCATCCTTTTCAGATCATGATGCTATAAAAGCTACATGTAATAAAGAACCATGGAAAGATAGACTAAAAGTTAATTGGAAGCTAAATAATCTAATCCTAAAGAGTGAGTCAAACAACAAAACATAGGAACAATCAATAATTTCATTAAAGAGAATAACAGTAATGAGACAACATACCAAAACTTCTGAGATGGAGCCAAAGCATTTCTTAGGGGAAATTTTATATTTCTTTTTTTAAACTTTTTTTTTGTAGAGGGAGGAAGGCAAGGCAATTGGGGTTAAGTGACTTACCCAAGGTCACACAGCTGGGAAGTGTCAAATGTCTGAGGCCAGATTTGAATTCAGGTCCTCCTGACTCCAGGGCCAATGTTCTATTCAGTGCACCACCTACCTCTCCTGAAATTTTATATTTCTAAATTCTTACATGAATAAAATAGAAAAAGAATAGATCAATGAATTGGGCATACAACTAAAAAAGCTAGAAAAAGGACAGATAAATGTAATGGTAATGGAATTTAAAGGTCCCTTTGTATTGACTTGGTTTTCAGATTGTGTTAAAACCCAGAGCTTGTGAATTTCACTTGTGGGATGGACTTGTTGACATGAAGAGAGGGGGCTGAACTTGGAGGAGCTGGTGCCATGGATAGAAAGGCCCAAGGAGAGAGAGTCCAGAAGAACTTTTGGGAGCAGCATCGTGGACGGAGAGGGAGGGGGGGAGGGACAGGGAGACGGAGATGGAGAGAGGGAGAGAGGGAGAACTACCAGCCAAAGCTACCAGACTGCAGAGGGCCAGTTGGAGCTGCCCAGGACTTTTGAGAACTGTCACCCAGAGCTGCCAAGAACTAAGGAGGCATGACTGTGGTACCAGTATATTTTCTGTCTGTTTTGATGTTACTTTGCCAGACAAGTCTGCTGGTAAAGGACCGTGCTGTTGTTGCAGAGGTCCTGGAAACTTGGTGTTGGCAAAGAAACCCTGAAAGAGGATTTTTTTGTTGTATGTTGACAGAAATCCTGAAGGAGGGTCTTGCTGATGTTTTCAGGGGTCCTGAGACTGTTCTGCAGGCTGAGAGTGAATTGATGAGGACACTGGCAATGTATATTGTGGCTTTGTTAAGCTTTGTTTCCCCAGGAACAGAGATTGCTGAGAACTTGCCTCGGGTCAAGATGAAGAAAAGACCTCTCCTTGGGTACTGAATACTGTGGTGATATACTAACCTTGTTGTGGCTTAGGGGTAGATGGCCTTTTTGCTCTCCACTTCCCCTTTAGGAAGGTGTTTGGTGGTAACTGATAATTGTAATTCAATTGTGATCCAGAGGTACAGTACTTTGATTTTTGTGCTTTGTGACTGACCAAATGAATGTACTTTGTTTATTATTGGAAACTAATCTCCAGTTGAATAGAGAGAAGACTTTGTGATTGACTAAAAGAATGTACTGCCTAGGCATGGAGTACTTGGACCTTAGTACTTTGTGACTGAATTGAGGACTTACTAAATTATTGAGTTACACATGGTGAATGCTGTATTTTGATTTTCTTTGAATGTCTTTCCTTGATCAGTCACTGAACAAATGGAGTTTGCTATGCTCATAATCCAAACTTGGAAGTTGCTTTTGCTTGGCATTACAATGAAAAAAAAATCCCCAATTAAATACCAAATTTAAAATTCTGAAAATAAAAGGAGAGATTAATAAAAACAATTGAACTAATAAATAAAACTTGTTTTATTTTATGAATATTAAATTACTTTATGAAAAATACAGCAAAATAGATAAACCTATGGTTAATTTGATTTTTTTAAAAAAGAAAGGATAAAAGCAAATTACCAGTATCAAAAATGAAAAGGGTGAATTCACCAGTAATGAAGAGAAAATTAAAGCAATAATTAGGAACTGTTCTGCCCAACTGTATGCCAATAAATCTCACAATCTAAGTGAAATGAATGAATATCTACCAAAATATAAATTGCCTAGATTAACAGAAAAGGAAATAAAATACCTAAATAACCTGATTTTAGAAAAAGAAATTGAACATCAATAAACTGCATAAGAAAAAGTCTCCAGGGCCAGAAAGATTTACAAGGGTATTCTAACAAATGTTTAAAGAACAATTAATTTCAATACTATATAAACTATTTGGAAAAATTGGCAAAGAAGAAGTCTTACAAAATTCCTTTTATGACACAAACATGGTTCTGATACCTAAACCAGGAAGAGCCAAAACAGAAAAAGAAAATTATAGACCAGTTTTCTTAATGAATATTGATGCAAAAATTTTATATGAAATATTAGCAAAGAGATTGCAGCAATTTCACCACCAAGATAATACATTATGACCATGTGGGATTTGTACCAGGATGCAGGGCTGGTTCAATATTAGGAAAACTATCAGCGTAATTGATGATATCAATAATAAAACTAACAGAAATCATATAATTATCTCAGTAGATGCAGAAAAAAATTTTGACAAAATATAGTACCCATTACTATTAAAAGCACTAGAGAACATAGGAATATGTAGAGTTTTCCTTGAAATGATAAACAGTATCTATGTAAAACCATCAGCAAGCATTATATGTAATGGAGCTAAACCAGAAGTTTTCCCAATAAGATCGGGGTAAAACAAAAATGCCCATTATCATCTTTAGTATTCAATATTGTACTAGAAATGTTAGCTTTAACATTAAGAGAAGAAAAAGAAATTGAAGGAATTAGAATAGACAATGAAGAAATTTAGTATTATAGATTGGAGCTATAAGGGACCTTAGAGATCATCTTAAGTCTGCACTCCAATTTGCAGTTGAACAAAATTGAGCCCCAGAGAGGTTAAATAAATTGCTTAAAATAGTATACACAATCTCATCAATGAAGAAAGAAAGAGAAAAAGGAGAGAGAGATAGAGACAGGGCAGGGGGAGGAGGAAGAGGAGGGAGGAAAGGAAGGAAAGAAGAAAGGACAGAGGAGGGAAGGAGTGAGGGCAGGAGGGATGAAGGGAAGAAAAAAAGGAAAAGAGAGAAAGGAACTGAATGCTCCTGGGTGAAGTTATATTCAGAAATTATTATAATGTAACAACAAAAGATAGCAATACAAAAGACATGGGTGATTTTTTTTTTAAGAACTGGATCATAGATCAAGGGTTTGAAGGGATCTCAGAAACCAGATAGTGGAATGTTCTCATTTTACAGATGAGGAAACTAAGGCACAGGGAGTTTCTGGAATCTTCCCAAAGTCACACACATAATGATAGCCAGAGGAGAGCATAGAGGATTTGAACTCAGGTCCCCAGATACTAGAGTAGGTGCCTTTTCCACTAATCTGCATTGCTTTCCTCCATTTCTGCAGCACAGCTTGCCTTTCTAGATCTCTCCTAAGCCACGTAGCCATATTATTTTCAGTGGAGAGCACAGAATGAAAAAGACTATATGTGTGTGTGTGTGTGTATGTATATGTATACACACACATATATGTCGTTTCAATAGCGAAACAATATCAGCCTCCTCCCTTAAATCCTCAGCAGCCTAATAAACTCTCTTATCCATTCTCATTTTTGTTGACACTTTCATCTCTCTCTGTGTCATTTCTTCCTTTCTATAACCAAAATATCAATGTCATACACACTCATTGGTGTCCATACCTCCAATCTTGTTGCCAGAATCATTCCCACAAACTGCAAGTTCAAATGCAATCTGAATGCCCTTCCCCACTGACCTTTATGGGAATCCCAAGGGCTTTGGGTGGTTGAGCAAGCTGGTAAGATTATTGCCTACAAGATACTCCCTGCTTTCATCTCAACCCTGTGTAAATAAATAGCCAAAGATTATCATCTTCTTATAATGAAACGGGGGGGGGGGGGCAGTAATTGTAATTACCACTGGCTAAATTTGGATTACTTTTCTTCTCAAACAAATTACAAAAGAAATTTGGATTTGGGAAGAATAGCAAAGACTGAAGACTAGAATGTATGAATGATGTTAAGAATGGTGAAAGCTCTGGCTGATATTTGCTGTTCTTTGACAGCCTCACTGCTGCTGAAAGATGGTTGGGAGAGTTTCATACAGAGCTAAAGGGGTGAGTCATTTTGGAAGCCAATGGTGTGGGTGCTTCCACTCTCCCTTCCCCTTCAAACCACTGCCAATCTTCTCTTCCTTATGAATAGATCTGGTAAGGTCACCCCTCAGCTTTAAAATCATCAGTGAATCCCTGCTATGTACATACAGAATGTACATCAGAGGATGCTAGATCCAGATTTACAAAGGACCTTGGGGTTTCAAACATATCATTATGTGGTTAAGGAAACCGAGGTTCAGGGAAGTCAGTGACTTGACCAAGGTCATGCTAATAATAAGAATCAGAGATGAGATCAGTTCATCTGACTCTAGTTAGAGCTCTTCCTTGCCAGACTCCTCGGACTGGCATTCAAGTCCTCCACAGTCAACACCACCCTCCCTCCTTCTCTATCCTTACCTCACTTTACTTTTGCAGTGATGTTCTTGATCAAAGTGATCACCCTCTGTCCTCTGAACACAAAGGATACATCCAGGCCTCCCAGACTTAGAATAATAGGATCCCGGATTTCACCTAGAAAGGGAACTTAGAGCTCATAGAATCCAATCCCCTCAAGGTTTCTTGACAGCTAAATGAATCAGTAGAGAGACCACTGGATTTGGAGTTAGGGAGGCTTGAGATTGAATCCTTTCTAGACACTTACTTGCTATATAATCCTCATCATTGTTCAGTTGTTTCAGTTGAGTCCAACTCTCTTTAACCCCATTTGAGGGTTTTCTTGGCAGAGATATTGGACTGGTTTTCCATTTATTTCTCCAGCTCATTTTACAGATGAGGAAACTGAGGCAAATGTGATAAGTGACTTGCCCAGGGTCAGACAACTAGTAAGTATCCAAGGTCAGATTCAAACACATAAAGATGAATCTTTCTGGTCCCAAGCCCAGTGCTTTATCTACTGCACTACCTAGTTCAGTAAGTCACTTAATCTTTGTCTTCACCTTCCTTTTCTATGAAATGTGGATGAAAATAACAGCTCACAAGAACTGTTGTGAGAATCAATTGAGTTAACATAGGTAAAGCACATTGCAAACCTCAAAGCTCTACATAGAAGCTCATTATTGTTGTGGTGATGTTTGTTATTTTATAGATGTGGAAACTAACACATTTTAAACATTAAGTGGCTTACCATGAGCCACAAAATGAATATGTAGATATTTGAACCTGGGTAGCATTATTTTTTTCACTATGACACAATGTCACCTTTGGTTTGCCTGTTCCTTCTGCCTGTAATACCCATCCTCTCTTCACCTGTTGAATTTCTATCCATCCTCTAAATTCCAATTCAGATGCCACCTCTTCCATGATGCTTTTCCTAATACCATTATGGCAACAATATTGCTGTTCTCTGAACTGAGTACATCTCAAACTGGATGTCCAGTACATAACAAACTCAACATGTTCAAAAATTAAATTCATTCAAAGCATCCCTGCCCCCTGCTCCTAACATCCCTATTACTATATCTGGGTCACCACCATTCTCTCAGTCCACCAGGCTGATAACCTAGGTACCACCTTTGACACCTCCCTCTTTCTCTCATCCACCATCTTCAATAATATAGCTAAGGTCTGCTAATTTCACCTTGGCAATTTCTTTACTTCACCCCCTTCTCTCTTCTGACATAGTCACCACTCTAGTGCAGGCCCTCATCACCTCACCCTTGGCAATTGCAATAGATGACTGGTCTCTGCCTGGAACAAATCTCTCACCATTCTAATCCATTCTCCATTTATCCACCAAAATTGTTTTCCTAAAGCACAGGCCTGATCATGTCACTGTCCCCCCCTGCTTCAGTGGCTCCCTATCACCTCCAAGGTCAAATACAAAACTCTCTGTTTGGCATTCAAAGTCCTCCTCCTCCCTTTCTAGTCTTTGCCCCTTATCCCTAGACATGTACTCTTTGATCTAGTGACACTGGCTTCCTTTCTGTTTCACAAACAACTCACTCCATCTTTCAGGTCTGGGCATTTTCTTAGGTTGTCCCCATACCTGGAATGTTCTCCCTCTTCATTTCTAACTATTGGCTTCCCTGGCTTCCTTTAAATCCAAAATAAAACGCTATCTTCTACAGGAAGCCTTTCACAACCTCTCTATTCTACTGTTTTCCTCCTTTTAATAATTATCTACTTATCCTGGGGTGTCGGGTGTGTTTAAGGAAGACTATCATCTCTCGTGTGAGGCTGCCAAGCCCTTTTCAGGGATGCTTTCCACCGTTGATGTCCATCTGATTCACTGTGACTCCAAGTGTGACACTCGTAGCATGCACGGCAGCCACATCTTGGTAAACCATTTGGGCAGACAGACTAAACCAGGTTGAGGGTCATCAAAAGGTCTCAAACTTGTCAGGGAGTTAGAGGGTTGTCTATCCCAAATATGTGAAGACTTCCCCTGGTAGAGTGGATGGATAAGAACAATTTGTTCCAATGCAGGCAATTAGAGCTTGGTCAGACATTGAAGATGCCAAGGTCATCCGCAGCATCTCAAGCCATCACCTGTCATCTTGACTGTCCTGCCACTGAACTGTGATGACTCTGGAAGAGACAGTGAGGCAGACAACTTCATGCAGCTCTGCATCATTTAAATCCAATTTTTGCACAATCAAAAGACATCATTTATACCATTTCACCATTTTTTACCTATCTCAGAGTCCTGTACTGACCGGCAAGTGACGAAGCACCAAGTGAGGCTACACGGGGAGCAGTAGTCACAAACCTGCACAGAGACAGCCCAAGCCATAGGGCTATCTTCTCACTAGAAGCAGCAGTGAGACTTGGTAGCCCCCTGGGTATCTAAGCAGCCTTTTTTTTTTGTCTTTTTAGAGGGTGAAGGCAGGGCAATTGGGGTTAAGTGACTTGCCCAAGGTCACACAGCTAGTGCTAAGTGTCTGAGGCTGGATTTGAACTCAGGTCCTCCTGACTCCAGGGATGGGGCACTATTCACTGCATCACCTAGCTGCCCCTCTGAGAAGCCTTTTAAGGATTGCACCGCTCACCTCCTGGTGTGAGGAAGAGGCTAGAAAAGGTGCCCTAAAAATTGTCTGATTATCATGGCAGATAGGGATCCCACTCTGAGTTTGAAATACAAAAAAAAAAATGTGCAAAAATGTCTGCAAGACAATTCCACTCACCACTGGTACATGGAATATGATGCACTTAGAGACAACACAAAATTCAGTGGACCTGAAAGATGAACGGCTCTTGTTGCAAGAGAAATCAGCAGGTATCACATCCAAATAGTAGCCCTGAGTGAAACAAGGGTGGCAAATGACCATCAGCTTACTGAAGTTGGAGATGGATACACATTTCTGCCCCTTCTGTGGCAAGAGTGAAGGGGAGCACCAAACTGGTGTAGGTTTTGCGATCAAAACTAATCTAGTCACCAAGCTTGTATGCCTACCAAAAGCAGTGAAAGACAGATCATAAAGCAGAATTGAAGTAGTTCCAAAAAAAAACAAAACCATGAGATTAACAAATTTAGAGAATCCACCCCAAATGATCACATGGACTCTGTACCTGAACTCTAGTAGAACATTCTAAGCATGTATTAGTCTAATCAGTCACAGTAGGACACACTGTGGCTTGATTCTAATATAGTGATGTCAATTTGGTCTACTTTGAGAACAAAGGACAACAGTCACCCGACCACCCATTTATCCTGTTTATAACATTTTCTACATATTGATTTGGTTTTTTTCCCCCACAGTTGTAACTGTAGGTTCCTCAAGAGTGAGGACTGTCTTTTGCCTTTTTGTGTGTGTGTGTGTCCCTGGTACATAGCATGTATATAGCTTGGCATGTAGTAGTGTTTAATAAATGCTTATTGACTAACCAACTGATAATTAGCAGATAAAGTAGGTCACTTATTCCTTTCTCAAAAAAATGCCTTTTTATAAGTCAGAAACTTTGTACCCTTTCTACTCCCATAATCCTCTCTAAGGAAGTGATTTTCTTTTCAAAAAAGCCCCAATAGTGAAAAATGCCCACCTCAATTCCAGCTAGTTAGCTGCACAGACTCTGTTACTGGTGCTTTTAGTCAGAGAAACCCTAATAAATATATACTCTGCCCTGGGAAATTGTAAAAGGAAATCAATGACTGCCTTTGTTAACTCTGAGCCCCCAGTCAGAAACTATGATCTGGCAAAGTATTTCATTTAAAATCTGACTTGCCCTCTGTGGCTTTTCCCAATTGTTCATCTTAAGGATGCCTTCAAGCAATATTGCATATAGTTTACTCATGTGGTTGGTCAACAGTAATCGCATTTGCTGGCTTAAAAAGGCAAAGTAAACTTTTCAGCATACAAGGATAAGCAATCTTTTAAGAAATAAAAGGGTCCTCACCACCTCTTCCCAGTAGGGAGAGAGGAAGATGGCAGCAGGTTTATAATACCATCATTTAGGAATAAGAAGAGAAGAGAGATGATGTGAGGAATTACTGGCCACAAAACTGCAACCTGAACAGGTTTCTATAATGAACTATATATGCTATATGCATGATTCATTCATACCATCTTGAATTCACAGTTCTCAGTTTCTTCATCTGTAATATGAGAGGGTTGGATCATATGCCCTTCAATGTCCTTTCCAGCTCTAAATCTGGAAGGCTACTAGGCTATAAACTAAATTAGAACTAGAATCATGTCTTATCAAAAATTTGCCTATCATTTCTCATCTGAGACTCTATACATAATGGTTGCTCAATAAGTGTTGGCTGAATAAATGAATGAATGACTTAGGGATAAAACATACAGTATGAAATTCAGTTGCACATGTCAAAAAAAACTCATCATGACTAGGATCTCTATTTAAAAAAAAAAAAAAAGCTGGGGCAGCTAGGTGGACCAGTGAATTAGAGCACCAGCCCTAGAGTCAGGAGGACCTGAGTTAAAATGCAGCCTCAGACACTTAACGCTTACTAGCCGTGTGACCTTGGGCGAGTCACTCAATGCCAACTGCCCCTAGGAAAAGAAAACAACAACAACTAAAACCATCCAGGCCCTAGCCACTGGGGTGATTTTTTCAAACAATCATCAATGCCCCAAGTTACACTGCAGTGAAAAAACTGGACCTGGTAAAACTAACTTTCAAATTAGTTATAAGAGGATTTCTTTATGTTCTCAGCTAAACCCTATCCTATACTCCCAGGAAACTCAAATAGTCTTATGTGGATTCCTGAGGGAAAAGTTGATCAGTAGTTTACATTTCAGGCTAAAAAATGATGTTTTAAATCTCTATATTTCTCCTGAACCATGGACTGGCTAAGAGGAAAATGTCATGTGGATTGTAGAGAGAAAAAATGGTAATGCAGCAAGCAGAATTCCCTGAATGAACTAGGAATTCATTCTGGTGATAATGATAGAGATTGGTGCCTTTTCTATAAGTTGAAAGTGGAGTATGCCAAAGTCCAGAATGGAGACTATATGCTAATGTTTGAAATGTATGTTCATTTCTGAACTGGAAAGAAGCATCCCCACCTCCTATTGTAAAAGTGGATCTCCCAGGGATAGGATTCAGAACCAGAACAGTCATTTCATTGGTAAAAGGAATTTCCTGGTGAGTAAATGCCGTTGTTGTTGTGTCATTTCAGTCATGTCTAACTCTTCAGAAGCCCATTTAGGGTTTTTGGCAGAGATATTGGAGTGATTTGCCATTTCCTTCTCCAGCTGATTTTACAAATGAGGAAACTGAGACAAACAGGGTGAAGTGATTAGCCCAGATTCACACGGCTAGTAAATGTCTGAGGCCAAATTTGAATTCTGGTGTCCCTAACTCCAAGTCTAATGCTCTATCCACTATGCCAATAGCTGAACTATTAAGGAAATTCCCTGTACCAAGTCATTCATTTAGCACCTTAGTCTTAGAGTTTCCTAGAGCACTGTGTGACTTCCAAGTCATGTCATTCAGTATTTGTCAGAGGTAAACTTGAACCCAGGGCTTGCTAGCTATGAGTCCATATCTGTGTGTGTGTGTGTGTGTGTGTGTGTGTGTGTGTGAGAGAGAGAGAGAGAGAAAGAGAGAGAGAGAGAGAGAGAGAAAATCAGAATAAATCCCATTTCCTCTGACCAAAAGACCTAAATGAAGTCACTCACATGTCTTTCTAAACACTCTGACTGTATCCCCTCTTTAATTATTAGGCTTCAACGGAGTCTCTAAGCCAGGGAGAAAAAGGATTAAAGGGGTTACTGTGTATCCCTGGGCCCCTGAAAATCCCTCCACTTCTGTGCTTGGGGTTTGCTGAAGCTGAAAGCTTTGCTATAATCCAACCACTCTCCCAGTGATGGAGTGGCTTTTATTTGGGTATATTCAAATGTCAAGCTCTAATCCAACATTACTACAAAAAGAAAAGGCACAATTGATGTTTTAAACCCCTACCAGCCTACTTCCCCAAACCTGCCTCCCTGCCAAAAAGAAGATAGAAAGGCAAGAAAAGAGAAGAAAAAAAAAGAAGAAAAGAATATTGCATATGGTACAGAGAAAAGCAAAACACATCCATTGAGACAGGATTCAATGCTGAAAGTGAAATATAACCATATCAATAACAATCTCTCCAGGTTTCAGCTTCCACCTTTTCTGCTGATAAAAGCTCAATTGTGTTAGGATATCTGCAGCATTGCTGAGGAAGTGTATTCACTTCCTCTTGAACTAGAGCATGAGTCTCCCCACCAGCATTTTGTAAATATTACATTTTGCCCGTCCTAAGGCTCACTGTATTACCACTATATGAGATGATAACTTATGAATGGGCCATAGCTTGATTACATAGGACTCTGAAAAGTAATTCCACCAATGAATCATAGGGTAATATCCACACTCTTGACCATGCAGCTCATGGTGAAGTTCTAAATGAATAAAAAATACTACCCTCAGTTACACTGCCCCTGAAAGATATCCCAACAGGAAAAGAGACTTCCCACTTCAAACAATCATTCCAGTGAGAGGAGACACAATCTTCCAAGCTCAAGGGAGGGAGACAACATGGTGATAGGGTAGAAAAAGTAATGACTCTCAGTCAGAGGACATGAGTTCAAATCTTGTCTCTGATGCTTACTACCTTGGGAATAAAGCAAGCTTGTATACCTACCAAAAGGAGTGAAGGACAGGCTCATGACAAAGCCAAACTGAAGCAGCTCAAAAGAAACACTAGATGTGCAAATTTAGAGAATCCACCCCAAATGGTCACATGGACTCTTTGTGCCCAAACTGTGCTAGAGCACTTTTTAGGCTAAATCAGTCACAGTCGAACACACTTTGACTTGACTCTAACATAGTGATGTCAATTTGGTTTACTTTGAGAATGAAGTGCAACAGTCAACCAACCACCCATTTGATTTTGGACAAGTCACTGAACCACTGAACCTTCCTGGGCCTCAGTTTCCTTATTTGTACAAGGAAGGGAATTGATTGAACAGCCTCTGAGGTTTCTTCCAGTTCAAGGCCAAGTAGAGCAGCACTCCAAGCCTCAGAAATTCCTTCCTCCTCCTCTTGAGGGCTCTACCTCCCTTTCTAGATTCCAGAAAACCTCAGGGCATCTAGAAATTAATCATGTATCTAACTTTAAAGCACTAAAAAGAGCAAAGGATTTAGAGACAAGAAGATCGATATTCAGATCCTGATTCAGACGTTTCCTTGGCCCCGAGAAAGTTACTTAACCTCTCTAAGCCTCATTTGCTTCATCTATGAAATGGGAATAACAACAGCAGCTACCTCGTGGGGTGGTTTTGAAGATCACATAATGCAGTATGTGTAAAATGCTTTCCAAACTTAAGGCACCACGCAAATGCTAAGCATTACCGTTATTACATAGTGCTTTATACACAAAGCTTACGTCTTTGGATGTAGATAGCACATATGTTATTATACTCATCTTATTGGTGAGGAAACTGAGGTACAGTTATCTAGCCTATGGCCACACAACAAAGTATCAGAGATAGGACTTGGTCCCAAGGTGATGTGACTCGAAGTCCAGCATGCTTTCCACTAAATCATACTATCTATCTATCCTTCCATCATCAATCCTATCATCTATCATCCATCTACCTATCATCTATTATTTATCTATCATCTGTCATTTACCTATCTATCTTCTATGATACCGGTAGATATATAATAGATTAATAGAATTAATTAAATTACATTTAATTAATAGATTTAATCAATTACATATAGACATATATACTATACATATATGTGTGGGGATATGAATGAAACAGGCTAACCCAAGAAAGAGAAACAAACTGAAAGAAGGCGTAGTCAGTATGTCTCAGAGACAAAAACTGAACCCAGGCCTTCCTGCAAACAAGGCCATATTTCCATCCTATACATCATACCATAACTCAGGCAAAGCAAATATCTCAGGAAGTTATCCATCTAAACAGACACCAAATATATACAAAGCATTCACAAAGTGATCTCCAAAGAGAAGGGCAAGGCAAGACTGCTCACACAGGAACTGGTCCTAGAGTTGAGGCTGGAAGGTAGATATTGACCTTTATGTCCTTGGAAGTTCAGAGGTCACTAATATCTCTGTGGTTGGACTTATCCCAGCCCGACTAACAACAAGCAGAGAAGGAGTAGCAATTCCAATTGCTATATATTCTAAAAGGTGAAGAAGCAAAATCTGGAGCAGTCGATTAACAGAAACTGTGACACTGAGACTCCAGCCTGAGGTCTAAGAGTTGTGGAGAAAATGAAAATGTCAAAGGGTACATTTAGACTCAGGGGCATGCTATGGTATACTGGATAAAACACTGGACCTGAAGTCGCAAAAATCTGAGTTCAAATCCTGCCAAAGATGCTAACTAGCAATATGACCTTGGATAAGTCATCCTACTACTTTGGGCCTCCATTTTCTCATGTAAAATGGGGATAATAATAATATGTATCTCCCAGAGTTATGATAAGAATCAAATGAGAATGGAATTTGATTTCTAAGGTTGCTTCCAGTTTTAAGTGTATAATTTGATGGGAAGCTTGATATCAGTAACAAGATAAGAAAACAGCAATAAGATGTAAATGGATTTTTTTTTAAGGTTCTTGAAATTCAACAATAAGAACTTGATGAAGCATTTATTATGTACCAGTAACTGTGCTGGTGTAGCAGCAACCTCACTGGTATACCCAGCATGGCTGCTAGCACAGGTTCTTAGATCTGCTTTACTAGGAAAGATAGCTGTTTGAGGGATCAACAATCTTTTTTCATTACATTCACTAGTTCAGGGGAAAAGTCAGCACCCTGAACTTCAGAGAAAATACAAGCAGAGAATTAAAGACCAACAGACAGGGCTCTGACTGCCTGAATCAATTATACACTTTACATACATACCAGGATGGAGAAAGCCTTTACATCTGAGCAGTTGGGGAGCTATGAACATAAGGTCCCTCAGAACCTCGACCAGGAAATCACAAGAGAGCCCCCAAACCAACTCAGAATGTATACATACCCTTCTCTGAGCAACCCTTGTGACCCAGTGCCTAACTAAACATTGGCAAAAGCTGTGAAATCCTTCCTAGAGCAAGTTTCCTTTAATGGGCTCCGGGTGAGCCCTATTAATGGGCTCCGAGTGAGCCCTATTAATGGGCTCCGGGTGAGCCCTATTAATGGGCAGGATCTTATCTCCCATTAACACTCTAGTTAGGTGTAAAAGATAGAAAGAAGGGTAAAAATGTAACCTCTGTCTTCAATGATCTCCCAGTCTAAGGGGGAGACAACGTGAAGACCAGCTACACACAAAGTAAATGGGAAGTAATCTCAGAGGGAAGGCGCTAGAAGGGAGATGCTTTTCTTATAATAGCTCCATGACATAGATAATAGAAGTAGTATTATCCTCATTTCACAGGTAAACAAGCTGAGGTCCTGAATTTTAGTTACTTGCCCAGGGTTCCACAGCTAGTAAGAGTCCTAAGCAGGGCTGAACCCTGCTTTCCTACCTCCACAGATATATTTTGCTGGAAAAATATGATAATGGGATGTTCCTACTGCACCTGATGGAAGGAGCTCATGAATCCTAACTACCTCCTTTAGCTAAGAAATGGTCTCCTTTTATACCTTGATGGAATATTTTGCCAATCAAACACTTATTGCTGTGCTTCTTGGCCTTTTTTTTTTTTAATGAAACTACTTCATTCCATAGGTCCAAGGATTAAGAGACATATCACTTTCTGAGTTCCTTTAACAGGAATTGAATTTTTAATGAGCAGAAAATGGGAAAGTAGGGCATTGTTACATTACAGAATTCATTTTCTGATTAGTTTTGGTGGGGCTTATTTTTTTAACCTTGTCTTTACCGGAGAAAAATTTTTAATTTCTGGGGGAAAAGATAATAAAAATACCTGTCAGCTGCCAGTTCTATAATAAAAAGCCTCAGGGTACAGAATGTAGATACACTTACAATAAAAAAAAATTTTTTTTACCCAGTTCCTGCCCACTAAGAGCCTCATTCACACTGAAACCTTGAATAATGGGCAAATGGCCACAAACCTTTGACCTATTTGTGGGGACCTTTCTTTTCCCCAAAGGATGAAAATAATTATGCTAGCTGTGCCCAGGTGTGCAGAACCTGAAAATTACTTAGCTCATCACTTTTTCAGCATATATCTTATGCTACTAAGTTCTTAAACTCATTAAAAGTTTATGACCTGTTGTATATCTATTAAACCTATAAACTAAATTTCCTTAGTTAGAAAAACAGTGGGGGGAAATGAGTAAAATCTTTACTTATGATTGTAACAGGGGGAATAGAGGGAGGAAGAAGGAGAAAGGGAAATAAAGGGAGAGAGACAGAGACAGAGAGAGAGGCAGAGAGAAACAGGCAGAAAGGGGGAAAAGAAGAGAAAGATGAGAGAGAGACAGTGAGAGACAGAGACAGAGAGATAAGAGGGAAGGAGAAGATTAGAGGGAAAAGGAAGGAGAAGGTAAGGAAGGACATCTCTGTCAGGCTAATCTAATCATATTAATTAAATGTATTTCCAAGACAGAAATGATAACCCTGTTCACCTTAATGGAAATGATTACTATAAACATCAATTATATTTCCAATGACCTCTGTGTTCACTGGTTTATCTTGATGTCTTACCAAGGTTTGTTTTCCATCCCCCACCCCATAGTCATCATTCAAATGGGAAAATGTTGTTGAAGTAAGAAGAGTTTTTAAATACTATGAACCCAAAGCAATGTGCTTCTTGGCTCTGCCTCATCTCAGGATGGGGGAAGAGGACTAGAAGTGTAGGCAAGTACACCAACTGTAATCTGCTTTCTTCTCATTCCAACTCATTACAAACAGTTGAGAGAATAAGGTCTCTGACTCTTTCCATTACCATTATTATTTTTTAAAAAAAAAAAGGGGCAGTTAGGTGGCACAGTGAATAGAGCACCTGCCCTGGAGTCAGGAAGACCTGAGTTCAAATCTGGCCTCAGATACTTGACACTTACTAGCTGTGTGACTTTGGGCAAGTCACTTAACCCCAACTACCTTGCCTTCCCCTCTCAGAAAAAAAAATAATAATGATAGCAATATACCCACTGATAGTGTAACAATAGTAATGATCCTTACTTAGAGCAGAAGTTCTTGACTTGAAATTTGTGAATTTCGTTTTTTGTTTTGCTCTTAGTAGCTATATTGCTGTATTCCAGCACAATTCATCTCCTTTAAATTTATTCCAGCACAATTTATCTCTTTTAAAAAGATGATTCTGACAAGGGGTCCATCATCTTCACCAACTGCCCAAGGGATTCATGATACATATAGAGAACCTTTGCATGGCCATTCCCCATGCAGCAACAGGACCAAATGGTTGACTATCTCAACTCACATGATACCCTCTATTAAGTAACCTCCAAATTAAAACAACACCTAAATTCAAAGCCAGTATATATCTGTATCATGCCTATGAAAAGTAAAAGTGATTTTTTTTTTCTTTTTATCATCATTTATTTTTCCCTGAAAGCTACCTGAGTGCACTCTAGGCACATCTCCATGACTTTATACGCACCCACTCCCTTTTACCCTATTCAGGGTTAAAAATCATTCTGGAAAAATGGAAAAGATAGAGGTTCCATGAGTATTATTCCAGTTTCAGTCTCTCACCAAATCACTAATTCTCGGCTGGGAGGACCCTCAGAAGCCATCAAGTCCAACCTTTACAGAAACAAGCATTCCTGATACAAGGCTACCTGGCAGGTGATCACCCAGCTTTCATTCAAAGATATCAATCAGTCAATCAATAAGCATTTATTAAACTTTGTAGGTAGATCACAGTCTCTTAGCATCCCCAGGCAATTCTCAAACCCAGAAAGTCCCACAAGAGTTGGCCATCTGTATCAGTGGAGGCAGTTTCTATGCCCAATTCACTACCCCTATGAAATCACAGATCTGAGACAAAACATTTTGTTTCCAAAATAAATTTAAGTTCCTTTAAATGAAACAAAGCCTCTATTTTCTCCTTTCAAGACCCCTTTGCCTAACAACCAGGACAAGACATTCCAATCACACAGAATGTTCCTGATAACTCTGTTTACTTTTGGTGAATCACTTTCCATATCTCTAGTTGGAGTAAGCCAAGAAGTCAGCTGACTCTTCACCACCCCACCCCCCATATTGCTTACTATGAATAAAGAGAAGAGGCTTAAGTCTTTCTTGATCAGCATTTTCCACTCAGGGTAAAGAAACTCAACAGCAGCTAGAGTGACTAATTGTGTACTTTGTCCATATATTCCACAGCCTCCCCAGGACTGAAAAGAGATGTTGAATTCAGTGTCAGATAATATCAGGCTGCAAAGCCAGGGAGGGGCTAAACATGAAAGGCACCAAACAGTCCTTGCCTCCAAGAAACAAATAGAGGAGTGACTCTATGGAATGCCCTACACATGAGTCCTTTTCATCAGTTTTGAAAGGAATGGAAAATCTTCTATCTTGCCAAGTGTAGTTGCAGAGATTTCCTCATCCTCAGTAACTTCCCAGTGAAACCCAGACATGGGTGGTGCCTCTACAGAAGCCAGGAGCTAACAAAGGTGGAATTGAATTCACGAACTGAGAGGGAAAGAAATAGACTGATGGAGACAAAGGGAGAGAGTGGGAAGGAAAATTCAGAAAGTTAATCAAAGATAAGTAAGATTAGGAGCAAAAGTCTGTCTAAGGACTTCATTTTTGTCCTTACAGGGAAATGAGAGCCACCACTCTTTCTTGCATCACTAATTATGATGTCTATAAGTTGGTGGGTTGTAAAGATAGATTTAAATTTAGGGCTAGAAGAGAACTTCAAGGTCACCAAGTCAAAAACCTTCATTGTCCAATTAAGGAAATTGAGGCCCATATTGAGTTACTTATCCAAAGATAACATAGGTAGTAAATGTTAGAGCTAAGATTTGAACCCCAATGCTTTTTGCAGTGTATCAAAGTGCCTGCTAGCTCTCTCTAGTATGTGTAATTAATGATATTAGGGTTTGTGTCATTACTATTTCAATGAACAAGCCCTTGTATTCTCTCTTTCCCACTTCCACCATCCCTCATTAAAAAAAAAAAAAAGGAAATATAAATTGAGTTGTAAAATAATAGCTTTAATAGTACAGAGAAATGAATCTGCACTCTGGGGTCAAAAAGCCTGGGTTCAAATCCCATACCTAAAACTAATTCTGTGGTCTTAGTCAACACTTACTTGGGGTTCAGTTGTCTTATCTACAAAATAAAAGGGTTGGACCAGAAAACCTCTGAAGGCCCTTCTAAGCTCGGATCTAGAATCCTATCTTCTGTGTGGATGTTTGGATGCCATTGTTACCCTTCCATTAGCCTTTGAGGATAGTCATTCTTCTTTGTCTTTGTGTGCCTTGTACCCAGAAAGTTTTTGTCTTTGTGTAGTTTTGTTTTTAGTCAACATCTATGATTTCACTTCTGAAGGGAATTCCTACTATGAAAACTTTTTTTGCTAATGCAGATCTGAAACTTCTCTGTAACTTCCCTGTATCTTAAGTTACCCTCAAAAGACTGAGACATTAAATGACTCATCCATAGTTACCCAGTTAGAAAGAATCAGAGACAAGATTTAAACCCAGGCTCTTTGATTTTGGAGCCAGTATGCTTTCAACAGCACTACCAAGTAATAATATTTGTAAAGCACTTAGCACAGTGCATGTCACATGGTAGATGCTTGTTCTTCTCCCTTCTCATTGAGAGAGACAGAAAGAGACAGAGAGAGAAAGAGAAAGAGAGAAGAGAGAGAGAGAAGAGAGAGAAAGAGAGAAGAGAGAGAGAGAGAGAGAGAGAGAGAGAGAGAAGTAACAGATATCCTTCAGAACTTGAATCTAGGCCTCCTTAGGTGACAAATGTTTGTTGAATTAAAGTGGAGTAAAAAGAAGTATTATTTTCACCTTCTTGGAGACCACTATAATACATCATTCTGAGTAGTATGTATGATCTTTTTTGTGTACAGGGATTATAGATTTAGAGCTAGAAGTAATCTTAGAGATCAATTAACTCAGTAGTGTCAAATTCAGATAGAAAGGACCACTAAACATACATAAAGATTCCTATTGTCTGCATATTGACTAAGAAAACCACATGTTCACATCTATTTTTATTGTAATTTTATTTATTTTGTTCAAGATTTCCCAATCATCATTTCACCTGGTTGGGCCAAATCATGGGTCAGGCATCTGTTTGACACCTCTGACTTATTCCAGCACCCTCATCTTACAGTTAAGAAAACAGAGGACTAGGGAAGTTAAATTACTTGCCCAGGGCCACACAGATGAAAAGTGGGAGACCTAAGATTCAAACCTAGGACCTCTGATTTTAAATCCATCCCTCTTTCCACTGTACCATGCTACTTCTGAGAATTTTGATTAAATTAAAAATGTATTTATTGAGAAACTACTTCTGCCATTTGTGGGTAGGCATGCATGTCTATAATTCCTATGGGTAGGGAGGTTAAGGCTCAGAAATTCTGGGCTGCAGTGGCCTAAAGCCAATCAGATGTCCTTCAAAGTCTGGTCTAATATCATAAGCCCCCAAGAAAGGAGGAGGGGAGTATCAGGCTGTCTAGGAGGAATGGAAGCAGTGCAGGTATCTGCTCCTGTGACAATCAGTGGTAGCATCACCTCACTTTCAGCCTGGGCTAGATAGGGAGGGACCCAGACCAAAAACAAACACACAAAAAACTACAAACCACAAGACATGCTAGAACCTGGGATTGCCAAGACAGAAATTAAACTTCTCTTGTACTTAATGAACTTATATTATACTGATATTGTGGAGTATATGGAGTATTTTTTGTTTGAATGAGTGTTGCTCAACATCACCATTCCAAATGGCCTCCTCAATCCAGCTGTCATTTGGATAATGCCAACAATGCAAATGGGAATAAAACAGCAAGAACAGCATTGGAGGGCACACATCAGTGTTGGTAGAAACAAAGAGAAATTGACCTGTTATGTCCCTGGAAAGGGTGAATTTCCTGTTTTATAACAACCGAATCACACAGCATCCCACATTCTAAACTTCTGGTGGAGATGAACATGAGCCATAGCACGGAGAGTCAGGAAAGACCAATGGTACTACCAGACATCCCAGTTTCTTATTCCATTCAAATTCAAGTAGAGAAGCTAGTGTTGATAAAGAGTGATAAAATCTTCTTGTAAATGACATTTCACAAGAACATGTTTTGGTTATTAAATTTCTACCACAATAAAAACAATACTTGCATATTCAAATCGTTTTTGTGATTTCAGTGAGAAAGGAAGCCCCCAAAGAGGAAACTCCTTTACCCAAAGCAGCTATACAATTATTCAGAAACTCACAGTCTTGGAAAGTGTCCTGTGGCAATGAGAGGTTAGATAACTTATCCAAGGTCACACGGTCATTATGAGTCACAGGCAGGACTCCAGGAGTCCAGCCTTCTAATGACTATCATTATCTCAAATGAGATAACACGTTGTAAAGCACTTCACCAATTTCAAACCACTACATAATGCTAACTCCTATTATTCTTGGAAACCTCTCATTTGACACGTATATGATGATTTTATGCTTTAGGAAAAAAAATACTATATATATATGTATATATATATATATATATATACATATAATCACATTTTTATCTTCAACAACCCCACCCAAATACATCAACATGATTATTACTAGTTGACAAATGAACAAAGTTGAAATTCTAAGAAACTGAGTGATTTCCCCAAGGACAAAAAGATAGCAAAAAGGAGAGCCTTTATTTGAACCCAGATCCTCAGACTACAAATAGAGATCTTTAGGCAGCCAATAAACATTTATTGAGAGAATACTGTACTACCACAACAGAGGAAATTTAAGAAACAAACTTTTAAAATCTTTACTATGAATTCATACAGAAGGTTTTGTGATAGGATAATATTTGTGAAGGATAATATTTTCATCGTGTTTTGATGTTTACTCTATGAGCTAGGTAACACAATTATTTAATAGTCCAACCCCCTCCTTTGTTTTTTACAAATGAGGAAACAGTTGTGGACAGTTTAAGGGACTTGCTCATGATCATACAGCTAATCAGTAATGGAACCCAGATTGTTCCCCAGGTAACTTAACTACAAGTCTCCTTCCATTGCTTTTAAAATACAAATAATCCAAGGGTTTTTAACCTTTCTGTATGCCACGGATGCCTTTGGTGGTCTGCTGAAGCCTATTGCTGTCTCCTCAGAATGTTTTTAAATGCAAAAAATAAAATAATGTCATGAAGAGAAACTGAGGTACAAAGTTCCAAATATAGTCTATTCATTAGCAAGGCTAGCAGTTGCCAATAATAAAAGCCAATGGCCCCCTCAGTGACCAGAGACACACCTTACAATCAGAGCAGCTTCTTATACAGCATGGTATTTACATAAAGTGGAATAACACAAACTAAACAATTTCTGTGATTGATCTATAAGAATGGTGAAGGGTAAACTATACATGACACTGACTGGCAAGAGGGGATCTCCAGAATCAACAGAAATGGGAAAAGCACAGAGTTGAGTAACACCTGGATAGTCCTGTGATAGACATCACTTAACACCAGAGAGACTCAGTACCAGGCAAAAGATGTCCTGATCTGGCTCCCTTACCTACGACTCATCTTTATTTCCCTCAAGAGATAGTACCAGATTATAACCCTTAAGATTTGGGTACCTACACTCCTACAGACTCAACTGCTGAAACTTCTACAATTAAAGTCACAGATGATCCATAGATATTAGTTTCCATAATTAAATAAAAACTCTTAATAATTAATCAATCAATAGTCTATTTCACAATACATAGGATTACAAAGAAAACCAACCATGATGAAAAAAGATGTAATTTTTTTTTCCCATCCAAGTATATGGACTCCCTGAAGCCTAGGTTAAAAGCCTCTGATCCAAGGCCAAAGCATCAGTTCACATATCAGGAACCTGAGCTGCAAAAAGTGACCTACAATTAGATAGTAAGAAATCTAGAATCAGAACCCAGGTATTTGGACTCTGTATCATGTTTTCTTTTTATTGTGCTACACTCTAACTCAGTACAGTGTACAGAAATAGAAAAAGCACCGACTCTATTCAGGGCAAGACTCCAGTTTGGATACAAGGTTGGGTTTGTGTAGGGAAGCAGTGGAATATGAGGCTGGAAAGGTAAAGTAGGCCTGAATTATTGATGGCCAAGCTAAGGAGTTTGGACTTTGTAAAACCATTAAAAGTTTACTTAAAGCTAGAGAGTGAGTGTTATAAAAATTACTATAAAAATGTTATTTTATATATATATAATTATAAAAATTAGTGAAGTTTAGGAAAATTATTCTGGTAATGATACCCAGGATGAAAGTAAGTATGCTAGAGTTCAAAGGATTATTTAAGGAGGATATTGAAATACTCCAGGAAGGAAGTAATAAGGTCTCTAACTACTAATGCTCCAGTCAACAATGATTGATTTTTTCCCATCCAATCTTTTCCCTGTTTTTGCTTTTACATCATTCTAAATACTTAGAAAAAACTCTTTCAATTTCTGAGAATCCTATTTTTCTTCACATAGGGGTTTATTTATTTATTCATTCTTTTATTCATTCAACAAACCAATACAGACTCTGGCAGCAAAATGATTCCAAGACTAATCGTTTGCATTGTCCATCTCCCCAAGATGTTCAGTGTCTTTATTCAGTTCATCTCTCTAATTTATGCTTTGAGTCAGTTAGGCAGGGACCTTATTTAGTTCCTCTCCATTGTTTAAGTGTGATAAACAATCATTTGGAGGGCTTTAAAAAAAACAATGGCATAAGTCTGGTTTGGAAGAGAACTCAGTGATTTGTGACTAATAAAGTGATCCCTTAATTATTATTGACAACATTCAGATGGCAACAACTAAATTTACTTTTGTTAACTTAGGCAGAATTCTCTAGAGCGGTGATTCCCAATCTCCTTATAATTGGCACTCTTATCAGTCACTGTTTCATTTTGAAGCAGAACTCTGTCCTACTAATATATTTACTTTTAAGATAAAAGGATGATTATATTTTTTTTTGTTTGAAAAAGAAAGAGGTATGTTTTTTAGAATGATACTTCATGGAATATCAAATTTTGCAAAATCATTCTTCATAAGAACTCTCTTGTAATAGGCAGTATTAGTGTTACTATCTTCATTTTACAGACAAGGAAACTGAGTCATTTAAGTCACCAATAACCAAAACTGTAATTCAGTAACCCCTTGATGTGGCCCTCCTCTCAACTACACCCCAGTTCATAGTACTGGTTGGATGGATCATTATCTGTTCAAATCCATGGCTCTACACCCCCACCAACGTAAACCAGGCCACATCAGGTAAAATGTGAATTCAAAAGAAAGATGACTAATTAAAATAGAATGGCAAAGTAATAAGGAATCGGGTCAAGCATTAAACATATTCACTATCCATTCCCAAATAGCTGCTGCCACCACTACTCTCCCCCAAACTGTGCTAAGAACTAGCAAGTATATCAGGGTTCTTTTAACTAGGTCCTGTTCCCTCTCCCTGCACTGGAAGCCTTTGGAGAAAAGACTTTTAAGCATAGTAGCTAAGCAGTGCTGTTTCTCTCTGTGTGCTCACTTTAGTATCATTCTAACTACTTAGATAAAGTTCCCTTGGGAGTTGAAAAGATGTCTTGGGAGTATTTGTGGTTTCTCTAAAGAATTAGAAGGAAAACCTCTTGCCCTTGTTTCTCTTCTCTTCTGCTATCTTCACAACTCTGCTTCCTGTCATTAGTATGTTTCTACAACTTCCAGCATACTTTCAGCATGATCAAGAAATAGGTTCCATTTCTTCAGATCTATTCTATCTCCCCCTAAGTTATGTCCATGCTTCTCAGTTATTTCAACCCCTGAATTTTTTCACCCCCTATGAGACCTCCTTTTTTTAAGCTATGCATTCTGAAAAGACTCTATCCAGACATCCTTCTGAGTGATGTGACTGTGCTGTAGAACCCAAACATAGGTTTCTGAGAAATGTAGTCCAAAGGGAATTTTCTCCAATAAGTAAGAGTTTCTTGACCCAAAAATTGTGAAAACATGGGGTCTCTCCACACACATAAACCCCTTTATACAGGCAGCAAATGTCCAAGAGAAAATTCAAACCCCAAGCTCCAAACTCCAAATCAAGAGTTCCATCTACCACACTATGAAGTCTCTCAACTATATAATTTCCCTTAAGATTCACTGAATGTTACCTTGATGTTTTATAAAACTAGAGCTGAAAATTCCTGCCTAAGTGTTTATACTAAATAAAAGAAAACCAGGAAATGAAAGTGAATCTATAACGTGCATTGGGGGTCCTGTGGAAACTTAGAGGCAGAGTGAGTTGTAAAAGTTCCTTTTCTCCATCTAGCTATTTCCTTTAGATGACCAAAGTGCCTTTTAAAAAGCTCTTTTATTTGGCTAGTTCATTTCAGGAATTCTTGCAACATGTGTTTTTGTTTTGGGTCTTTAATTTATTATAAACACTTAACATCCCTTAACATCAGCCACAAGTTTCTGTCTTTATTGAAAAACTACACTCTCTGTATTAAATGGTCTTATTTAAAGCATAAAATATCTTAACTACCTGAACACCTGCTTAACCAAATTCAAACAGAGCACAATTTTTTTACTGTTCCACAAAAATCTCAAAGATATATTATTTCTTATAAAAATAAGTGAGTCCTGCCTCCTCTCCACTAAGAAGCAGGGAACAATGAGGGTAGGACCCAGTCACCATGTTGCTCTCGTTGCTGTTTAGTCATGCCCAACTCTTTGTGATCCCTTTTGGGGTTTTCTTGGCAAAGATACTGGAGGGGTTTGCCATTTCCTTCTCCAGCTCACTTTACAGATAATAAAACTGAGGCAAAGAGGGTTAAGTGACTTGCCCAGGATCACACAGCTAGTCTGAAGTCATATTTGAACTCAGGTCCTTCTGAATTGAGAGCCAGTGCTCTATCCACCACACCACCTATCTGCCCCCCAGTCATTATAGTCATGCTTTTGCTTAACTATATTTCTTTGTCACAAAGGAGAATTTATATCTTGGTGGGAGTGGGGGAGAAGGAGGTAAGCTATAAATAGATTAGATAGATAGATAGATAGATAGATAGATAGATAGATAGATAGATAGATAGATAGATAGATGGATGGATGGATGGATGGATGGATGGATGGATGGATGGAT
>NW_027185889.1:9744792-9776424 GCF_028583685.1 Petaurus breviceps papuanus | reverse complement strand
GATGGATGGATAGATGGATGGATGGATGATGCAAATTCAGAAAAAAATTAATTTTGTTTTTCCAAATAAGTATGAATGAATCATACTTCCAACCTCTTGCCAGAGAGATGGTAGACTCAGGGAGTGCTATGTGACATAAATTTTCAGACACAAAGTTAATTTGTTTTGTTTGACTATACTATACATCATTATTTGATGCAAGGGAAGGCTTTGCAAATTCCAGACATCAGTAAAAATTTCATTTAATTATGGTTACTTCATTCTTATCTTCCCTTTTTTTAATGGAGTTTAAACAGAAGTGGTCCTGGGATAAGTCAATACCCTGTTCCTAGTCTTTTGTATTTAATACTCTGAAGACAGGTACTAAAGCTTTTCATAATTTAATAAGAGCATTGGGATGTATGCTTAACTTATGTAGGTTCACTGAAAATATCTTCAACATGAATCTAGGAGCATATAGGATGATGGAGATGGTGTAGAGTTTACCCTATCATCTCATGGTATTGCTCCCCCCAACTCTATATTTTGAAGTCTTTTTGTTTGACATAGGTTTGAGGTTGTGAATATTTGGAATGGTAACATTGTTCTTGAATTTTGATGAATCAATATCATTTCTGGGGGATTGTGGGTATCAGCTTAATCTGTAAAAATGCTCTGGTTCTAGTAAAATCTATTTGTTAAATTTTGAAGGAAATTTTGAGGTCTCCATTGATAATATGTGAATGCATCATCAAGTCATTTAAGAAAAAGTATGCCTTTGATATGTAAGTCCAGGAAACACAGTTTATTTGTATCCAATAGACATATTTCAATAAAGTAAGTAACTAGGGAATTTATCTTTATTTTTTTGAAATTTTTTCAATTAATAAGAATTTATTTTTCCTCACTCCCAGTAGAAAAGACAAATGCACAAAAACAAAACCCATGCAACAAATATGCAGAATCAACCAAAATAAGAGGCAAATTTATTAAGGTGAACATGTATTGAATGCACAGTAATAGAGGACTTTATCATTGTTAATCAAACAAAATAAACTTCAAGCAAACTATAGTTTAACAAAACTTAAATTCTAATTAACAAATGCATTTGACGTTAAAAATACAAATTTTGTAAAGGCATACTTTACATCAAACCTTTCTCCTTCCCTTTAAATATAGAACAACCTTTTTAAACTCATTTTTTTAGCCAGAAAAGCATCCTTCCAAATGGACACCGCCACCCTATTCCTGCATTTTGCCATGATTGACCCAAATTGAAACTTGAGGACTAAGGACTAGAGACACATCCTCTGAAACTTAAATTTTAATTTTTTTTCCTTCTTGTTCCAAACAATCCTAGAACCACACTGGGATGAATCACTGAAATTAAAAGTGAGGACAGCAGTCAAAAGGGAATGTATATGTGTATGTATGTATTATGCATATGTGTTTGGTGTGTGTATACATAATATATACATACATATATACATATATGCAGGCATGATTTTTTTTTTCTTAGTTGACTCCAAACAACTAGAGCCACTGGCAGGAGTGGGAGGATTTCCTGTGGGTGGGAAGGAAGACTGATGTTAATAGGAACTGGGTTCTACCTAACAGAAGTGCCACCAGAAGAGGGGAGTGCTGGTGCAGAGAAAATATAGAAAGTCAGACAGGGGCCTAGGATTTCAGGTGGCCAAGTTACTAGAGATCCTCTTCTTCCTCCTGCACTAGAGCCTCATAGATGCACCATACTGGAAGTGAATGGAAAATTCAGGGAAAAAGTAGGAACAGTTGTAAATTTAAGGTTAGGGTTAGGGCTAGGGCTACAACAACTAAGATTTTGCAGAGATTAGGAAATCTTACAGGCTGTGAGTCATGAACAACCCCATCAGAGTTAAAGAAACACCCTGTATTCCCCCCTAGTTTGATTGATGCAAAAATTTTTACTACCTTTTTTATTGTTGTTGAATCATTTTAGCTATGTCTGACTCCATGATCCCATTTGGGGTTTTCTTGGTAAAGATATTAGCATGGTTTGCCATCTCTTTCTCCAGCTCATGTTACAGATGAGGAACTGAGGCAAGCAGAGCTAACTGACTTGCCCAAGGTCATACAGTTAGTAAGTAACCGAGGCCTGATTTGAATTCATGAGGATGTCTCCATGATTCCAAGCCCAGTTTTCTATCCATTGCACACCAAGCCGCCCTTTACAGTAATATGTAATAAAGTTTCTACCATCTCCTTGCATTTCTATTGATGGTTAAATCGAGGTTCCTTAGGGGTAACTCTTCTGTAATTTCTAGTGGCAATGTCCTGTTTCTGGATTGCCATCACAAAAACCCTCCATTTCCACAAACAAATCTGCCATTTATTCGTCACTTCTCTTTCTTCATGTTGCCAATGTGGATATCACCTATGGAAGCCCTGTTGAGTCTTCCCATGGATCCTTTCTATTTCAGACTCCTTTTAAAGACTGACCACTTTTTCCTGCATTTGACAAATTCAACAAAATTCAGCTGTTTTTTATCTTGTTGTAATAGTAATGGAATATAAAGATCCCCCTGTATTGGCTTGGTTTTCAAATTGATTGTGTTAAAACCCAGAGCTTGTTAATCCCACCTGTGGGATGGACTTGTTGATGTGAAAGAGAGTGCTGAACTGGGAGGAGCTGGTGACATAGATTTGGAGAGACACAAGAGAGAGGCAGAAGAACTTTTTGGAAGCAGCACCTTTGGAGGCAGGGAGAGACTGAGAGGATTGCTGAGGGCCACTTTGAATTGCCCTGGACTTTTGAGACCTGCCCCCGAAGCTGCCAAGGACTGAGGAGACATGGCTGTTTTGCTGGTACTTTGTCTGTCTGTTTTGATGTTGTTTTGCCAGATTTGTCCACTGGTGAAAGACAGTCCTGTTGTTGCAGAAGTTCTGGAACCTGGCTGTTGGTTCAGAGCTACTGAGACTGTCCTGCAAACAGAGAGTGAATACTGTCCACTGGTGAAGGGCAGTGCTGTTGTTGCAGGGGTCTGGGAACCTTTCTGTTGGTTCAGAGCTACTGAGACTGTTCTGCAGACAGAGAGTGAATACTGTCCACTGGTGAAGGACAGTGCTGTTGTTGCAGAATTCTTAGAACCTTGCTGTTGGTTCCGAAGACCTGAAGAAGGATTTTCTTGTTGTATGTTTACAGAAATCCTGGGAGAGGGTTTTGCTATGTTTTCAGGAGTCCTAGGACTGTTCTGCAGACAGAGGATGAATTAATGAAGAGACTGGCAATGTATCTTGTGGCCTTGCTAAGCTTTGTCTCCCCAGGAACAAAGATTGCTGAGAACTTGCCTCTGTCAAGATGAAGAAAATACCTCCATTTGAGTATTAAGTGCTGTGCTTAAACTTGTTGTAACTCTGGGGTAGATTCAATTGTGATCCAGGGGTGGGGAACTTTTGACCTTTTTGTGTTCTATGATTGAACAAATGAATGTACTTTACTTATGATTGGAAACTAATCTCCATTTGAGAAGAGGGGCTTTGTGATGGTACAGCCTAGGGGTGGAGTAGTATTTAAAACAGGGACTTTTGTAATTGATTAAATGAATGTAATGACCTGGGGTGGGGTAGTACCTGATTAACTCAGGTTGTACTTGGAGATTATTTAATCACACTTAGTAAATGCTGTATTTTGAATGATGTCATATTTTGATCTTCTCTGTTCTTAATTTGTCACTGAATAAAATGGAGAGCACCTATGCTGGTATTTTGAACCTTGGGAAGTTGCCTTTGCTTGGCATTACATTACACTTGTCTATTATTCACTGAAGTGATATCTGCTTGCTGCAAAGTTATGTCTGTAGGGGTTTTTTTTAACCTATTTATGGTGTGCTCCAAAAATACCTATCAATTCTTTTTCTCTTTTTTGACAGGTGTTAACATTTCTATAGTTGCCATTAGTATTTTGGGTCCCTGTGTTTTAGTAATACTGTATAGCTTTTTATCAGAATGCCTTCCAAATCTCTTACTGTCCATCTTATTATTAACCATACACTCACAATGATATTGCACAGGAATGGATTGCTTTAGACATGTTGTTCCCATTGAAATTTTATTTCAGGATTCCATTAAGTCTCACAATATTTAGCCCCGAATTTCTTCTTACTAGTTTTACACTCAGTGTATCTTGGCAAGAGGTGACAAGATATTTATCAGTATAACTTCTCTTCATTAACTCAATTTGACTTCTGAATTCAAGCCTGAAGCCTTCAATCTCTATCATTCCTTGGAATTTATGAAAGATTTTGCATTTGTCAATTCCACATGACATTTTGATACTACTAGAAGATTCCACAAGATAAACAGCTATTTTGAGTATTTCTGAGTGGAGTCATTATAGCTCGAGCTCATCTGTGTACATTGAGAAATTAACAAAATATTGTAATTTGACTGTCTTATCTGGAAATCATATTTAGTTCTATCTAGGAGAGATAATAATGAATTTATGACTAGGCAGAACCAATGAGCTTAAACCACATCCTTGAAAAAAATGTCATTATATTAATTGCTATTGTGTTTTAAATAGAAAATAGTTTTCCATTTGAACATTATTATAATTTTTCTTATCTGATAATGTAATAAGGTTGCTTTTTTATGAGATCATTCAGTAGTTCTGAGTTTTTACAGGGTCACTTCAAGGCATGAAGGAGTGAAAATGGACCATGGTGGGATTTGATGGCAGAGGGCCAAAAAACTTACAATTCTCTCTTCAGATGAGAACTAATGTTCCTTCAATTCTTCCTAGAGATTAACCCAGCATGACCTGTCCCAGGAAGAACTCAGTGTTAATCCCCTCACCAGAAGAACATTTTAGCCTGACACTTCACAGACTAAACTGGCATATATGTGTGTATGTGTATATACATATATACACATACATACCTATGTACACACATGTTATATATATATATATATATATACACACATATATTCTTCATTTTGTTAGCTGGACAACTAAGACAGTAACACATCGGAAACTCTTAGAGGTTCAACATGACACCTAGGCATTTCTTTGCTCTGCATTTTCACAATTATAGTGCTTGAGAACTGGATGGGGGAGGGGAGTGCAAGAGCAAGTATCTTAATAGCTGCTTTTTTTATCAACTTTGCTTTTGAAAAAGTGTTGCCATTGGAGACAGAGTACATCCCTTTCCCCATGAAAAGCTGCTGTAAAAAATGTTAAAAGAGACTTTTCCTCTATATAACAGTTTCATCTTTTTTTAAAAAAAATCAATAATCAGCTCCCTTTGTTCCCTTGAAACTCTTCTAAATGTTTCCAAAACCATTTAATAATAATGTCAAAGGGATGAAGACCAGGTTTAAGATTTGGAACTACATTCTGTTACTCACATGTCTTGCTATTTTTGTCCTTTCCTTTGCCCAAGCAAAGGTATCAATGGAGGGAAGCCCTCTTCATTTTCTCACATCACTGTAGTGAAGTGGATAGCTATGGTTTCGAGAAGCATAAAATCTCAGAACTGAAAGGGACCTCAGAGAACATCTAGGCCCACCCATGCCTGAACATGAATAAATATCCCTGACACATGGCCAAGAAATCTCCATTTAAAGACCTACAAGGTTGATAACCCATTCTCTTATGGACATTCTTAATCTAAGATCTCTACTCTTCCCTAAGAAACCCCATCCATTTCGGAACATTCTTTAATTATCAGGAAGGGTTTTTTTGCTCACATCAAGCCTAAATCTGTCTAACTATGACTTGCCTATTGCCTCTACTTCTGCTATCTAGGGCCACCCAGAACAAGCCTTATTCTTCTTCACCATGAAAGTCTTTCAGATACTCAGGGTCAGCTATCATACCTCTTTTAAATCTTTTCTCCAGGCAAAACACCTGTAGTTTCTCCCACCACTTCTCATATGGCGTGGTTATAAGTCCCCTCTCTTCTGGTTATCTTCAATTGAACTTGGTCAGTGACTTACAAAATAATCTCCCCTAGCATATACAAAAAAAAAATCTTCCAGTCTCTTAAATGCCACCATTGGGGGAAAAAAAACCTACTACATAGGCAGCCCCTTGGTTTGGGAGAGCTCTATTTGTCAGGAAAACTTCATGAAAATTCAATTTTTCAGCTTCTACCATTGCTTCTTTTTTAAAATCTTTATTTATTTTATTTTTAATTTATGTAATAAAACAAGCATTTCCATAACATAGTATAATACTTTTTAAAAGACAATTACACATGAAACTGCAAATCTATTATGCACAATTTGCTATTCCTTTTAAATATATAATAAAGTTACCATGGCATTTCTTTTGTTTTTCACCCATTACTTCTAATTCTGCCCCTGGAGTCAAATAGAACAAGTATAAGCTCTCTTCTACATTTCCACCCTTCAGATATTTGAATGCAGATATATTATGCCTTTACCTCCCATCCCCAATCCAACCTCCTTTTCTCCAGGTGAAATTTCCCCAATTCCTTCAACTGCTTTTCATAAGGCAAGCAATCAAATCCTTTCATAATCCTAGTTGCTCCATCTCTGGGAAAGGAGACCAGAAGTTACATGTGACTAAAGGAGCAACTATGAAAGAAAATTCCATCTCGGTGGGCATGCTGGAGAGGAAAGGCACATCATAGATTGAAAGCTGGAAAGAATCTTAAACGTAATTTAGTTCAACATCCTCTTTTCACAAATGTGAAAATTGAGTGCCAGAGAAATGAAGGTCACACAGGTTGTAACAAACGTGGCATCATCACCAAGGGTCTCCAACCCAAATCGAGCTCATTTATGCTCTTCCTCAATGTACTTAGTATTCTGATTATAAAATGTCCAATAATACGTTTGTCCTATTGTGGCTTCCGACCCTCAGTATAAAAATTTAACCAAATAATATTTTGCCCCCAGCACCTATCTGGGTACATAGTAGGTGCATAATAGATATTGGTTAACTAATTTCACATTGATGGAGATCTATCACACTAAGATCAGTCTCTTGACCTGGAGAACTTTATTTTTCTAAAGGCTTTCTGGACTCCTTTTTTTCCCTACTGCTTTGAGTTATCTAAAAATAACTCACTTAATAATTACTATTTAAGATTTACAAATTATTTCCTTGTAATTACCCTGGGAAGTAGGTGGTCCAAGAATTATGGTCCCTATTTTATGATGAATAAAATGAACTTCAAAAAAAGATTAACTGACCTGCTCAGAGTCATATAGCTAGTAAATGTCAGAGAGAGTTTGAACCTCAGGTTTCCTGACTCCAAATTCAGCATTCTTTCCCCCGCCTCACAGTGTGTCTCCTTGGTATTAATTCCTCTGATTATCTTGCAACACTTACTGACTTCTTGCTCGATCATTCTCCTTGTTAATCTCAGTGAAGTCTAAATTGTTAGGTTTTCATAGTAAATTAAGATCTCTGTATTTTGAAAACAAAGAAACTGAGGCCCAGAAAAGGGAAATGAGTTGAGTAAATTCACACATTTGATAAGTGGCAAAAACAAGATTTGAACAAAGGTCTTCTATAGCTATTCCAGCATACTCTCTCCATACATGCTGATCATGTAAATTCACAGGAGCTAAGTGGTATTTTAGAGAATATGTCTAATTTCTGTAGTTATAGACATTGGGACTGAGCTAATGGGTGCTCTGTTTAAAGCTCTGACTTTGTGTTTAATTGGGTTTATATGGGATTTTTTTTTTTTCAGTTTTCTGGGGCTCTGTTGAAGAAAATGGGGAGGAGAAAACATGGTAGAAGCCATCAAAAATTGTTAATTTTTATATTTATTTTCAATTAAGAATCTTTTTAAAGTATCACATCATAGGCTAATAATACAATTATGCAAAATGCTAAACCCAAATAAGTTTTATTCAGACCAGACAAATGACTTCATCATTTCATTGAACTCTAAGTGTAATTTGTACCTGCTTATGGCTGAAAGGAATTGGTGACAGGGATGGGACATTTTGTAATAAGGTCAGGGCAGAAAGAATGTGTGTATGATCATAAGATTATAGATTTAAAGCTGGAAGGAACCTCACAGGTCATCTAGTCAAATCTACTCAACTGACAGATGAGGAAAATGAGACCCCAGAGATGTTAAGTTGAGGAGGGTATTACCTCCAAAATCAAAATAAATACAGCAGGTGCAGATTGTGACTTTGACAAGTTTGCTCAAAAGCAAAAATTGTGTGTAGTTTACTAACTGGAACAAAAAGTTGAGTATATCCTCTTTCTGATAGAACCCATATTTATCCCCATAGTGATGGGTGGAACGGGTTCTCATGTTGATTCCCTGAAAAGACTCCAAGAAATGGCATTTACACTTACAAAAAATTGATGTCAATGGAGAAAGAATTTAGTGTCTAAATTGCCCTCACCATTTCCCCATCTTTTTATGCTCCTTTTGCACCATCAGAATAATCATAGATGACTTTTATTTTTCTTTTCCTATTGGGGAATATAGATTTGTGAAATTCCACTTACTCAGCAAGAAAAAAATTGTTCTTTCATGCACCTAGATTGACTTGCTTTTTCCAAACTGTTTCTGCTTGCCTGCATATTACTGCTATTACAGCTTTCCTCTAGTCATCTATCTTTAAGTACTCTGTCACAAAGAGATAAGAAATGATAAGATTTATTTACTTGCCTACCTGGTAGGTAAAGCAGTAAGACCTGAAATGGTAGTTCCCAGAAAAGTAAAACAATTGTCCACCTCTTAACAAATCTATGCCTTGCATCTATTTAAATTGGGTCACTGTGCTGTTCAGTGCTGAAAATTTTAATAATAAAAATATATCTAAGTACAGAAGTAGACCTACTACAATATTCATTAAGTTTTGCTAATAATCAAGGTATTTTTACATATTACTGAAGAAAACATTTCTGTGGGTTCAGCCCTTATAATTCAATCTTCCTATAGTATCATCCATTGCCTGTATTTTGTAGAAAGCTGGAAATACATACTATTATGATGACAATTAAGAGATTTTCATCAAGGTCATGTCCCATTCCTCATAACTGAGAGATTAATTGGAAGTGTCAAAGATTTTTCCACAAGTTCTGAACTATTCAATTAAGCTGGAAAATATTAAAATATAGACCTGATGATGAACTATATGTAAACTGTCTGAGAACAAGACCAGGTATATTCAAAGAGACACATCACCAGAATAGACATTGGATGATGAACTTCTCATATATAGAGACTCTTGCAGATCACTACTAAGTTCTAGAAGGCATCCAATCTGCATTCATGGAGAAAAAATTTCCATTGTGAAAACTAAATAAATAGTATTAGGAAAGGATGAAAGAAGGAATTTAATATTAGCTCTGTATTCAATCAAAAAACATTTTTGAAGAAGGAAAAGAAAAATGAGGGATAAAGGAGGAGGTAGAGGAGGAGAAGAAAAAGGAGGAGGAGGAGGAGATGTGAAATCTTACTTTGAGTAAAAGAAAACTACATAGAAACTTTAGACAACAAGGAGTAACCTCGAGATTGGTGAGTCTCTGGCCTAGACTACTATATCAAGAAGAACCCAAGCCATTTTCTCACTTCCTTTTCTATGTTGTCTTCTATGATTAGAACCTAAACTCCTTGAGGGGAGGAATTTTCTTATTTGTCAGTGCTTAGCACAGTTCCTGCAACATAGTAAATGCCTACTGAATGCTTTGCTTATCTTTACTGTTTGTCTACCACATCCCAATTCATTTCCTGAATTCCCATGCGTTTATTAAAAACCCAACTTAAATGCCACCTCCTTAAACTAGTAAGCTCTTAGAATTCAGGAGTGGGAAGCCCCTGCTTAGAAGCCATTTGTGAAACTTTATTTGATCCCTCCTGCTAATAGCAATCTTCTTCCCTTTGACTTCACAGATTTTTAGCACTTTCTGTGCCTCTCTGATATACTTTCCTAAGATACTTATCATGTAAGATTATCACTACTTATATGTTCCCCAGGAATCTGTCCCTAGCAAAGTCTCTGGTGGGATGCTCCAAGAATCCACTCTTGCCTCTCTACCGTGCAGCATTTTTATCAATGATTTATATGAAACCATAAATGACATACTTAGCAAATTTACAGAAGATGCAAAGTTGGGAGGGACAGGTAATCTGCTTGGTGATGGAGTCAGGATTTAAAAAGTTCTTGACAGACCAGAACAATGGGCCAAATCAAATAAAATGAAATTTAATGGAGATAAATGTAAGGCCTTTAACCTACATTTAAAAAAAAAAAAGAAGCCATTGTACAAGAATAAGATATGGTATACATGGCTGAGTGAACAATGTGAGATGGCATCCAGAAAGCTAATGCAATCCTGAATTCCTTTTACTGAGAAATAAAAGAATAGCTCTCTGGGTAGGGGGAGAGAGAAGATATGTAGGGAAAAGAAGGTAATATAAACATTAAAAAATTTAAAAATATATAAACGAATTAATGAATAAATGCATATACAAATGAAATAAGCATATAGTATCCAAAATAAGGTTAGTAATAGACCAACTTGTATTCTGTCCTGGGTCAGACAACATCTGGAAAATGATGTTTAGTTCTATGTACTATATGTTAGGAAGGGCATTGATAAACTTGAGCATCTTTAAAAGAAAGTGATCAGAATGCTGAAGGGTTTAAAGTTCAATATTCTGAATCATGAATGTATCTTTCTTTTTTTGATCCATGCTCATGATTTCTTTTACATGAGGAATTCCCAGCATAAACATTCCTTCCACTTGTACACATCTGTAACTTAGAGTCCTAGAGAACACACTAGGATCAGTAAGACCATAAACACCTGCCCGTGGGCAAAAACCCTCATTTTTTGCAGATATAAAATTTGAAGGTAAATATGGAATCCAAGGCTGGCCCTCTATCTACCATACTACTTTCACATGTGTCTTTTTTAGGGGAGGGAACTGGGGTTAAGTGACTTGCCCCGGGTCACAAAGCTAGACATGTGTCTTTAGTGTTCTATTCAGAAATACATACCAAATTCCAAAAATAAGCATTTATTAGACTTTCTCATGTGTCAAGCACTGAGCTGAGCTGTGGGCATATAAATGTAAAAGCAATACAGTTCTTGCTTTCAAAGATTTTACAGAAATAGTGCATGGCATATAGTAGGCATTTAATAAATTCTACTTGAACTGAACTGAATTGAATGATATAATGGACAAAACACTGGCTCCGGAGCTGAATTCGAATTCTACTTGTTATTTACTACATGTGTAACCTTAGGGAAGTCACTTAACATTTCTGGACCTCAGTTTTCTTAGCTGTAAAAATGAGGAAGTTGGGCTCAATGGCCTCTAAGGTCTTTGCCAACTCTGTGATCCTATAATAAAACTGTTGCCTTTAAATATCTGTTTGATATTTTTTTTATTTTAAAGATTTTTTTAAAAAATAAATATCTAGGTATGGACCTTTCTTTGAAATTTCACCTTGCTACCCTTCCTTGAGTGATGAGAAAAACCTGATGATTATTCTATTTAGTGAATTCTCCATTCATTTAAGAGAAGATGAGAGTTTTCAGCAGACACAGTATCATAGGCTTCTCTATTCTACCTTGGATTTTGGTGTGGGAAGCATTTTCTGTCATGCCCCCTGTGCCCCAGAACAGAAGGGGTTCTGTGCTGAGTGTTTTCCTTGAGGAAGGGGAAGTACCTAATGATCTCAGTTATTCATTCTCCCAACATATACAATGAGTTCTGAGTTCTCAACCATATAACTCACCTCTATTCAGACATTACTTTAAGAGATTTATGGCAGTACCTATACCTTTAATATGGAGGTGCTGGCCACTGAGATGGAATAAAATCAATACTGTAAGACATTTGTAATCCTTTGTTTTTCCTGGCAATTCTGAGACAGGAGCTCAAAATGCAAAAGGTTTCAGTCTCAGCTTTAGGAACCTCTGGTCATTGGGTTACTTCCCACTGTCCCCACTCTCTCAAATTATATACCCCTCCTTCTCAAGACATGCTCTTTAGCATTCTTCTTACAGCCAAATCTCATACCTGAGGTCCCTGTATGCCTTAAAGTGACCCCAAAAATCCTATTTCTAAGAGGATTTCTCAAGCATCTTTTTTTCCCCTCTCTTCTTTTTCTTTTATTTTCTTTATCCCCATTCCAGGCATGAACAAGTAAATGAACGAAGTGATGTTTATGAAGTAGCTCTTATTTGTCAGGCTGGCACTTAGCTAGACCCTGAGGATATGAATACCAGAGGGAGATAATTCTTAGCTTCAGGGACCCCACATTCTCTCAGGAGGAGACAACACAGCCAAGGGAGTGATGGCCAGGGAAGGGAATTTTGTTCTGGGCAGCCATGTGAATGATGACTAAACTCATAGGGTAGGAAATCATTATGTCCTTTACTGTAACAATGGTAATGCTGATTTGCTCCATGTTACCCAAGCAAGAGTAATTAGTGGAAAATTAAGTTGGGGGCTGTAGGAGTGGACAATGGTCTGGAACACACAATATTTCAGAACAGATGCCAAGATGCCTAAGTTGTGTGGTCCCAATTTCCAGGAGAGTGGTTGAATGGGATGTGAAGCATGGTATGAGGCCAGTCAGTTTTAGTAGTTCCAGCAAGTTTTCACCCATTCACCAATCAGCACAGTTAAGCTTTACACACTCCATCCCCCCAAGTGCTAAAGCATAATGGATTAAATTCCCCAGGGGAAGGGAATATAGTCTCCAGAGGTCCATCTGAAAAGTTTTTTCTCTCATTGGGGAAAAGGGAAGTAGTTACAAAGCACTGGGAAAGCTGCCCAGATTATTTGGGTGAATTTACTGGACAGAATGGGACACATGATCTGGCTTCAAAAAGATACAGTTTTTTAGATAAATTCTACACTGCATTGTATTTACTTTGGAACCAAGGAATGAATGAAAGAATAAACAAGCATTTATTAATCAAGGTAATTATTAAGTAAAAATATTATTTATTTAGGCTCTTTCAAATATTCCTCCATCTGACTTACTTGAGTATTTAGGATATTAGAGTATATTTTCTATCTCTCTCCTTACTAACCTACCTGTTTAGATATCTATTCTTCTATCTCTAGGCATCTAGTGAGAGAGAGAGAGAGAGAGATTGATTTCCCTCCCCGGTAGAAAACAGAAACTTATTGGGGAATTTTTCATTGTTGATTTTATTGTTTTTTTATCTCTCGTATAATAATAATAACAATAATAATAGCTGTTATATAATGTTTTATAAATACTATCTTATTTTATTCTCGTAATAACTCAGGGAGGTAGGTGCTATTATTGTCCCTATACAGACACTGAGGCTATCTAGTCTAACCTCATTTTAGAGAGGAGGAAACTGGGGCCTTCAGAAGTGAAGTGAATGGCCTATGATCACATAATTAGTAAGGGGAAGAGCCAGGATTTGACTCCAGATCTTCTGACTATAAGTTCAATGTTGTTGTTCTTTTCCCGCAATGCCACTGGACTTTTATCTCTGGGTCACTGAAAGTACCCTAAATCATGGGAAGCTACATTTCTCAACCAAGACTTAATGTTCCTGAGTTAGAGAGAGTGTTTTGTGGAGTAAAGATAGCAGCAGTAATGGATTGAGGAATTAGCCTTGAAAAATCACCACAACCTGGCTAGGCATTTAACCTCTTGATAATCCAACTCTTTAAGATTATAAATTGCAGAGAAGGTGCCAACCTGTATTGTTAGAAGGAGTTTCCTTACCTGGGAATTCTCCATGTCAAAGAATCAATCCCTATTCCCAACAACTTATGAGCATTTTTGAAACTTTTTTTTAAATAGTTTATTGGCTAGCTGCTCAGTCATAAAGGCCCTTGGCAAGGATTTCTGCTTCAAAATTTTAGTTAGAAAAAATAAATAAACTGTGGTAAAGAGGGCTCCTCCCCAGAGACCTAGTTAAACAAGTTAAGCTTTTATAAGGCCAATTCTAGAGTGAAGGTAAAGAAACAATAGCACTCTAGGTATCAACTGGAAGAAATAGCAATCTGACAACCAAACCCCTTCCCAGAAGAGCAGAAAAGTTAGGGTCCCAAAGGTTGATCATTAATTACATTTAGATTGTAAAAGCCCAATTATATTCAAACTGTATTTAGTACAATAAGATTTGATTTTTCAATTCTTTTCAGGTTTCCAAAGGAAGGAGAGTTAGGTTAAAACATCAACTGTTCATCTCCATTTAGCTCCCAATCTCCATGTGCTTCTGAGATCGCATAGGTATTTGACTACCTTGTTCTTGTGTACAGAAGCAGAGTATTGAGAATGGGAAAGAAAACTTATAGATAGATGTTAGTGGTTTGGTGGATTTTTTTTTTAGCCTAAATCTGTGATTTTGCCTGTGTAGGGAACTCCTTGTGGGGAATTTCCTTCCTTTCTTACAGACTGACAACTCAGAATCATAGAAAGTTCTTTGAGTCAATGAGAGATTGAGTAACTTGTCCAGGGTTGGGAAAATAGCAGATATCCAAGGCAGGACCTAAACCCATATCTTCTTAATTACAAGGCTGAATCTAGATAATCTCCAGGGTCCTTGCCAGCTCTGAAATTCTCTGATTTTTTTTTTTTCTGGAAGATTAAGTACAAGTCAGAGAATGAAAAGTCTTTGATGGGAAAAGATCCCGGTCAAATTTCTAAGCAAAACCCTTTAGGCAGAACTTATTGTGCTTTATAAGAAAGTCCTCATATACATCAAAATAATTATAGTAGCACTCTTTGTGATAGCCAAGAATTGGACACAAAATAGATGCCCATTACCTGGGGAATGGCTAAACAATTTGCAGTACATGAATGTTCTAGGATATTACCATATTGTAAGAAATTATTTATATTCTGAATACAGAGTAATATGGGAAGATTTACATGAACTGATGCAGAATTAAGTAAGCAGAGCCAAACAAACAATATACACAAAGAACACAACAATGTAAGTGGGAAGAACGACACACCAGAAACTCAAAAGACAATGTAACAAACTTATAAGAGCAAGTAGGACTCAAATGAAGACCTATTGGAAGACATCCTTCTGTGCAGGTGGAAAGTTCACAGGTGTTACACACTGCATATGTTTTTGAACTTTTTCAATACATTGATCAGTCATATTATTGGGGGGTTTTTCTCTCTAAAACATACTCTTTCCTATAGAGGTTAGATTTCTAGAAGTAGAAAGGAAAGGAGAAGGAATTCTTTGGATAACTATAATGATATAAGAAACAGAAAATATCAATTAAAACTTATCTTTTAAAATGCCACTACGATTTCCTTGTGGATAGAGCTCTGGATATGAAACCAAGATCTGAGTTCCAATCTGATGTCAACCACACTTATTAGATGTGTGACCCTGGACAAGTCTCTATACTGCTCTTAGCCTCAATGTCTTTATTTGTAAAATGGGGATGATAATAGCACCTACCTCCCAGGGATGGTGAAAGGACCAAATGAGATAATATTTGTTAAGCATTTTGTAAACCTTAAAGTCTTACGTAAATGTTAGCTGATAATTACTCTATAGAGTACGGTTATCTTCAGAAAGAGAGGAAGAGAAAGATAGAGACAATTGGTTTGGGTATTCCAATCATAAACCATTCTCTCTACTGTGTTAATACTTGTTAATAGGATTTTTTCAAAAGGATCACCTTTCAATCTCATTTGTGAAGATGTCTCTTAAGATATCAACAAGCATTGATTAAGTACCCACTATGTGCCCCTTACTGAGAATAGAGAGAGAAAAATAAATAAATACTCCTTGCCCACAGAAAGGAGAGACGATGAGAATAACTGCCACTTGCATAGGCAAGGGGCAGCTAGGTGGTGCCATAGTGCATAGAGGCTATGCAATCAGGAAGACTCATCTTCACAAGTTCAAATCTGACCTCAGACACTCACTAGCTGTGTGACCCTGGGCAAGTTACTTCACCCTGTTTGCCTCATTTTCCTTATCTGTAAAGTGAGCTGGAGAAGGAAATGGCAAGTCACTCCAATAGCTTTGCTAAAAGAACCCTAAATGGGGTTCCAAAGAGTCAGACGCAACTGACAAAGAACAAAATGGAGAAGAAAAGAAGTAAAGACCTAAGGATATAAAAAACAAATAGTTTCTTCTCTGGACCTCAACTTTCCTCAACTCTAAAATGAGGGGAAGGGTCTGGACTAAGTGGCTTCTAAGGAGAACTCTAGGACCTGAGAGACTGGGAATCAGTGAAGCTATTATGTAGAAAGTCACATTGGAGACACACTTTGAAGGAAACAAGGAATTCTTAGCATAGTATTTTCTGCATAGTAAATTCTTAATAAATGTGTTTTCATTCATCCATTCTAAAAGGAAGAGGAGAGGTAGGCATGCATTCCAAGTGTCAGGAATCCCTGTACAAAAAGCATGGAGAAAGGAGATGGAATATCTGGTGTGAAGAATAGTGAGAAGGCCCATTTAGCTAAAGAGTAGAATTTGTGAAGGCCAGTGATATAAAAAGTGCCTGGAAAGGCAAGTTGGGACCAATTTGTGAAGGGCTTTAAATGCAAAACTGAGGAATTCAGAGACAATAAAGGCTTTTCACAATTACACATGTAGTAGGCATCAGAATCAAAACTGTGAACCCGGGCCTCTTGTCATCAGGGCCAGAGTTCCTACCACTGCACCATACTGCTCTCTCTAAACACCGCCTCAGGGTGACACTGTCTGTGTCCAAACTATATGATTGCTGCAGTCACTTAAAACTATAGTACTCACAAGTAAGCTCACAGAATTGGACAGGGGTCATGCACATTTGCTGAGCCAGAGCTGATTCAGTGACATTGTTGCTGACTTTTGACCTTGAGTATTCAAACTTCCCTATTCACCAAAGATTCTGCAGCCTCTGAATATTCCTGTCTTCTTGGAGAGGTTTGAGGCTGGTTGATTTAGTCCTCAAAGCTGAGGTTTGTCTAATAAGTGCAACAAAACAGATTGGTCAATGAGAGATTGGAGGAGGCTATGGTGTTATCAGTGGAAATTCTTGTTAGATATGGTACCATGGATTTGGAATCAGTGAATCTGGATTCAAATTGCACCTCTTCCACTTACTACCCATACAATCCTGGGAAAGTCACTTAACAATCACCAAATATTTGTAAAATGTCTACCAAGTGCCAGGTACCAGGCTAAACACTTGGAGCACAAAGACAAAAGTGGAACAATGTCTGCCCTTAAGAGACTTACATTCTAAGGGGAAAGACAAAATACACATAGGATAGGGACTAGACTAGTGATTTCATTTATGTAGATGGTCTATATACTACATACAGGTACTGTTGGACACACCGTACATTGTCCCTGAAATTGTGATGTCATTTTGGTCCTCTTCAGGTGTGAAGGACAACAACCAGCCAAGCAACACCCAAGATACTGTTTGTTCTCCCTCCATTGCCCCCCTCTCATTGTCTGTCTCTGTATGTCTTTCTCTGTCTCTCCCTCTATCTCTATCTCTCTCTATCTTTGTCCTTCTACCTTTGCCTCTCTATCTCTCTCTGTCCTTTGTCCATCTCTTTCCCTCTCTCTTTCCTTTCCCTCTCTGTCTCTGTGTCTTTGTCTCTCTGTTTCTGTCTTTATCTCTATCTCTGTCTGTCTTTCTCTCGTTGCCCTGTCTCTGTGCCTCTGGCTCTCTGTCTCTCACTCATTCACTCTCTCTATATCTATCTCAGATAGATAAGGCATATATGTATTCCTGCATGTATATATGTGCATGTGGAGCATATCAAGTGACTAATGAATGTTTTTTCATTTATTTATCAATCCCACATTAACTTGATTCTGGGACCCTACCAGTTAATGACCTGGGATAAGGGCAGGGACTTGCACTGTGATTTTATTTGCCAGTAGACGGAACTCCTGAGTGAGGAAACACTGCTATGTAGTACCTTCTTGACAACTTGGTGCTGAACAATTAAGTAACTTGATGTGACCAGTATGTGCCAAAGGTGAGACCTGAACCCAGGTTTTCTTGTCTTCAGGGCTGTTTCTCATACACTAAGAAGAATATATAAAATGCACACAAGGTCCCTTTCTATGTCTCAGTTCCCTTTTCTGTAAAATGATTAGCTTGGACTAACTGTTCTCTAATATCTTCTCCAACTCTAACCCTATGGTACTGTGATAACCTCCAAGAATTCTCTTTTCACATCTGAAACTCAACCAACCCAAAGGTAACCCTTTAAAATCCTCAAACCATTTAAACCTTCAGTTTTAGGATAATGATTAGCAGAGCCCAACTCAAGGAACCTGATTAAATCAGCCCCTTCACACAGAAGGGAATCATGGAATTCAAATTTGAAAGGGATATTAGCTTCCATGTAATCTAATCAAGATACAAAAAGTCTTCTCCTCTTTTTGATCATGCAAATTCTACTTTAGAATCACCAATGAAGGCAACACCTTTATTTTACAGATAAGGAAACTGAGTTCCAGAAAGGTTGAATGACTGAGGCCAGTTAACAAAGAAGAGGTAGACTTTCAACCCAGGTCCTCTTAGGCATCCTAGCTCAAGGAAAACATCTACCTTACCAAGATAGTACCTTCCATTTTTGGATAGCTCTCATTATTAGGAAGTGTTTCCAAATATCAAGCCTGAATTGGCTATTTTGCAGATTCCACCCATTTCTTCTGGTTCTGCCTTCTGGACTCAAATTGAACTACAGTTGATTTGTGTATGACATGATGTTAAGCTGTGGACAGAGAGTATAAGCTACTTGAAGTCAGGGATAATGTCTCTCTTCCTGCTATATCATACACAGGATCTAATTACATTGCCAAGCCCTTGGACGTGGTTACTAAGTTACATAAGTGGATTGTTCAGAAGCAATGCACTTCATCTCTTTGGGTTTACATTTAAATAATTCATTTATATGAGCCCTAAGGATGATGATGCAGGGGGTCTGGATGGACAAGGCCTGGTCAACATGGCGGCAAGTTGATCCACCAACCACAAGGGCCATTCCCAGGGCTATCACTACAGGGCTGGGACAGAGCAGGGTAAGAGACAAATGCATTGCCTGTGGCAGTGGCAGCAGCTATTCCTGGGACTACCAAACCACAGCCTGGAAATTTAAAAAGCTCTCATCTGAACTTCCAAGGACCAGGATGGAAGAGTGAACCCTGGCTGCTCCAATCTTCCCCTCTGACCCTGAAAATTATTGCCCTGGAGCAAAATTTTAAACAGTAAAGCCTTGGGAACCCTAAAATGGGTAAAAAACCAGACTGCAAAGACAAAGACTCCAGAATCCTATTATTGTGAGAGGGAGGAACCAAATTCAGAAGGAGACAGTACTGACTCCACACCCACAGCTGAAGCCTCAACAGGGAATATGAACTGGTCTCAAGCACAGAAAACATTCTTAGATGAGCTCAAAAAGAACTTTGAAAACCAAATTAGAGAGGTAGAAGATAAAATGAATAATTCCTTTAAAATGAAAATTGCAAAATTAGAAAAACATTACAATGAAGAAAACAGCTCCTTAAAAAGAAAAATGCATGAACTAAAACTGAAATCTGAATGAACATATGGAAAAGGAGCTTCAAAAACTAAATGAGGAAAATAATTTGCTAAAAATTAGTATCAATGAAATTAAAGCTAATGACTATGAGGCACCAAGAATCAGTCAAACAAAATATCAAGAATGAAAAATTAGAAAAACAGGTAAAATATCTCAATGGAAAAATAACTGACCTGGAAAACAGATTCAGGAGAGATAATCTGAGAATTATTGGTGTACCAGAAAATTATGATGAAAAAGTGAGCCTGGACAACATCTTCCAAGAGCTCATCGAAGAAAACTGCCCTGAGATCCTAGAACCAGAGGGTAAAAATAGAAATCAAGAGAATCTAACAGACACCTCCTGAAAGAGATCCTGAAAAGTCTGCAAAATTTTGTAGCCAAATTCCAGAACTATCAGGTAAAGAAGAAAATACTACAAGCAGACAGAAAGAAACAATTCAAATATCATGGAACCACAGTGAGGATTGCACAGGATCTGGCAGCTTCTACATTGAAAGATCAGAGAAACTGGAAAATGATTTTTCACAAGGCAAAAGAGCTTGGGTTACAACCAAGGATCACCTATCCAGCAAAACAAGAGCATAATCTCCCAGGCAAGGAGATGGTCATTCAAAGATATAATGGACTTCCAGACCTTCCTGATGAAAAAGCCAGACCTCAATGGAAAATTAAATCTCCAATTACAAGACTTAAGAGAGACATAGAAAGGTAAATAGGAAAAACAAACACACATACACACACATAACCTGCTATTTAATAAGAGCAAACTGTTTACATCCCCATATGGGAAGCTGATACCAGTTAATATCATGAATTCCCTACCTATGGAGACATCTAAAAGGGATATAGATAAATAGGAGGTGTGGGTACAAATTACACAAAACGATGATTTTAAAAACCTTATTAAAGGCTGCAAAGGGACTTCAATGGAAGAAGAGGAAAGAATGAAGCAGAAAAGGGTAAATTATGCCACACAAAGAGGCATAAAAACATAATAGTAGAGGGAAAGAAGGGAAGGAGATGAGCATTATATGAGCTTTTCCCTCATTTGTTCTGGCACAAAGAAGGAATAACATAATCAGTTAAGTATAGGACTCTATCAAGAAGAGACATAAAACTTATCATAATAGAGAGAAAGAGGGGAGGGATAAGAGCATTGCATGAGATCTATTCTAGTCAATCTTTGTTCAAAGAAGAAATAATGTACTACATTAAGTATAAAAATCTATCATACCCTTCAGGTAGTAGGAGGGGGGAAGGGCTAACAAAGGGCAGGCGAGTTAAAAGGGAGGGAAGAAGTAGTAAGTAGGAAGGGTAGGAAAAAGGAGGGGGACTGATAAGAAGGGAATACTGAGGGAGGCAGCAGTCAATAGATGAGCCCTAAGCTCTTAGTCAATTCTAAACCTATGAATCTGGAGTTCTATTACTTTAAAAAATGAATTTCATTTAAAAAATTTAATGATGTTTATAGCAACTCTCTTTGTGGTTGCAAAGAACTGGAAATTTCAGGGATCCCCATCAATTGATAAATGGCTGAACAAGTTGTGGCATACAGTTGTGATGGAATACTACTGTTGTATAAGAAATGGTGAGCTCAATAATCTTAAAAAGGCATAGAAAGACTTGCATGAAATGGTGAAGAGTGAATTGAATAGAGCCAAAAGAACATCATATGCAGTAACAGCAATTTTGTTTTAAGAATGACTGACTAAGCCACTTTGACTATTATAAACACACTAATTAAAAATAAAGAACATATGAAGAGAGATGCTACCTGCATCTAGAAAGAGAACTGATAAACAGAAGTATATACAGAATAATGTAACATAGACACACACACACACAAACACACACATCTGTGTCTAATTGTAGCCATCTCTAGGGTAAGGGGGGAGGGAAGGAAGAAAAAAATGGGGGAAAATTCATATGATAACTGTGTTGTGTATTTGGAAGAAATAGCAAATTGTATATGGTAGGTTTGCAGTTTTCTGTACAATGATCTTTTTTATTGTACTGTGTTATGGTAATGCTTGTTTTGTTCCCTGAATTGAAAATAAAATAAAAATGTTTTAAAATGAATTGGTATTGATTGCTTTTGTTTTTATACAGTCTGAATTTCCCTCTGTATCCCTCTCTCTCTCTCTCTGCCCCCAGAGCCATGTTCTCTGACCATCTAACAATTTTAACACCACCATTCCCAAGAAATTTCCAGGAAGAATGACTAGACAAGAACCTATCAGAGATTCCAAAGTAACCACAGAGTAACTAGTCCAAGGAAGAAGCTTTGACTGTGGCATATTGAAATGAGTAGCAGCCTTAGAATCAGCAGGGACATGCTCACATCCTAAGTCTGATACCTGTTAACTGTATGAGCCAGGGTAATTCAATTAATTGCTCTAAATTAGAGTTTCCCCATTGTAAAATGGAGGCAATAACATTTGTACCATGTACCTCCCAAGGTTATTGTGAGGAAGGTGCTTTGTGAATTTTCCAGCACCCATCAATTGGAAAAGGATCAAACAAATCATGGTATGTGAATCTAGCAAAAGATGGTTGCACCATGAGAAAAAGTAGACAGAAGGAATGCAAAGAAATAGGGAGAGACCTGTAGGCATTGACACAGAACAAAGAAGAATGAAGAGAATAATATGCAACAATAAACAGACACTGATTGGTTTTGATCATTTAATTGATTGTTGGTCACATGCTCAGAAAAAGAAAAGCAATGTTGGAGAAATAGATAGAAACTTGATGTCCAGTCTCAGACTCTGTCTCAATGCAAGGCTAATTGGTAACAGAACTGTCTGAGGAGAAGCACCAGAAGAAGATCCACTCCCTAATCGACACAGGAACCTCAAGAGAGAGACTTGCAGTCACTAACCTTTAAAAAGTGAATCTGAATGGATTTTAGAGTGACAGATTCCTTTGGGAGGCAGAGCTTGGCAGATTCCCAGCCCAGGAAAGTTCCCACATAGGTCTGGGCAGGGCTGCACCAGTGCAGACCTCAGAGTGGACTACAGCAGAGTGAAAGCAAGCCCCAACCAGTAGACTCACTCACCCCAAGGGTGATTCACAGACATCTCACTGCAGGATGGAGGATGGGTCAGAACTGGGTAAGAGAAAGCTGCAGGGCCCACAGCAGCGACTGCAGCTTCTCCTGGGGCTATCAGCCCACAGCCTGTATGTTTAAAAATCACCTACCTAAACCTCTGAGAGTCAAGATGGCAAAGTAAACCCTAGCTGCTCTGATTCCCGCTCCCTGACCCACAAAACCCAAAGATAAATGTCCCACCCAGTGTAAAATCCTGAAATAGTGGAAACAGCCTCAGGCTTGGGAGTCCAAGAGGAATAATGTACTTGAAGCAGTACAGAGTCTGAAGTAAAGGATGGGAGGCATCCCAACAAGCCCCAATTCAGCTGACCATCAGGAGATCCCAAAGCCCAGGGGGGTGGAGCCAGCAAGGGCTAACAACAGATGCCCAGGTGTGCCTTAGCACCACCAGGGGAATCTGCAGATACCAGTGCTTCTGGCTGCCAGCTACTGAGCCTGCCTGAGATGTAAGGGGCACAGAAGTGGAAAACTGTGGCCAGACCACCCCTCCCCCATACCTTACTCTGTGAGCTTCAGGGTGACTCAGGGGAAACACTGAGAGTCCTGGCCTTCAGTCTAGAAGTCTTCTGTCAGTCTAGACACCCAGAGGCTATAGCACACAAAGTCAACAGGCAGACCCTTAGATCCCAGTCTGATAAGCCAAGTCAGGAAAGAGGCAATCACAATGGGTAAGAAGGAAGCTGAGATATCAAAAACAAGAAAAACAATTCAATCTTATTATAGCGACCAAGAACAACCAAATAAAGAGGACAACATGGACTCTATACTCACATAAGACTACAGAAAGAAATATGAACTAGTCTCAAGCCCAAAAAGCATTCTTGGAGGAGCTCAAGAAAGATTTTAAAAGCCAAATTAGAGAGGTAGAAGATAAATGTAAATCTACATTGACTAAATTGGAAAAAATCTCACTGAAGAAAACAAATCCTTAAAAAGTAAAATTTGCGGTAGAACCCACAAAATGACACAGAGAAGCTAACCTCCCACTGACAACAGCCCAGCAGGCCAGCAGGTATTGGTAAGTGCAGTGTTCTGGGAGCCAAACCCAACCCCAAGCCAAGGATTTAGCCCCAGGGTGGGCCTGACCAGCCACCAGCCAGAGGGACTCAAGATCAGCAGCAACTGTGGCCGTTTCCAGAATTATCAACACATAGATGCGAAGGACAAAGTGAGAGGTCAGTGCAGTCTGGACTTTGGGACCCAGTAAGTGGGAGTGCATGACTTTTACCCCCAGGATGAGAAGCCACTGAGATGCCAGCACAGTCAGCCAGTGCCATGCGGCAGCTTCAGCTCCTGGCCTGCAGAGTGCAGAGGTACCAAACACCAGACTGAGGGGTAATCGCTCTTGCTTTAACCTTGTTGGATCTGGATTGCAGTCTAGGGTGGAGGTCCTGGGGTGTGTGTCCAGCTTGCCAGAGCATGTGGAGACCTCAGAGAGGTCACCGATCTAATACCTCCGGCAGCTGAGAAAACCCCAGCATTTGGGACAAAAGCTCCCCTCTCTGGTGGCAGAGTCCTATTGTGGCAAAAAGCCCAGGGGTCAAGTGACTGAGGGGCGACATGACCAGGCAAAGGAAACAAAGCAGACAGAAGATTCCAACATTAGACTCCTATTTAGGGGACAAAAAGGAGCAAAGCATGGAACAGGAAGACAGTGAATTCAGAACTCCTGCACCACAAGCTTCAAAGGAAACTATGAGCTGGTTACAAGTCATAGAGGAACTTAAGAAGCAGATAAGAGAAGTGGAGGAAAAATTGGGAGGAGAAATGAGAACGATGCAAGAAAATTACGAAATGAGAGTCAAGAGTCTGACTGAGGAAAATCATACCTTAAAAAATTCAAATGGCAAAAGAGGCTCAAAAAGGCAATGAGGAGAAGAATGCCTTAAAACCTCAAATTTGCCAGATGGAAAAAGAATCTCAAAAGCTCAATGAGGAGAATTATTGCTTCAGAATTAGATTGGAGCAAATGGAAGCTAATGACTTTATGAGAAATCAAGATGCTGTTAAACAGATCCAAACAAATGAGAGAATAGCAGGCATTGTGAAATATCTCATGGGGAAAACCACTGACCTGGAAAATAGATCCAGGAGAGAGAATTTAAAAATTATTGGACTACCTGAAAGCCATGATCAAAGTAAGAAGCTAGAAATAATCCTCCAGGAAGTTCTCAAAGAATCTCCCTGATGTTTTACAACCAGAAGGCAAAATAGAGGTTGAAAGAATCCACTGATCACCTCCTGGAAAAGGTCCCAAAGAGAAAACTCCTAGGAATATTATAGCCAGGTTCTGGAATTCCCAGATTAAGGAGAGGATATTATAAGCATCCAGGAAGAAACAATTTGAATATTGTGGAAAAATAATCAGGATAAACCAGGATCTGGCAACTTCTGCACTGAGAGATAAAAGGGCTTGGAATGTGATATTCTGGAGGCCAAAGGAGCTGGGATTAAAACCAAGAGTCACCTACCCAGCAAAACTGAGTATCATGTTTCAGGGAAAATATGGTCATTCAGTGGAATAGAGGACTTTCAAGCATTCTTGAAAAAACCAGTTGAATAGAAAATTTGACATTCAGATATAAGAAGCAAGAGAAGCATGAGAAGATAAACAGGGAAAAGAAATCATAAGGAACTTATCAAAGTTGAACTATTAACATTCCCACATGGAAAAACAATAATTGTAACTTATGAAACTTTTCTCAGTAGTTGAAGGGAATAGAAATATATATGTCTATCTATATATGAGGGCATATGGGCATATGAATACATATGTGAATGTGTGTATATATGTTTACAGGTATACATAGACAGAGGGCACAGGACCAATCTAACAGGAAGGGATGATACTTAAAAAGTGAAATTAAGAGGTGGGAGAGGAATATAATGAGAGGAGATGGGGAGAGAGAGAATGGGGTAAACTATCTGATACAGAAGAGGCATAGGAAAATGGTTACAATGGAGAGGAAGAATAGGAAGGCAAAAAGGTATGGGTCAACCTTATTCCCATTGAATTTGGCTTGAGGAGGGAATGAAATACACACTAAATAGGGTATCTCACCCTCCAGAAGAGTAGGGGGGAGGAGGATGAGAGGGAGGATGATGGAAGGGAGGGCAGGCTGGGGGGAGGGAAGTTGGAAGCACCCACTTTTGAAAAGATACGGGATCAAAGTAGAGAATAGAAAAAGTGGGAGGTGGGATAGGAGCAAGGGAAATATAGTCAGTCTTTTATAATATATCTACTATGTTATTGTTTAGCATTAGCCACACATGTACAACCTATAGTGAACTGCTTATCTTCCCAGTAAGGGTGGTGACAAGGGAGGAAGGGAATAAATTTGGAATTTAAAGTTTTAAAATCAAATATTCAAATATATATATATAATACTTTTTACATGTAATTGTGAAATAAGATATACAGGCACTGGGTCATAGAGATTCACTGGAAAAGTCAAAAGGGGTATGGGAGAAAATATGGGAGAGATCAGATTGGAGGAGAGGATATCCTGTGGGACTATTTTGGGGTTGTGGGTAGGGGAAAAACAGGGAGAAAATTTGTAACTCAAAATCTGGCAGAAATGAATGATGTAAATCAGAAGTTAATAAAGCATTTATAAAATAAAATATAAATGAAAAAAATTTTAAAAAGGAAAATTTGTGAACTGGGATGGGAGGTTAAAAATCTAACTGGAGAAAATACCTCCATAAAAATGAAACCTGAACATATGGAAAAGCAGCTTCAGAAACTAACTGAGGAAAATAATTCACTAAAAATTAAATCAGTAAAATCGAAGCTAAGAACTCTATGATACATCAGGAATCAGTCAAGCAAAACATAAAAATTAAAAGAATGCATAAAATACCTCCATGGAAAAACAACTGACCTAGAGAACAGGTCCAGGAGAGATAACCTAAGAATTATTTGTCTACCAGAAAGCCATGATGAAAAAAGCAGCCTGGACAACATCCTCCAAGAGATTATCAAAGAAAACTGCCCTGAGGTCCTAGAATCAGAGGGTAAAATAGTTATCAAAAAATTCACTGGACTTCTACTGAAAGAGATCCCAAATGGAAAACTCCAAGAAATATAGTAACCAAATTGCAGAATTACAAGGTCAAGGAGAAAATACTGCAAGCAGCCAAAAAGAAAAAATTCAAATACCATGGAACTACAGTCAGGATTACACAGGACTAGCAGCTTCTACATTAAAAGATTGGAGGGATTGAAATTTGATATTTCATAAGGCAAAAGAGCTAGGACTGCAACCAAGGATCAACTACCCAGCAAAACTGAGCATAATCTTTCAGGCAAGGATATGGATATTTAATGAAATAAGGGACTTCCAGACTTTCCTGATGAAAAAGCCAGAGCTCAATGGAAAATTTTACCTCCAAATACAAGACTCAAGAGAGACATAAAGAGGTAAACAAGGAAAACACACACACACACACACACACACACACACACATAACTTGTGATTCAATAATAGCAAACTGTTTACATTCCTATATGAAAAGCTGATACCTGTCAATATTGAAATTTATATAATTATCATGACATTTAAAAGGGATATACACAGATAGAGGGTGTGGGTATAAATGAAAAGAGAGACTTGCAGTCTCCACAAACCCCAGGAGAGGAGAAAATGGAAGAAACAAGCACCAAGCACTGTGCTAAACACTTTACAAATATTATGTTTGATCCTCACAACAACACTAGGAGGTAAGTATTATTATTATTATCCTTATTTTGCAGTTGAGGAAACAGAGGGATACAGAGGTTAAGGGGCTTGCCCAGAGTCACGCAGCTAGTAAGGTTCTGAGGTTGAATTTGAACTCAGGTCTTCCTGCCACAAGACACAGTGTTCTGTGTATTATACCACCTACCTGTCTCAAGTAGATGGGAAGAAACAGCCTCAGAAGGTGGATTTACTCTCAAAGTTGCAACTGATGTAATGGATAAAACAATGAACTTGGATTCTTATCCTTAATCAGTGTGAGATCCTGGGCAAGTCACTTAACCTTTGAACTTTTTTCTTCAACTATAAAAAGAGAGGAATGGACAAGATGGCCTCTAAAATCCCCCTCTAGTTTTAAATCTATTATTCTTTTAAGTTCTTCTGCGCAGGTTGAGCTTCTGGGCTCAGTAGTTAACCACCTGTCTTTGACCCAGGCTGCCATCATGAGAACCAAGAGACAATTGAGGTGATGACTTCATCATCCCAAAACACAAGTCCTTCAGTGCTGAAATATACACCTTGCCAAAAGTTGCCAGGGAGCTCAGCTCAGCTCCGATCCAAAGCCTATTACAAATAAACAAAGTGACTATAATAATGTAATCAATAACACCAAAATACACTTATACACCAACTAATTGTGATGAGCAATCCTATTCCTTTAGAACTGATAATGAAATCCATATCCCTCCTCTCATGAGAAAACTATGATCAGGTGTTAGACAGAATTCAGTTTTTTTTCTGGCTTTGTTTAATGTTATTCCTCATTACAAGGAAGGGTTTGATATGGGGGAGAAATAGTCCAAGATAAAATAAGACAACGGTTGGGCACAGTGGTTCTCCCTTGCACTCCTAGCTTCGATGGAGGCTGAGGCTATTGGTTCCTTTGAGCTCAGGAGTTTTAATCCTGAAGACTAATAAAGCTAGCCAAACTCTGGGCACCCAACCTGCTAGTTTGAGTGTAGATTGGAAGAGTAAGCCCAGCATATTTGACATAGAAGTTATCTTTGTGCTAATGATATTTGGGGGAACAATAAGGTCTGTAGTTCTACTGATAAAAGAACCTAATTCATTCACTTATTGAGAGTTAGAAGGGATCTCTGAGACCATCTAATCCAACCACCTCATTTCACAGGGGAGGAAACTGAGGTCCAGGGAGGCTAATTGATCTACTCAAAGTCAGTCAGGTAAAATTCAAATTTCTGGTGAACAAATGATGATGATGATGATGATGATAGTATTTATGTATTGCTTAAAGGTTACAAAGAATTTTACATGTTATCTCACTTGATTCTTGTAATAAACCTATGAGTTTACATCATTATCCTCATTCTAGAGAAGAGGAAACTGTAAGCAATCACAGTCTCCAAGATTTATAACTTTAAAGAGATACCTAGGGCATTGAGAAATTAAATGACATAGCCCATATGTGTCAGGGATCTTCAATCTAGAACAGAAGAGTTTAATCTTTCTTGTGTCATGAATTCTTTTGGCAGTTGAGTGAAGTCCATAGACCCCTCCACAGAAATATATCAAAATATTATATAAATATTATAACATAAATAGATTATATAAATATTAACATAATATTTACTATATAGTTAGCACAAAGAAAAGCAATTAGATTTAAGTATAATTACCAAAATATTTTAAATTTATGAAATATTTAATATTAATTAATTATAATAAAATATTAATAAAGTAAAAACATTTTTAAACACAATTAAATTTTTTAAAAAGTTCATAGGGTTATATCTTCCTAACTCTGAAGGCAACTTTCTATCCATGGATTCAAGCTAGTAGAATGTTTAAATCAGACATTAAGTGTCTGCTTTAATACTCTGGATCATCTTTCTTCCCCTTCCTCTCAAAATAATGATGCTTGGACTGACTTATTAATGTTGGTTGCCTAAAGGGAAGGACACAAACCAAATGAGTTAATCCACAAATGCTGATGGATTTTTCATTACTATATGCCAAGCATTGTGCTGGTACTATGGGAAATATAGAAGACATGAGTCTTGCCTGTTGACTTCAAGGACTTCAGAATCTAATTGAGGGATCCAGACTAAAAAAGACAGTGGAGTAGTGAAAAGAATACTGGATTTGGAGTGAAGAAATATGAGTCCATGTCTATTATTTCTTGCTGTGTGATGTTAAGCAAGTCATCTGATTTCACATAGGCTTTAGTTTCCTCATTGTAAAGTTGAGGTGGTTAGACTAGTTGACCCCCTTCCAACTCTAATATCCTATGATTAATTCCTAGAAAACAGTTAAATCTATAAACAGAAGTATTATAGAATGATTTTACACACAAAAAAAGTGCTAATATGTCTAATGGTAGTCATCTCTAGGGCAGGGGATGGTGGTGGGAAGGAAAAAAATAAAAAAGAAATTTGCATGATAACTTTTTATGTATTTAAAAGGAATAGCAAGTTGTACATAAGAGATTTGCAGTTCCATGTGCATTTTTTAAAATGACATTGTTATGAAAATGTTCGTTTTATTCCATAATTTAAAAAGAAAAGAAAATTTAAAGAATAAATATCAAAATAAAATTCAATATAAAATAAAGCTTCTTCAGTTCCCTCTTAGTCTGCAGATCCTATGCCCCACTCAGATTTTCAGCAATAAACAGATCCGCACATTGATGGGATTCAGCCTGACCCTACAGCAAACTAAACATAGCATTGCTTTCTAAGGAAAGAGAGACCCAAATCCCTAACCACACACCCTGAGGGAACAGAAAATGTTCTTGACCTATTCTTCTCTTAAACCACGACTACACTTACCAGTATGGGAGCTATTCACATGGACTTCACCAATCTGATTACAAGCAAAGAAATCATGGACTTGGTCCAGGGGCTATAAAATTTTATAGCAGAGCATGTTATCACTTGAAATGATTCTCAGGAGTTAACGTTTTACTCTACTTCTGAAAGAAGGTTTTTCCAGTTGAAGAAAGAGCACTCATTATGAGAACTAATAACTGCTATATGCTGTGTATGTGTTTTTAAAATTAGGCGAGGGACTGATCAGCTCACTGACCAAAGTTTATGGCCCTGAGTCAAGTGGAGGTTAGTGATGAAACATTGAACTTTCCAAATGCTTTTAATGTTTAAATCTCATAAACGGATCATTCCCTGGAAACTGGAGTCTTCAGTTATAGAGGCTTTGTGGCATAGTAGATTTCCTCACAAGCACTTGGCAAAATATACTTTGTGCTGAAAAGGACCTTGTAAGTTATCCAGACCAACCCCTTCCTTTTACAGATGAGAAAACTGAGGCTAGAAAAAGGAAGTGACAGATTTATAGAATAATGGATATTATTATAAAACTAGAGTAGGAAAGGACCTGAACATGTATCCAATCTTGGTTTTTTTTCCAAATTTTATTTATTTTATTTATAAATACATTTTACTTATTTCTTATAAATAAAAATATATTTATTTTATTTGTACTTACAGAACTAGTGTTTGAACCCAAGGCCACTAACTTCTTTGTGTAGTATGTGTGTGTATTTGTATTGCTCACATAGGTGATGTGTGTCCACAAGGTTCTGTCTAGATGTGTCCCACAGATAGGAATGATAGGTATCTCTAGAGTCTCTTCTACCCACCCTTCTCCAAAGGAAAGGTTGATTCCTGCCAGGAGGCAAACTAATGGTATAACAAAGCTTAACTGCTATGTTCTCTTCAGAGAGGTAGTACTGAGCTAGAATTCTATCTATCCACTCATTCCCAAATTAGACTTGGAGAAATATTTTTTTAGGTTCAAGCACTGCTTCTAATCATTTTCCCTTAATGAAGAAAAAGTGTCCCAAGTTGTATGTCCAAGGCTTGACTTGTCCCATCAAATGCTAGGCACAGAAAGACTATATGTGGTGCCTAGTAAATAAACCCATTTATCCAAGCCAATAGTGAGCAGAAATCAGAGAAGGTATACCAATGAGAATATAAACCAGCCAACACAGAGTGAAGGAGCACTTGGGAGCAAGAAATTTCAGCTCAACCAAGGAAAAATCGAAAATACCAGATCCCACCCAAGAAGAAATGCTCCCAAATATCTGGTATAGCAAGTTGGGGATAAAGATATGATCAAGGGACTTGCTTCTCCAGATACTGGTTTCTTCTCAGAATCTTTCTCTTCAGGGACTTTTCCTTAAAGAGAATCTGGAAACCTAACTAGAATAAGAGAGAGAGATACAGAGAGACAGAGACACACAGAGAGAGAGAGAGACAGAGACAGAGAGAGAGACAGAGAGAGAGAGAAGGAGGGAGG
>NW_027185889.1:9701802-9744692 GCF_028583685.1 Petaurus breviceps papuanus | reverse complement strand
GGAGACTACCTGTGCAGAGATCTAGAGGTGAGAAATAGACTGCCTTGCATAGCAGGAGATGGAATGTGCTATACATGATGTTGTTCAGTCATTTTTCAGTGTGTCCAACCCTTCATTATACCATTTAGTGTTTTCTTAGGAAAGATACAGAAGTGGTTTGCCATTTCCTTCTCCAACCTATACATGACAGGCAATCTTAATATATGAGATCCTCAAGGATACTTCTGTGTTTTTGGCTTTCTTTGTATCTCCAGCACTGAGCACAGAGCCTTGAACATAGTACACTAAATCCAGCCTCAGACATTTACCCACAGGGCAGACACTGGGCAAACCACTTAACCACTCTCAGACTATTTCCTCATCTGAAAAAATGGGAACCAACCTCAAGGGTTTTTGTAAGAATCAAATAAAATAATACATGTAAAATACTTTTGTTGCATTGTTGTTCAGTCATGTCTGATTCTTCATGACCCTGTGGATCACACTGTCCATGAAATTTTCTTGGCAAAGATATTGGAGTGATTTGCAATTTATTTCTTCAGTGGATTAAGGTAAACAGATTTAAGGGACTTGTCCAGGGGTCAAACAGATAGCAAGTATCTGAGGCTGGATTTGAACTTAGGTCTTCTTGACTACAAGCCAACTGTTCTATCCACTGAGTTACCTAGCTGCCTCCTAGGTAAAGAAGCGTTAAGTGAATTGCCCAAGGTCACACAGCCAATAAGTGTCTGAGACAGGATTTAAATTTGGGTCTTCCTGACTCCAGGCCCAACATTCTATCCACTGAGCCATCTAGCTGCCCCAGTAAAGGGCTTTCCAAACCTTAAAGCCTATGTAAATATTAGCTATTGCTGTTGTTGTTGTTATTATCATTGCTAGTAAGCATTTAATAATATATAGCTAGTAATAATTATAGTTAGTAATTATTATTATAGCTATTGAGTACTTAATAATAAATAAAAATAGCTAGTAAGGACTTAGTAATAAATAAATAATAACTAGCAAGCACTTAAATAATAAATATTTGTTGAGTGACCAGCCTGTCTGAAATATATAAGAAGATAGATGAGAGGGCTTCTGAGCAAGCAAGGAAACTGTGAAAGCTCTAGGTTAGGTTTATTGTCTGCTTGAAAAGCTACCTGCATACAACAGAAATGTGAAGCACTTCCATGTTTAACCCTCTTTTTTTGTTCTGCTATGTATATGAAAGTGTCCCCCTTCTATTTGGTATTTTTTATGTCCAGAATAAAAATAAATAATTTCTTTTTTTAAAGGGTTGATTCTGGGAATTGGCTCTACTACTTCCTGAAAACCTTTCATTATCTATTTCAAAGTCAGTATTGTTTTATTACTTAAGAAAGTTGCCCCTCCTGGAAAGCTAACTTGACCAAGAACCACAGTACCTCCAATATGGAATCTAAGTCATTCCAAGTACCTACCACACCTAGAGTTACATATACTGTCTAGTAACACGTAGAGAAATTCCCTCTTTTGGGGGGGGAGGGGGGAATGCACATGGTGGTGAGATTAGGAATACTTTGGCTTCCTGTTCTACTTCCATAATTTGAAAGGAAGGTGGAACACCCTGGCCCTGGCTCCCTGCTTCAGGACACTCCTCTACCCTAAAAATAAAATCAATATAGTCCTCAGGTTTCTGGATAAGATAAGGAGATAGACCAAGCTAGAGGTAGCTTTATAAATGATGACCCTTCCTTCTACTGGAAAGGAAGGTGAAAGCAACAAGGAAGTAAAGGAATGGTAGGAAACTGGCATTACCGACTGCTAGGATGCCAGAGAACAGTGGATGGAGCATCAGGGTGGGCTAACTTGCCTTCCTAGATCAAGTAGACTGAGTGAAACATTTCTTTCTTAAAGCACCACCAAAATGCATTTGCATTCTCACATTTGTGGGTATTTGTTTTGCCTAACTACGCATATGAAATGAGAATCAAACTACATCTTCCCGTCAGGGTGCTAGGGGTATCCCTGAGAGGTTGGGATGTCCTTCTCTACTCCTATTAGCTAGAGCCAATAGTTCAGGCCAATAGCAGAAGAGTGTTTCCCCATCAACACTGTTGGTCAATGACTAAAGCCCTAGTTCCATTTAATTGATTGACATGGATTAGCATAAATTGAATATATAGGGGAAAAAACAGAACTACAAACATTTCTCTCCAGCACTTCGAAGGTAAGCTCTCTCCTATACCACCTCAGACTTTATTGGTAGTAGACTCAGACTTCCATGAAGCAAATAGATAAAAATTTATTTAGTGTCTATTATGTATCAGTTGTGGTACTAAGCACTAGGGATACAAAAAGAGGCAAAAAACAGTCACTGCCTTCAAGGAGCTTACAATCTAATTGGGAAGACATAATACAAGCAAATACATAAAGTAAGATAGAGAGAGAGATGATATAGATAGATATTTAAATAGATATATAGCTATAGATGTAGATGCAGGTATCTAGATTACAGGTGCATATTTATGGGGAGAAAGAGCACACCAGGCATGGAAGACAGCCTGAGAAAATGTCCAGAGCCAAGGAAAGAATGTCTTATTCATGGAACAGCAAAGAAGCCAGGGTCACTGCATCAAAATGTATGCAAAGGGGAATAAGGTGTAAGAAGCCTGGAAAGGTAGGAGGGGCTAGGTTATAAAGGGCTTTGCGCAGTTTTCATCTAGCAATGGTCCCAAGTTCACATCACACACACACACACACACAAACTGGCATTGCTACCAGTTCTGAAAGTAACTTCTTGTGGCATTACAATGGGTTGATTACAAAACCTGTCATGGCCTCAACTCCAAGATTCCCACACTCTCAAACATTGAATGGCTCATTCTCCTCTAGCCCCTTCACCTAAAACTAATAAACTAGCATTGAGGTAAGCAAAGAATCAAGGCCCTTATTCAAGGGGTTAAACTGTTGCCCTCAAGGGCAGTTAGACTAAATAGAGTGTCAGGCTTGAAGTCAAGAAGACTCTTCCTGAGTCAAATCTGACCTCAGATACTTACTAGTTGTGTGACCCTGGGCAAGTCACTTTACCCTGTTTCCTGAGTTTCCTCATTTGTAAAATGAACAGGAAAAGGATACGTAAAACCACTCTGGCATCCTTGCCAAGAATACCCCAAATGAGTTCATGAGTGTGTCATAATGGAAAAACAACTGAAAAAGAAAAACATGTTGTCTTCAGAGGCAGAGGACCTGCAATCTCTTCACTTAGAGCATCGTGTCTCATCAAACTCAACCAGGAAGAAGTCATACAAAGAGAAGTCAAACCAAGAGCAGAAGACCAACTAAGAGAGAAGGGTGGGAATGCTTCCACAATGAATCAAAGATATCTGCAATATGGAGGAACCAGTTACAGAATACCCATTCATGTACCAAAGTCTCTTTAAAGAACTTCCATGACATGTCATGACAGTTCAAAAGTGGACTTCACCACCCATTCCACATGGGGGACTGATTCTATTCAGGCTTATAAGACCTGATCTTATTGGCTGTTTCTCCTTTACACATATCTATTGCAAGGGTTTTCATTTTAAATGGGAGGAGGGGGAAGGGGGGAAAATAGAAAGAGAGAAAATAAATGCTCATTAATTAAAAAATAAAAATTAAATGGAAAAAATAAATAAATGAATTGTTTACAAAACCTGAGAAAAGAGAACATTTTCAAAGTATAAATTACTCCTAATAGGCGCCTAAGTACAATTATCTTAATATTAATATAAATATTTACTACTCTGGCATTTACAGGACTTTACAACACTCCTCTCTTTACTTTTTAATTTCATGAGCTTTATAATCCAGCTGTCCATTCGTCAGCTATACCGACCTATTTGCAATTTCTCCCTTGAACACCACACTGCATTTCCCATATCCTTAGGAATAACTCCCACCCTCACCACCACTATGCCTAAAATAACTTTCCCTTCTTTCTCCTAGATTCTTTTAAGGGTCAGCTTAAACCCCACCTGTTACAAGAGGCCTTTCTTGCTTCCTCGTCTGCTAGTTCCTTCTCTTCCCACAGTTCTTGTCCAGTTGTTTCAGTCATGTCTGACTCTTCCTAACCCCATTTGGGGTTTTCTTGGCAAAGATACTGTAGTGATTTGCCATTTCCTTCTCCAGTTAGTTTCCAGATGAAGAAACTGAGGCAAACAGGGTTAAGTGACTTGCCCAGGGTCACACAGCTAGTAAGTTTCCAAGGACAGATTTGAATTAAGATCTTCTTGACTCCAGGCCCACTTTTCTACCCACTGAACTACTTAGCTACCTCCTTTTTCCACATTACCCCTCATCTAACTGGTACATACCTAATTATGTTCCTAGTTATTTACATACCCTCTCCCCCATTAGACTGTGAGGTCCTTGAGGGTAGAGACTGTTTTTGTCTTTCTTTGTACCTCCAGTGCTTACCATAGTACCTGGAACATAAAAAGTAATTAATAAACACTTCTTGTGTTTTTATGGACAGAATAGTCAGTCATTCAATAAGCCTTTATTAAGTGCCTACTATATGCCAGCCACTGAATAGTCAGCAGTCAAACTAAAGCAATATTAAGAACTTAAATTTTTTTCCCAAGAAAAAAGGGTAAGTGGAATTTGCATTATATTCTATGACTTTTTGTTCTTTATACATGGTCTCAATGGGAATTTTGTACTTCCAATAACAGTTCTATCCTTCTTTTAAAGCACTTTCAAGACTCTTTTATTAATCATTTCATTTCTCTTTCATACTATGATTGAGGGAAAGATCAAAATAGGTAAAAGAATCTGATTCTTAAAAATAAGAAAGACTAAAGAACAGAAAAGTGAAGTCAGGGACCTCTGGGGTCACAGAACAAATTAACAGCAAAGCCAGAAATAAAGCAAGAGCCTCTTGGCCTTCTCACCAAAGAATAAGGCTAATTTTATGGGAACACGAAAATGTGCTCCCCTCCGCACCAATCCACTTTTTGTAGCTCCAAGGCATTTTTCTTCATAGCATGTGTCCAAAAAGATCTTTTTGTTCTTTTTTTAAAGCAACACTTCTCAAAGAAACACTCTATGTTGTGTCAAATCCTTTTGCATCTATCCAATTTTTTCCCTACACCAAAGTTTCTCATTTTGAAAAAATCGAGGCATACAATACTGACTCCAGAGGACTGATGACAGGTGTGATAGATTTTGATGGGGAAGGAGGTATGTTCTATCAAGTCTTGGTTTGTTTTACTTGACTCTACTTCTTGGGGGAAGGGGATGAAAAATAACAGTAAAGTTTTTTAAAAGTCACTAAGACATTTCTTTAACAGACATGGTGAGGCTGAGAACTGTAACTCTAAGTGAGGTAGCCAGGGATTTTTAAGATACTGATATCTGGAGGGTACTTCTTTCTCCCAGCTGTGGTCTAGAGATCACCATCTCTAGATCTCAAGATGTTCCATCAGCTCATGACCTAGTAAAGGAAGGGGAGTCATACAAGGGAGCAGGGCCACTACCCACAGAGGTTGGGGAAGAAGAGGAAGAAAACTAATTACCTCTCTCTTCCTCACCTGCCCCCATGGTCAGACTATCTCTTTGTAAGCCTACCTACCTTTGGAGCCCTTCCCCTACACTCTCTAGCTTTCCATAATCCCTTCCTCCACTCTACTTTCTGGAAATCTTTTCCTACTATTAACAAAATTCCTTTCATTGTAGACATCTTCCTCTCACATTTCTCCTACCTCCTGGTGATTGTTTAAACATAGCTTCCTCCTGAAGACATCACCTCTCCTGGAACCCTCTCCAAGACTGACTGTCTTTTCTTTAATACCCCCTTCCATCCTAGACAAGGAGAAGTTGATGTTATTCCTGGCTTGGGGCAACTAGGTGACGCAGTGAATAGAGCACCAGCCCTGGAGTCAGGAGGACCTGAGTTCAAATCCAGCCTCAGACACTTAACACAAAACTAGAAGTGTGACCTTGGGCAAGTCACAACCCCAATTGCCCTACTTTCCCCCTCCAAAAAAAACCAAATGATATTATTCCTGGCTCTCCACTCTCCACTCCACTCTTCCAACTGAGTCACCATGTCTCTTTAAAGTTGACTCTATACTCTTCAAAACCTGGCTGCTGTCCTCTATGGACCTCCAGGTTATCTTCCCTCCTCAGAGAATTTGGTATGTCATTTATAGCTGTCTATCCCACCCCAATCCTGGTTCCCTTCAAGTACTCTGGAGTTCAAGTTCCTTAGTATTCTTAATGCCCATGATCTATATCTCTAGTTTACTTTGCAGGAATGATCATACTTGGGGAAACCTCATACCTATCACCTCAAGTGAATTTGCCCCAGGTACTAGAATTCTGAGTTATTTAACAGTTCAGATCAGAAATCAGGTTAGCCCCTATACCCTCAACTGAGTCTTGAATAAAGCAAGAAATACCTTGGCCAACTCTTTGATGAGTTCTGGATTCAAATTGACCTGCATTCTTATTATTCCATTGACATGGTACATTGAAGAAGTCCCATAGCTAAGCCATCATGGAAGCAATAGGGAACCATGAATTGCCTCTACATTGATTCAATTCACATAATTGAGCTGAGTCTTTAAAAACAGATGGAAAACACTTACCAAAGGAAGATATGCAAGAGAAAGAAGAGCAGTTAAAAATGGCCTAGAAAGAGCAAAGGGAGAAGAAAAAGGACCCCCTCCTGGGGTTCAAATAGGTTATCTCTAATATCCATTCTAACTGTATCTTCTCTCTTATATGATCCATCCTAGCCTTAGTACAAACCCTCCTTACCTCTTGCCTACATGACTGAAACAACTTCCCAAATGATCTTCCTGCTTCAAGAATACCCTCAACCCAACCCATCTAACATGGTGCCAACAAAATGATTCTCATTAAACAATAATCTGACCATTTCATTTCCCTACTCAATCAAGTTTAGTGTCTCCCTACTGACTGTAGGACAAAATTCAAATCCCTGTTTAGGTTACAAAACTCTTCACAACATGGCACCCACCTATCTTTCCAGCTTCGTTGGACATTACTGTGCCTCCTGCACTCTGGAGTCCAGACAAAATGACTTCTCTGTTCCTCAAACAATATTCCATCTCTCATCTTTGTGCCTTTGAGGGTTGCTCCCCCATGCCTAGAACATACTCCCTCCTTACCTCCAACTCACAAAATCCTTCTCTTGCTTTAATATGAGGTTCAAGTAGCACTTTCTTGATTCCCTAGTTAGTGCCTTGGCTCCCAAATTCTCTTGCATTGAATTACTTTATATTTTATAATACCATATTGATTGGTTTGTCTACCACAAGTCTCTCCCTATTCTATTCCATATACCACTCAGACATCAAAGTACTCTTTTTTCAATCTTTTATTTATTTTTAGTTTTCAACATTCATTTCCACAAGATTTTTAGTTACAAATTTTCTCCCTGTCTTTCCCCTACTCCCACCCCAAGATATCCAGCCTACTGAATATCCCTCCCCCGAATCTGTTCCCTCTTATATCCTTCCCCATCCCCACTAACTTTCTAGTAGGGCAGGATGGATTTCTATACCCTAGTGCTGGTATACTTTATTTCCCAGTTGCATGTAAAAATAATTTTTTTTACAATTGTTTTTAAAACTTTGATTTCCAGATTCTATCCCTTCTTCCCTCCTCACCCACCCCCACTGGGAAGACAAGCAATTCAATATAGGTTGTATATGTGTAGTTACACAAAACATTTCCATAGTAGTTATATTGTGAAAGACTAACTATATTTCCCTCCATCCTATCCCATCCCTCACTTATTCTATTTTCAACTTTGACCCTATTTCTTTTCAAAATTGTTTGTTTCTAACTACCCTCTACCCCAATCTGCCCTCCCTTCTATCATCCCCCCTCCTATCCCCTTCCCCCCTATTTTCCTGTAGTGGTGTCTCTTTTCTACTGCCATTATCTCAAGCCCTCACTTGTTGTGTAACACACACACACATATACACACACACTACTAGTTGCCAGTGAATGACTAGTACTCTAGTTCTATTTGATCATTTAATATCACCTAGCTTTTAGAAAGGGTTATTTACTTCAAATATATAGCAAGACCAAAAGTATACTTCCCTCCATAACTCAAGGTCCACATTTCCCTCTCCCACTTCAAATTCTAGAGAGAAGGATATGAGTTGGCTAGCCCTGTGCAGACCCAGACCACCTAACATAAAGACACTCTGCATCCTATATTTTTCCTACAAAAATGTGTAAGAATTATCTTCTCAGATTGACTCCATACAGAGAACAAATATATCTTTAAAACCAGACAGACTGTCTATTTTCCTATGAGCTCTTTCCTGATTATATCCAGGGGGTGAATATCACAGTGCACCCACAGTATGAACTGAATCAGGAAGGGGGATACCTCCCCTCCCCTCCTTCTAGATCTCATAGCTGGATGTTTGTCTTGTTCTATTTGTTTGCTAGAGATTATTGGTTCCTCCACATGCTAGCTTCTTCCCAGAGTCTTTCTTTCCTTTCAGGGACCTGAAGAAAATCTGGAACGCATATCTTTTCTCTTAAAGCTGGAAGTTCAAAAACCAGGATGTCTTTTCTCAAACTTTCATCAACTTTACCCTTCTACAGCTCCATACATCACTGAGGAAAGTCCCATATAAAAGGACTTTGAGGCTCAGGTTATATTTGGCTCAGACTGAATTCCTACATAATATTGGTCCCACAAAGTTTATGTCCAAATGAGGTATGATCTACAAATGAGTCCTTGTCATGGCTACCACTAAGTAGGGACCCAAAGGCCAAACAGCCTCTGCTTGAAGATCTCCAACTAGGGAGAACCCATCACCTCTCTCGGTAAGCTATTCCACTTCTGGACAACTCTGTTAAGGAGTTTTTCCTGATTTCCAATTTAAATTTGTTCCTTTGTAACTTCAACCCATTGCTTTCAGTTCAATCCCTTTTGGGGTCAAAAAGAGCAAGTCTAATCTCCTTTTAATCACAGCCTTTCAAATATCTGAAAAATAGTTATTATGTCTCCCTGAGTTTTCTCTTCTCCAGTTTGAACATGCCCAGTTCCTTTAACTAATTCCATGTCATGAACTCAAAGCCTTTCATTATCCTTGTTGCCCTACTCTGGACATTTTCCAGCTTATCAATATCCTTCTTATACTATGGTGCCCAGAAATAAACACAATACTCCTCATGAGGCTTGATGAGGGCAGAGTACAGAGGAATTATCACTCCCAATTGCCCCCTTCTAATGCAGTCCAGATTGCAGAAGCTTTTTTTTTTTACCATCATACTGCTGATTTATATTGATTTTGCAACCCCATTGAAAAATCAATATCTTTTTCAGAACAACTTCTGTCGATTCATGCTTCCCCCATCTTACATTTGTGTAGCTGGTTTTCCATACCCAAGGTAAAACTTTTCATTTTTGCCTATTGAATTTCATATCAGCTCAATGCTAGCCTGTAAGTATTCCTTTGTTATTTAATATGTTGACTCTCCCTCCCGGCTTTGTGTCAGCTACAAATTTGTGAGCAGACTATATATGCTTTGATCCAAGCCATTGACAAGAATATTAAATAGCACAAAACCAAGGACAGTTACCTGGAATATTCCCCCTGGAGATCTTCTGCCATGTTAACACTAAACCATTAACAAAGTAGATGCCCATTTGAATAGGTAGTGGCTGAAGAAACTGCAATGCATAAATGAAATGGAACATTACTATGTTCTAAGAAATAACAAATATGATGAATACAGAGAAACATGGGAAAACTTACATGATCTGATAGAGGAAAGTAAGCAGAGCCAAGAGAATTTTACACACAATGTAAAAAGAAACATAACAAAGGTATAAAACATAAAACAAATAAAAATAAATGTTGTAAAATTACAAAGAATAAATGACCCCCAAAGGAAAGTTATGAGAAGATATCTCCCACCACTCCTTTGTAGAACTGGGGAACATTCCAATATTGTCAGATATTTTTTCAATGTATTGGTTAGTTTTGCTGGTTTTTTTCTGTCTTTTTAACATATTTGTTTTATAAAGGATAGATTTTTGAGAGAATAGAGGTAGAGGGATACAGGGAGAAATTTAGATTTTGTGAAAACAGACGATATCCATAAATATTTATTCTTTTAAGAAAGTGAGGGGCAACTAGGTGGTGCAGTGAATAGAGCACCGGCCCTAGAGTCAGTAGGATCTGACTTCAAATTCAGCCTCAGACATTTGACACTTACTAGCCATGTGACCTTGGGCAAGTCCCTTAACCCCAATTGCCCTTCAAAAAGCAAAAAAAAAAAAAAAAGAAATTGAAATATTAAAAACTACCCTCAGAGTCTTGCCATCTACCCAGTTCTGAATCTGTCTTAAGCTAAGTGGCTAGACTGCTAGACTTTGAGTCAGGAAGACCTGAGTTCAAAGCCTACCTCATCCACTTACTGGATGTGTGACCCTGGGAAAGTTACTTAACCTCTCTGAGCCTCATTTTCCTTATATAAAACAGTGATGATAATAACTCATCTCCCAGAGTTGTTAGGAGATCAAATCATATAAAATATGTAAAGTACTTTGCAAACATTAAAGTATTATATAAATGCTAGTTATTATTCCTCTTTTCCACATCTTTTCCCTTAGCACCTAACAGAAAGTTTGACATACAGTAGAAACTCAATGAATGTTTATTTAATGATTAAATATTTTATTTAATCATTTAAATAATGATTAATCAGCCAAAGACTAAACCTATGATCTTTTAAAAGCATATTATATATTTGGAGCAAGTATTCATTTTTGCATTTTTTAATCTTATTTCTAACTTTCTTTCCTCCCTAGATTTTCCTAAACCCCTCATTCTCCATGAAGTCCTTTATAATTAAGGAGAAAAGAAAATCATTCTCCAATACAAATAATTATGGTGAGGTTTGGTTTGGTTTTGCATAGTTTTTGCTCTTTTTTTTAATGACCACAAACAACTAATGGTTCTTACTTGCTATGTCAGCTCCTTCAGGCCAATAACCATATCTTCTCCATACTCTGAACAAAGCACATGTGGAGAATACATAATATTAAGTGGGGCTTATGAGTCAGTCAATGCTTGTTCATATTTGCTCAAGATTAAAAATAAATTCACAACTAATTGACTTGTAGCCGTGAGTTATATGTCTGGTATTCTGTAACTAATAGCATGAATGAGAATGACTGTTCTTGAGAAGATTCAATTCAGAGAGGATACGAAGAGAAAGCGTTCCACTGAAATTAACTACCATAAGCAGCTAGATGGTGCAGTGGGCAGAGCACTGAACTTGGAGTCAGTAAATCCTGATTTCAAATCTAGTCTCAGGCACTTACTGTGAACCTGGAAAACTTACTTAACCTCTTTGTACCTCAGTTTTCTCATCTGTAAAATGAAGGTAATAATAGTACCTACCTCCTAGGGTGTTTGTGAGAATAAAGTAAGGTCATATTTGTAAAGTACTTTGAAAATATTAAAATGTCATACAAATGCTAGCTATAGAGCTAAAACAATAAATGGACAGACCTTAAGTCAATCACAGTCTGTCTGGGAGTCCAGAAGATTCAAACTTAAGTTTGAGTTTGTCCTCTGACACAGACTGACTGTGGGACCCTGGGCAAAAAGCTTTAATTTCCTTATCTATAAAATGGATTGGGGATGGACTAGATGGCCTCTGAGGTCTTTTTCAGATCTTGATTTAGGATTCTGTGATGCTATGATCCTACTATGAGTTACAGAGAAAGGGCTTTTCTTTGTTAATAAAGGGTATCCTCAGTAGAAATTCCAGTAGAAGTTCCAGCCCCCTTTCCCCCTTCTTCATGACAGGAAGTGTGCTAAGCTTTAGCCATGCAAAAATTTTGAGAAAGAAAGCTTCCTTTGTGATTCTATGATGCCCAAATGGGTCAACTGAGGAAGACAATCTTTTGGAAGCAAAAGACTTTCCAGTCTCCAATCCAATCTTCAAAAAAACTTCCAAAACAAAAGTAATTTGGAGATATGTCCCCAAAGTCACTAAAATGCACTTACTCTTCAACCTAGTGAAACCACTACCAGGCTGATACCCCCCAAGGAGTGTCAAAGAAAGAGAAAAATGGCAAAGTATTCACAAAAATAGTGACAGCAGCTCTTTTGTGGTGGCAAAGAAAGTCAAGTGTGGATGAGGAGAGAAGGAGACATGCAAGGAAAATCCCTAAAGAGTCAGAGTGTTTTTTTAAAGGAATAACAAGGAAGCCAATCTTGCAGGGTTCTAGAGGTATGAGAAGCCTGAAAAAGTAAGAAGGGGTCAGGTTAAAAACACTGAAAAAGCATATACTGTAGAGCATTCTCCCAAAGCCAGGCTGCTACAGGGTAGCAGGACCCTAGGGGTTTGTTGGATTCTTGTTTTACTGCTACTATTGGCCCTAATCACCATTGGCTATTTTCTCCCCCTAATTAGATGCCAGCAAGTAGTATTTCTGTTATACTCAAGCACTTAACATCAGGTTGTTATTGTTCAGCCATTTTACAATTACGTCCAACTCTTTGTGACCCCATTTGAGGTTTTCTTGGCAAAGATACTAGAGTGGTTTGCCATTGCTTTCCAGTTCATTTGACAAATGAGGAAACTGAGGCAAACAGCGTGACTGACTTGCCCAGGATCACACAGCTAGGAAGTGTCTGAGGCCAGATTTGAATTTAGGAAGATGTGTCTCTGATTCCAGACCTGGCACTCTATCCACTTTGCCACCTAGCTGCCCATAATACTAAGTAGCTTTTTATTAAGATATATTTACTTCAAATATGTAGCAAGAACAAAATATAAATGTTTATCATAAGGACTTTGGGAAATATTCTCCCCTATATAACCTCAGTCTCTGGGAGAGAGAGGTTCAATTTAACAGAGTTCCTACATAGCATTGGGGCATTGGTTCATGTTCAAAAGCTGCATCACTACTGGATGAGTCTTTATCTCAGCTACCACTGGGCTAAAGGCCTGAACATTACTTCCTGTTTGTCAGGGCATTCCTGACAATTCCACATTGACTGCATTCCTGGGCTCTGGAACCCCAGGATGCTGAGTGAGTTTCCACTCCCCTCATAACTCTGGGATATCAATGCCATACTGGGTATAATTCCAAATTCTGGAATTCCAGGAAGTTGAGGCATCCTCTGGACCTGGTTATAGGCTCCACTCAGGTCACCAATCACCATGAGCAAAAGAGTTGCTGAGCTTCCCCACAAATAGGGAGACAAAGAGGCAGTGGCTAAAGCTGACAAATCTTTTAAAATGTTTCCATGGCCAATCAAATCACCTCTTCATCAACCAGAATCAGTTATAGATTATTCACACATGCTCCTAAGTCTCTCCAAGTCACTTCCATTCTACACTATTACTACTCTCCTAGAAGCAGAGAACAACCCCCCCCCCAGTGTCTCCATGTGGGAAAAAACCATTAGAGACTCTGCACATGGGCCAGACCCCCATTACAGGACACTTTATTAAGAACTTTAAATACCAAAGAGAGGACTTTATTTTTTATCTTAGAGGGTTCAATGGTGTTTATTGAACAAGAAGATGACAAAATCAAGCTTATACTTTAGAAAAATCACTTTGTCTTTTGAACTCCAATTAATGCAATGATAAATCTCAAGTCCAGAGAACTAGATATGAGTCATACCACTCATCTCTTTCCAAAAAACTGATAGACTTAAAATCCAGACTGAGCAATATATTTTTGGATATGGCCAAAGTGGGAATTTGCTTTTCTGGGCTATGGGTGTTTGTTGTGAGTGTATTTTTTAAATTGTTCAACAAGAGGGGAAAAGCCGTAGAAATAATAAATAATAAACAAAAATATGTAAATACAGAAAAAAAAGAAAATTAATTTTTCACGGCTGAGTAGAGAATGAATTTGAGTTGAGAAGAAACTGGAGGCATGGGGATCGATTTTAAGTCTAGCATAGTAATCCAAGAGAGGGATTTTCAGGCCTTGAATTAGGGTGGTAACTACAAGAAAAGAGGAAGCATATGAGAGATGTCAAAAAAGTAAAAAGTTCATGATATGGCAATGGATTGGTTATATGTGGTGTTAAGAGTGAGAAGCCAAGGCTTAGAGAGTGATTTGGAAGTAGCGGTACCTACAAAAGTAATAGTGATATTTGAAAGAAATTTAAAAAGATAATGAACACTATTCTGGACATGACCAAGGACTATATCTCAGAAGAGAGACTTGAGCTGGATATGTAGATCTGGAGATCATCCAGATAGAGGTGATAATTGGAACCTATAAGAAATGATGAAATCACCAAGTATAAAAATATAGAGAAAAGAGCCCTGGAATAAAACACTGGGGGATATACACAATTAATAGGATGAAAATCCTGCAAAAAAGAATTGAGGAAAACCTCTGTGTTAAAATAATCATCGCAGTTTAAAATCACTGCTCATGTACTGTGTCTTGAAGCCTTGGAGAAACGCTGTAGTACAGGGGAAGATGGGCTATATTTGAAGTCAAGGGCCCTAGGTTCAAATCCTGACTCTCTTAAATACTACTGGTGTGACCTTAGGTACATCAATTATCCTTGCTAGGACTTTGTTTCCTCATGTGTAAAATTAAGTTATTTGACCAGATGCATTCTTAGTCTTCTTACTCTAAATCTGTTGCTCTATGAGTGTATGACTGTTCTCTGATATTCCTCCCTCCTAGCTGAAAGTGTTCTCGCCTACCTCATCTACCCTAAATCTTCCTAAAGCAATTGTTCTCATTGTCTCTTTTGCCCCCATCATCCTCTGCTACTTACCTGTTCAGAAATCAGATGCTCCTTCTTAGAGTATAAGCTCTTTGGAGCTAGAAGCTTCTAGTTTTCATCATCCTAACCTCAGTGCCTAGTGCATGCCTTCTATAATTAAGTGAGTTGCTTAATGAGCTGTTGTGGTTGTGGTTGAAGTCCTCAAACAGTGACTGAAGAGGAAAAATACACAAATGCACTCTCAAGATCTGGATCATCTCAGCTATTCTAAGGTCAACTTTCTCTCTCTCTCTCTCTCTCTCTCTCTCTCTCTCTCTCTCTTTCTCTCTCTCTCTTTCTTTCCTTCTTTCTTTCTTCCTTCCTTCCTTCCTTCCTTCCTTCCTTCCTTCCTTCCTTCCTTCCTTTCTTTTTTTTTTGGCCCCTGCACCTTCTCTCCCAAGTGACATACAGGCTGGAATAGGAAAGTCAAGGTTGGGATCCCCCCTCAGACATTCACAAGCTACATGACTTTAACTAAGTCAGTCATTTTGAACTTAATTTTCTTTAAAGAGGGGGTGAGAATGCCTAGTCAGAGAAGGGAGCAGGTGGGTGGAAGAGTGTATAGAACACCAGACCTGGAGTCAGGAAGATCTGAGTTCAAATGTAGCCTCAGACACTTACTAGTTGTGTAACCCTGGCAAGTCACTTAATCCCTTTGCTTCACTTTCCTCATGTGGAGAAGGAAATGGCAACCCACTCCAGTATCTTTGCCAAGAAAAACCCAAATGGGATCATGAAGAATCAGACACAATTGAAGAACAACAACAGTCAGAGCAGACTTTCATGGAAATATCTATTGACCAGAAAATCAATAAATAGGGCTACATTTCCAAAAGTGTTAATTCCAAATATAACTCAAAAACACCACGAAGGAGCATCATTAGAATCATCACCATTAACAAGTTGTGCTTTTGGGCTAATTCTTATGCCATGACTCTAGATTCAAGTTAATTCAATCCAACAAACATTTATGGGTAAGGAACTAAAGGAAATGGCAAAAAATGAAAGTCCTGACCCCCAAGGAATTTACATTCTATTAGTGGAAACAGTTTGAGGATAGAGAGAGCACTAATGACTTCCCAAGGAAAGTAGTGCCAGAGATAAGCCTCTGGAAACCTAATCATATCAATGCTGCTGCTGTTCCTAGATGGGGTGTGCCAATCTACTCCACTCTGGTGTCATTCACCATCTCTGTCACTTTCTGACCAAAGTGCCCATCCCTAACAACCAATGCCCTATAGCTGTTGTCTCCTGTAATGGAACTTGGGGATAAGAACTATCTTTTACTTTGATTTTCTATCAGCTGCCCTGTTTGTTTTTGACTACACCAACATCATCCCTCCAAACTCCAAGAATAAGCTCATCACCAGGAAACTCATCATCACAAAGATGGCTTGAGCTTTGGTACTCATACCTCATCTGTACCCTCAATTGCCTCTGTTCTTCCCCAAGTCTCTCTTTAAAGAAGGGACAAAAGCTCAGTCAATGCTTAATTTCCTATTAGTTGCTCTAATTGGTTTTGAGTCCATCAACATAATGCCATTGAGGCAGGATCCTCTGCTCCCCTGCCCTTTTCAGATCACTTTAGTGTGTTATCTCCTCTCCTCCCCCACCTTTAAAGTTCCTTGGGAGCAGTGACTATTTCTTTTTTCTTATTTGTATCACATGGTAGGTTCTTAAATGTTTATTGTATTATATTCACCTTTGTATTTGTATCTTCAGTGCTTAGCACATAGTAAGTGCTCAGGAAATTTTTTCATTCATTCCAAGAGGTACTAGGGATGAGAGAATACATTCCATGTCTGAGACACTGCCTATACAAAGACTCAGTCACAGGAAATGGAATGCTCAAAAAAAGGTTTAGAGCACAGCAAGTCTATTAGCTTGTGTGAAAAGCAAAGAATAGAAATATGGCCCAGAGGAAAGTATGTTGGCTTATGCATAGAACGGACTTCAGCGAAATCTCAACTCTGTCCCTTACTGCTCAATGACATTATTCAAATCACTTCACTGAGCCCCTTTCTGGGCCTCAGTTTCCTCAATTATACAATGAGGAAATTGAACTTGACTTCATTATCAATCTAGCTCTAAATCAATTAGCCTCAGAGCTTTTATTCTGATAGAAAAATCATCACAAGATTTATCCACCAGGTGACAGATTAAGCCACAGAAATGAAAAAAAAAAGAAAAAGTGAGCTATTATTAACCAACTAATAAACTCTTATTTATTAAGCACCTTCTATGTGCCAAGAAGGGGCAGCTAAGTGGTACAGTGGATAGAGTACCAGACCTGGAGTCAGGAAGATCTGAGCTCAAATCTGACCTCAGACAGTATTGTGACCCTGGGCAAATCATTTAACCTCAATTCCTTATCTGTAAAATGGGGACATACTGGGGAAAGAAATAGCAAGCCAGTCCAGTATCCTTGCCCAAAAAATTCCATGGACAAGTCCATGGGGTCACAAAGAGTCAGACACAACTGAACCACTGAAAAACAACAAACATTCCAGGAACCATGCTAGGTATTGGGGATACAAAAATAAAACAGTACCTGCCCTCAAGGAGCTTGCATTCTGTCTAGGGAGGCAACATGAAACATGGATTTATTAATAGTATTTTTAAAATTCTTTTTACTAATTCTAAAACAATGGTGCTGATTGCTTTGCCCATCAACAGAAAGGCAAGTTTTAGAAGTCTATTTCCTGAAGGTCTCACAATTCAACCACTGGTTACACTTCCCTTTTCTTTGCCTTAATATTTTGTTTTGATCTTGTTTAGCCCACCTTTCTGGGTAACAGGGTTTCTTTGGTTCAATAATTTCTATGTAAGGTGATGTGGGCCAGCAAATATTCTAGCAAAATGTGTTTTTTTGAACAACAGGAAAGACCAAAATGGCACCATGGAGATTATGAGTCAACAGGTTCACCTAGGTCATTGTATTCCAAATTACTTGTGAACCTTACAACCCTCTTAGAAGAGTACAGGTTCTTGTACAAAGGTGTAAAGACTTTATTGCTCCAATATAAAAGCTTTGCCAAATCATTTTTATCTTGATAAGGTCTTCAAGGTTGTAAACTATTTAAATAAGTAAGTTCATATTTTTTTACCATCTTCTTTCTTTGATGACTCACTTGCTTTTACTGCTTCATTAGATGTCCTTTGTGGAAATTATAAGTTCATTTCTGGTTGCATATGGGGCAGAAAATGGATTATGAAGGTATGTTGGGTGATGATAATAAAGAACAAAATGTGGAGTAGACCTAGAAATGTAGACCAAGGTCATGGAAGCCTGATGTGGGTAGAAGATTTTGAAAATATATATCCATCATATATATATATATATATATATGTAATACATGTATATATATATATATATATCCATAAAAATTAAGTGTCCATTAGTACTTTGTAAGTAAGGCTTTTAGTCTGTGTCCTCTAAAACAATACATCCAACAGAATGTGAGCTCCCTGAAGGCTTTTTTTGGGGTTGCCAGTTCACACAGTGCAGGGTAAAAGTAGGTAAAATATAAAATAATCATTCCAGGTATCACTATAAGACTTAGATTGTTCATCTATTATTTCTCAATGGAAAATGGAATCTCCTGGATTTCTTCTTTTAGGTCACTTCTCCATAGCATCACTGGTCATAGTTTATCCACCAAAAATCTCTCCCATTGTTCACAATGCCAATCTATTCAATTATCTTGATCTGGCTCATCTTTTCAATACCAATATTAGTCTGGTGCTACTCTTCACCTAAGATGAGCATCAATGTATCTGTGAGGTCCTCACTGTGAATGGTCTCCCCAAAGAAGCAGGTCACAATCCCTCTATTCCTGACTACCTGATGTGACTCTTATACAAGTCGTTTCATAAGCTAACTCTAGGAGGTTCATTCTGTGTATTGGTAGCCTTCCTTGCTTTGTCTTGGCATCACAAGGCTACCAGAGTCTATGGATTATTTCTTGCTTTTGCCTTTGCTCTTTCTATGTGACCATGCCATCTTTTTTATTACGTATATCTTTTATTATATTCTTTATTCCAGTTCTCTTTTGTAAGTTTTTCATTTGTAATAAGTTGTAGCCTACTCACACTCATCATGCATCTCTCTATTACCTGCCTTCTGAGTGATGCTCAATTTTTTATCTTTGGAGATTATTTGTATTCTGTGACTCACACAAAAAGATGTCATTTGTGGGACAATACAGTTTTGGAAAAATCAAAATTATGGGTGACCCAAAGGCTATGTCTATACAATGAGACACAACTGATCCCAAAATGATACATCTGGGGTATGGATCAACAGGAGCTAGTCTACATTTCAAACATGTGAATTCAATCAACTATGCCTTCTGTGATTGCCCCAATGCCCTCATTAAATGAATTCTCTTGCCATAGATAAAATCTCAACTACAATGTGTAGTGTTCCTGTAGACTTCTAAAAAAAATGACCTTTTTTAAAAATTAAATTTATCAAGACATTTTGTTTTCAACAAACACTTCCCAGAACCCAAGTAAGCCACTCTACAGGGCATATTCCCTAGAAATAATTAATTAAAACCACTTAATTGTATGTTTACAACCAATGGAACATGTCATTTTCAGCTTTTGTAGTTTTCCAGTTGTTAACAAAGAAAGGCTGTGTTCTTTAACTTTGTTAGTATAGAGCTCCCATTGTTCACTATATTTGACATGAGCTTTCTTGCCTTCCAGATTTGATTTTACTTATATTGTATAGTCATTATGTATAGAGATCTTTGATGTTCTTTTCTTCCCTCTCATCACTTCATGCAGTCTTTGCATCTTTTTCTGAATTCCCCATATTTTTTCTTCATTATTGGGTCATACTATTCCATTATGTTCATATATAGCAATTGATTCAGCCATTCCTTAAATATTGGACATATGTTTTATTTCCAGCTTTTTGTTATCTCACATGATGTTGCTGTGGTTCCATCCATATGGGTATTTTCTTGTCTTTAGTAACCTCCATGGAGTGTAGTTTTAATGGTGGGCAACATGGGATCAAGTAGAAGCCTAGGAAATCACCAAGTCCTGGATTCAAATCCCACCTCTGACATTTACCATTCCTGTGTCTGAGTGAAGCATGTAATATATCTCTGAGCCTCAGTTTCCTTATACAAAAAATAAAATAGTTGACTAAGTTACATTCCCTTCCAGTTGACCTCTAAGTCAAAATTACATACTCACTCTGGATCTGGGCCAAAGTTACAATTTGATGTCTTTTCTTGTATAATTATAAATTGGGGGTGGGGGTAAGATTTTAAAATGCGGAAAAAGGCAACTGCACCATGGCATTGAAAAGTAAACCCTGTAGAGTCAGCAACAATAAAAGGGAAACACTTCTGTGTGGTCCCACATTTAGCCACTGGAAAGCAGGTACCATGGCATTGAGCTAAAAAGCCCTCCAATTTAACTCAACAGAAAGAAACTATAATCTTCCCAGGACTAGCCTAGGATTCCTAGAAAATTGCATCCTAATGCAAAAGTCATAGAGACTTTGGATAGATTACCGTTTATAGCTTTTTATCTTGGTTGAACAGATACAGTGCTTTCATTGAAACAGTTACTTCAGGCTGAAAAAGATAATTTGGGCTTTGGAAAAAAGCCAGGGGGGTGTTGTCAGGGGAGACACACTCTGCCTTTTATTAAGACTATCTCTCTAAGCCTTTCCCTCTAATTTGAATGACTTCTGTACATATCTTGGAAATGACATTTCAAGGAAGGGGACTGTTACATTTAGTAGTATCATGGACAAATCTACAATGGAATAACATTTTCTCCACTGCATTATAAAAGGTGGAGCTTAGGTTCAAGAAAATGTTCAGCCAGAGAGATTCTGTACTTTCCAGAAATGAAATCTAAAGATGCATTTTAGGAAATGGCTCTAAAGTGCCGGCTCTAAATCAATTTAACACTTAGGGAAGGAGAGCACAGAACCACTGGGGGAAAAGATTGACTACAGATCCGATTACAAACCGACCACATTGTGAACAGGGCTCCAAAGAGCTGTTAAGAAAACCAGATTTAAAAGACACTCACTGCCATTTTTTTTTAGACTGGATCTTCCTTCTATTAACAGCTGTTAATCTTCCTCCCACCCTAAGGGAAGAGACCTATGCTATTCAGTCTATATGAGGCCCAAGATTCTCAGCTTCTGTTATTTCAAAATTGCCTGCCCTTCCTCCCCCCCCAAAAAAGCATTGTTGGAAAACTAAGTCAAAGATACATGCCAGAAAATTGTTTTCCTTGTTGCCATGAGTTTAATTGTATCTCTTATTAGCTCTGTGCTGTACAAGAGCTCAGTAGTTATTGATGATAGTAATGAATTTAATTGATACTTGCCTGGAGCCTCTCTCTGTAGGAGCTGAACAATCCTTTTTTCAAAGAATTACCATCTCCTCTATGGGCACAGCAGGATCTCTCCCCCACAGCTCGGTAAATCAAACCCCTTAAAAATTTCCGACCTTGGAGAGCAGACTAGAAACTGAATCTAAAGGAAACCAGAGAAGGAAATTCAAATCAAGAGCAATGATTTAAAAAGTATGGAATCCCTGGGGCTTGCACACCAATTGCCCAAAGGAAAATAGTCATAGTTCAAGTAGGAAAGTTCATGCATGCATGCATTCATTCATTTGACAGACAGTTATTAAGCACCTGCTATGTGCAGAGCACACACAGAAGCTGGGAGATACAAAAAGTTTAGAAGAGATATAGATCTCAACAGAGCTTATAGTCAAGTAGGGAATAAAAATCAGTGAATCTCAGAACTGGGAGGGACCTCAGAAATCACCTATTCTAACCTGCTCTGGCATCAAAATATCCTCCAAAGTATCCACCACCAGTTGCCATCCAACCTCTAGATTGAAAAAACAGTATGGTGGGGCAGCTAGGTAGCAACAGTGAATATAGCACCAGCCCTGGGGTCAGGAGGTCTTAAGTTCAAATCCAGCCTCAGACATTTATTAGCTGTGTGACCCTGGGCAAGTCACTTAATCCCAATTGCCTCAAAAAAATAGTATGGTGCAGGGACTGTCTTTTGCTTCCTTTTTACTACATGCAGTGCTTAGCATGGTGACTGGCACAGAATAGGTCTGTCACCGATTATGGTGACAAGGAAGATTAAAACACACACTTAGAAGAAGATAACAAAATCAAAGCTCCAAGTGCAAAGTCCAAAGCCTCCAAGGGAAAGATGAATTGGTCTCAGGCCATGGAAAAGGTCAAAAAGGATTTTGAAAATCAAGTAAGAGGGGAGTAGAAACAGGACCTCCATGTGGCTCCAGCTCCAATTCATGTAAAAGGGGACTCTAAACAAACTTTGGAGCAACAAAACCCACAAAATGACACAGAAAAGCTTACCTCCTGCTGAGGACAGCCCAGCAGGTCAGTAGGAATCAGCCAGCACAGTGTTCTGGGAGCCGAACCCAGACCCACACTCGAGGTTTTAGCCCCAGGGTGGGCCTGACCAACCACTGGCTGGAGGGGTTCCAGATCACCAGGAGCTATGGTGATCCAGAATTATCAACACATAGATGCTAAGGACAAAGTGAGAGGTCAGCGCAGTGTGGACTTTGGGACCAAGTACTTGGGAGTGTGTCAGCTTTTGCCCCCGGGGTGAGAAGCCACATGGCAGCTTCAACTCATGGCCTGCAGAGTGTAGGGGGACCAAAGCAACCAGTCTGAGGGATTATCACTCTTGCTTTAACCTGCTTGGACCTGGATTGCAATCTAGGGTGGAGGTCCTGGGTTGTGAGACCAGTTTGCCAGAGTGTGTGGAGGCTTCAAAGAGGGCACCCAACTAATACCTTCGGCAGCTGAGAAAACCTCAGCTTTTGGACCAAAGCTCCCCAGTCTGGTGACAGAGTCCTACTGTGGCAAAAAGCCCAAAAGTCAAGTAATTGAGTGGCAAAATAACCAGGCAAAGGAAGCAAACCAAGCAAAGCAATCCAACATTAGACTCCTATTTTGGGGACAAAAAGGAGCAAAGCATGGAATAGGAGAAAGACAGTGAAGTCAGAACTCCTGCACCAAAAGCTTCAAAGGAAAATACAAACTGGTTGCAGGCCATAGAAGACATTAAGAAGCAGATAAGAGAAGTGGAGGAAAAATTGGGAAGAGAAATGAGAACGATGCAAGAAAATTATGAAATGAGAGTCAACAGCCTGACTGAGGAAAATAATGCCTTAAAAAACAGACTAACTCAAATGGCAAAAGAGGCTCAAAAAGGCAATGAGGAGAAGAATGCTTTAAAAACCCGAATTTGGCAGATGGAAAAAGAATCTCAAAAGCTCACTGAGGAGAATCATTCCTTTAGAATTAGATTGGAGCAAATGGAAGCTAATGACTTTATGAGAAATCAAGATGCTGTTAAACAGATTCAAAAAAATTAAAGAATAGAAGGCAATGTGAAATATCTCATTGGAAAAACCACTGACCTGGAAAATAGAGCCAAGAGAAATAATTTAAAAATTATCGGACTACCTGAAAGCCATGATCAAAGAAAGAACCTAGAAATCATCCTCCGAGAAATTGTCAAGGAAAACTGCCCTGATGTTTTAGAACCAGAGCGCAAAATAGAGGTTGAAAGAATCCACCAATCACCTCCTGAAAAAAATCCCAAAAAGAAAACTCCTAGGAATATTATAGCCAGGTTCTGAAATTCCCAGATCAAGGAGAGAAAATTACAAGCAGCCAGGAAGAAACAATTTGAATATTGTGGAAACACAATCAGGATAACTCAGGATCTGGCAGCTTCTACCCTGAGGGATCGAAAAGTGTAGAATATGATATCCTGAAGGGCAAAGGAGCTGGGATTAAAACCAAGAATCCCCTATCCAGCAAAACTGAGTACCATGTTTCAGGGGAAAGTATGGTCATTCAGTGGAACAGAGGACTTTCAAGCATTCTTGATGAAAACAAACCAGAGTTGAATAGAAAATTTAATATTCAGATACAAGAAGCAAGAGAAGCATGAGAAAGTAAACAGGGAAAAGAAATCAGAAGCCACTTATCAAAGTTGAACTATTAACATTCCTACATGGAAAAATGATTATCGTAACTGATGAAACTTTTCCCAGTATGAAAATAGTTGAAGAGGATAGAAATATATATATATATATATATGTCTACATCGGAGAGTATACAGGCATATGAATACATATAGAGGGTACCGGACCAATTTAATAGGAAGGGATGATACTTAAAACATGAAATTAAGAGGTGAGAGAGGAATATAATGAGAGGAGATGGGGAGAGACAGAATGGGGTAAACCATCTCATATATAAGAGGCAAGGGAAAATGGCTACAGTGGAGGGGAAGAATAGGAAGGCAAAAGGGAATGGGTCAACCTTATTCTCATTGAATTTGGCTTGGGGAGGGAATGAAATACACACTAAATAGGGTATCTCACCCTCTAGGAGAGTAGGGGGGAAGGGGATGAGAGGGCGGATGATGGAAGGGAGGGCAGGCTGGGGGGGAGGGAAGTTGGAAGCACCCACTTTTGAAAAGGGATGGGATCAAAGTAGAGAATAGAACAAGTGGGAGGTGGGATAGGAGAGAGGGAAATATAATCAGTCTTCTACAATATATCTACTATAGTCATGTTTTGCATTAGCTACACATGTACAACATATATTGAATTGCTTATCTTCCCAGTAAGGGTGGGTGACAAGGGAGTAAGGGAATGAATCTGGAATTCAAAGTTTTAAAATCAAATGTTTAAAATATATATTATATATATATATGTATGTATGTATGTATATGTGTGTATATATATACTATTATTAATACTATTTTACATGTAATTGGGAAATAAGATATACAGGCACTGGGGGCATAGAGATCCACTGGAAAAGTTGAAGGGGATATGGGAGAAGATATGGGAGAGAGCAGATTGGAGGAGGGGATATCCTGTGGGACTGCTATTTTGGGGTGGTGGATAGGGGGAAAATGGGGAGAACATTTGTAACCCAAAATCTGGTGGAAATGAATGATGTAAGTTAGAAGTTAATAAAGCATTTGAAAAATGAAAAAAAAATAAATGAAATGGGAATGCTAAAGCAAAAAGAGAGAGAAAGAGAATGAAGTAAGAGAAGCAGACTCCCTGACAATACATTAAAACTCAACTATTTTCATACAAACTTTTATTTGTAAGTTCTCCCTATCCTAGACTTACAAAGTTGGGGGTTTTTTTAACCCAAATGTAAGACTATTTTTGTTTTTGTTATTGAGTCATTTAAGTCATATCTGACTCTCCATGACCCCATCTGAAGTTTTCTTGGCAGAAAGAGTGAAGTGGCTTGCCATTTCTTTCTCCAGTTTGTTTTACAGATGAAGAAACTGAGACAGACAGGGTAAGGGACTTGCCCAGATAGTAAGTGTCCTCCTGGTTCCAGGGTCAGCATTCTATCCATGGCACCACCAAAGACTACTTTTATCCTTACTCAAATTCTCCTTATTGAGAAATCTGGTCTTCCAGAACCTTTTAAAACTTAACCACTTCTCTCGATTTTGTGTAATCTGCAAGGAAGACTCAACTTCATGAATTCAAATTCATCCTCAGACACTTACTAGCTGTGTGACCTGGGGCAAGTCACTTCGCCCTGTTTGACTCAGATTCCTCATCTATAAAATGAACTGGAGAAGGAAATGGCAAACCACTCCAGTATCTTTACCAAGAAAAAAACCCAAATGGGATCACAGAGTACATGTATCTTTACCAAGAAAAAAACCCAAATGGGATCACAGAGTACATGACTGAAGAGCACCTTGGAGTGAGGAAGACCTAGTTTTCAAGTTCTACATCTGATACATACGTGATGACCGTATAACCCTGAGCAAGTTACTTATCTCTCAGTGACACACCTCTAAGATTATAAATTGGTGGGTAGCTGCTTAACCACATTAACAGAGATAGTTTTCTCATTAATCAATCAACAACCACTTATGAGTGCCATATATTAGGCACTGTGCTAAGTGCTGGGATACAAATATGACTCAATCTTCCAAAATTTATATTCCAACAAGAAGACAATATGTGTATGTATAATTATATGCAGACTATATAAAAAAATTCAAGTCATTTTCTTTGTACCAATAAAATTACAGTCTGGTAAGCACTGGCCCTACCAAACTCTTGTTTCCTTCCAAAGTTCATGCTATAAAGTATGAATTTGACTACACAGGGTTTTAAGTTTAAATTCTGGTATACAATTCTGGCCTATAAACCAAGATAAAAGAAAGTCAGAAAGGACCTCCTTAGTCATTGTTAGCAGCAAAATAAACAAATCTTCAGGTAGAAAGCCTTGCACCTGAGGATAAATTACATTTCAGTCATGGGGGTGATGGGGATTTACTGGTTAGATTCGTTTTAGACTTAGAATTTTTATCTTTCCACATTTCCTCTGAGAGGCCAAGGTGGCCAGTCTTTAGTAAGCTGCCCAGGTTCAAATGGTACCACACCTGAACTAAGAATGAGGTTAGCTGAGGCAGTGGTCATCTCAAGACACTGTAAAATCTCTCTCTCTGATGGCCTAAGGTTTCACAGTCAAGTAAATGTAATTTAGCTGCCCTTGCTAATTGGAGAAACCAGTAATAGAAACCTTCTAACTGGAACCTAAGATGTGACTGAGTTGGATTCAACTAGTGTGTTGAGTAAGCAATTATTTTCTTCAGTGAGCTTTTAGACCTCCTTTTCCATTCAGCCAATCATGTTTTTTTAGGCATTCTTCTCCTCACTGACTTTTTGGGCCTCTTTTGCCATTTGGTCTAGTCTGGGGTTTTTTTTTTGTTTGCTTTTGTTTTTTTGGAGGGGGGAAGGAAAGGCAATCGGGGTTAAGTGACTTGTCCACGGTCACACAGCTAGTAAATGTGCCAAGTGTCTAGGGCTAGATTTGAACTCAGGTCCTCCTGACTTCAGGGCTGGTGCTCTATTCAGTGTACCACCTAGCCACCCAGATAGTCTGTTTTTTAAGGTGTTATTTTCTTTCTTTTTTTTTTTCTTTGCCTTTTGGAGGGCAATTGGGGTTAAGTAGCTTGTCCAAGGTTACACGGCTAGTTTTTTTTGTGTGAGTGTTGTGTCTGAGGCCAGAACCAAACTCAGGTCCTCCTGATTCCGGAGCTAGCCACCCCATAAGGTATTGTTTTCTTTAGTATCTTTTTTTGGTGTGTCTCCTTCACCCAGCTGTTGACGCTTTTCTCATAATTTTCTTGCATCACTCTCATTTCTCTTCCCAATTTTTCCTCTACATCTCTTACTTGATTTTCAAAATTCTTTCTGACCTCTTCTATGGCCTGAGAAAAATTCATATTTTTCTTGGAGGCTTTGGATGTAGGAGCTTTGACTTTGTTATTTTATTAAGTGTGTTTTTTGACCTTCCTTGTCACAATAACTTTCTATAGTCAAAGGTTTTTTCCTCTGAGTTTGTTTGCTCATTTTCCTAGCCTATTAATTAACTTTTAACTGTTTGTTAAAGTGGTGCTCTGCCTCCAGGGTGCAGAGCACACTGTCCTAAGCTTCAGGGGTTTTGTGCAGGTGTTTTCAGAGATACTTCTAGGAACCTGTAAGTTTTCCGTTTTTCCAAGGTGGTATGATCTAAGGAGAGGTCTATTTACTCTCTCTTGGCCTGGTCTGTGAGCTACACAAGCACTCTTTTCTGCCCTGGAATTGTGCACACATACACACACTGTTGATACAAGCTAATAATCTTCCTGGTCTTGGGACTGCCACCCAGGACTGGGACCCAATCAGAGTGTGGGCAAAGCAACAGAGTCCTGCCTCAGTGCTAGCAAAGAGACCCCTGTAATCTCCTTCTGACCAGTTGTTCAACCCCCTTACCATTTGTGGGCTAGAAGCACTGGAAGCTAATGCTGCAGCTCCTGCTGCTGATTCAGTCACTCCCAAAGCCTGTTTCTGGACAGCTGGGACCTCGGCTGTGCTGTCAGGGCCTGGGCTTCACTCCCACCCTCATGCAAGAGACCCTTCCTGATGACCGGCTAAGTTGTTCCTGGAGTCTGTGGGCTGAGAGGGCCAGACACTGCTGTGGCTGCCAGTAATTCAGGCACCCCAAGACCTGCTGTGGCTCACTGGGGCCAGGCTGCACTGGGCAGCCTGTGTTGGACTGGACTCCTCTGTTGGGCAAGAGATCCTTCCTGCTAAACTTGTAAGTTGTCTTGGCATGGAAATTCGTTTCACTCCATCTTTTTATGGATTCTGCTGCTACAGAATTTTTTTGGTCATCTTTTGAAGGTATTTGGAGGGTTTTGGAAGAGAGTTCCAAGTAGTCCCTGCTTTACTCTGCCATCTTGGCTCCCACCCCCTCAACTAGTGGTTCTTAAATGCCTACCCTAATGTGCCTAGTATGGCATCAAATTTCCTTCCTTTCAGTATTATGAAGAATGTAGGAACTTGAAGAGACCTCAGCAGCCATCTAGTTCATTTTACAGATGAGGAAACAAAGGCCAGGGGAAAGAGATTAAACGATTTACCCAAGAAGATCACAGAGGTAGAAAGGAATTGGCAAAATTAGAATTTGAATCCAGGTCTTCTGACACAAAATGCAGTTTTCTTTCCACTCTAACAAGCTACTTTGAGCTTCTAGGACCTGACCTGGGACAATGCACATAGTAAATCTGCGATGTCTTTGTGGAAGGAAGGAAGGAGGGAGGGAGGGAGGGAGGGAGGGAGGGAAGGAAGGAAGGAAGGAAGGAAGGAAGGAAGGAAGGAAGGAAGGAAGGAAGGAAGGAAGGAAGGAAGGAAGGAAGGAAGGAAGGAAGGAAGGAAGGAAGGAAGGAAGGAAGGAAGGGAAGGAGGGAGGGAGGGAAGGGAAGGAGGGAGGGAAGAGCATAATTAAGTATATTCTGGATTGATTCGCTCAGATAATTAAAGTTAGCAAATATTTTCCTTTTGTGCCAAAAACCAGCTCCCAACTCCAAAGTCACAAATCCATCTAAGCTTTCTCTGCTTGGACACCTACTAAACTGCTTCTCAAAGCAATCCATTCCAACAAGCACTGCTTTAAGTACCTACTGTATTCCAGGCACTGTGCTAAGTACTCGAGATTTAAAAACAAAAATGAAAGAGTCGCTTGAGTGCTACTAGGGATGAACAACATATAAACAGATAAGCATATACATAATAGCTTGAGGAGGAAGAGGGCACTCAAGGTAGACATCCCATAGGAGGTGACCCATGAGCAGAGCCCAGAAGGAAGATAAGGGATTCTAAGAGATGGAGATTGGATTCCAGGCATGGAAAGACAGTCCATGCAAAGGTATGGAGATGGGAGATGGGATTCTGAGTTCAGAGAGGAACAAATGGGCCACTTTGGCTGGAACATGAATCGCATAAAGAGGAATAATATATAACAAGTGTAGAAAGGTCAACTGGGGCCATACCCAGGACTTAATTTATACAGGACTTGTAACTGCTGAGAGGCAACATTGTGCCTCTCAGAGAGCTAAGGTAAGATATTCACACTCTGCTCCAGTCTCATACTGGCTCTGGGACCCTAGGCAAATAATTCAACTTCTCGGTGCTCTAGGCAACTCTTTAAGAGACTGCAGACAAAGTGTGGACCCTCACTAGTAAAAGAAGTGTTTCACTGGGAGCTTCTTGTACCACTGATATCAAAAGTCCAGTTCTCACCCGTATTAGAGGCAGCTAGGTAGAGAGATAGATAGAGCCTGGGCATGGAATTAGGAAGATCTGAGTACAAAGTCAGACTCAGATACTTGCTACCCATGTGACATTGGGGCAAGTCATTTAACCTCAGTTTTCTCATCTGTAAAATGGGGATGATAATAGCACTCACCTCCCAGAGTTGTTGTGGGGGACAAATGAGATATTCGTAAAGTGCCCAGAACATATTAAGCGCTGTATTATTATAGCAGCATAATTTTAACACTGGTAATTGGGTGGGTTTATAGTTTGGCATGATTGCAAAAATAATTCTATCTATAATGTGCATGATAGTTTTTTGAAGACTTCCAGTACCTAAGATCCCACATACTCCTGGGGCAATCCTGGCTCCACTTTGAAATAGCTCCAATCTTCAGAAAGCTTTTCCTGGGATCAAGCCTAAATGTCATACTTTACAGCTTTCACCTTTTGCTTTAGGTTCTATCAGTAGCCCAACAAATCTAATCTCTCTTCTAAGAGACAACACTTTGAAGTCGACTGTCCCCTACTATGTCTTTTCCAGGCTAAATATCCCCAGTTCTTTCCATCGATCTCCACAGAGCAGAGGTTTTGTGTGTGTATCATTTTTGTGTATCCCAGATCCCTTTGGCAATCTGGTGAAGTCTATGGACCATTTCTCTGAATAATGTTTTTGGATGCAGTGTATAAAATATATGGGATGTCAAAGAAAATCAATGATACCAATGATAGATATCAATATCAAAATATCAATAATAAAGTTATAAAAAATTTTAAGTTCATGGATTCAAGGTTGAGAATTCCTGCAGCATGATCTTGAAAGGTAGCAGGGTTTAGATTTTGGCTAAATTTCCCCAAAGTACTGGATGGCAAACATCAGGGAGAGAAAACCTCCTATAAAACATTAAAACACACACTTATAAAATCACGGCAGACTATTTGGAGCCCCTTTGGGGAAATTAATTGAAAATTTTCCCTGAGACTCTTAGTCTGAAAAGGACCTGAAATAACAACCCGAGAGGCCTTCAGTCGTTATTGCAGGTTAATTATTTGTGTCTGAGCACAGATTCCTTTTTGAAATTGGGTCCCATTCTGAGTCACTCTATGATAGTCTCTGAAGGTTGCAGTAAATGGAAGTTCAAGCAGTGGGCACCAGGAAAGGCGGGGAGCTTACTCCAGAAACTTTGTACTGTACTTGACATTGGAAAAACAATCCGGCTGCCAAAAAAGAGATCTTCTGTATTCTGACACCTGGTATCTAATCTAGAAAACATTCTAATTGTGCTCATTTTTTCCATGACAAAATGCAACACATTGTCTTAAGGAGGAAGAAAAAAAAATCCTTCAACCTTTACCCAGATAGACTTGGCTAAAGGGTCAAGGATCCATTTAGGACAGTGGCCTCAACTGAGAACTGTTTTTAACATCAAGAATTCATGCATATAGAAACTTGGAAATTTTCAAAAAGAAATCCTCAGAGCACTTATGTGAAAGGAATCGAGTGAAAAAAATCATCTCTAGCATAGTGACAGAGTGCAAAAGGAGCCAATCTGGGAGTCAGTAAGACCTGGGTTCAGATCCTGCTCCAGAGACTCAATGGCTGTGTGACTCTGGACAAGTCACTTAATCATTCAGTGTCCCAGACTCCTCTCTAAGACAGTTTGCAAAGCAGGTGCAGACTTGCATTGACTGAGGGCATTTCCTCACCAAGAGTTCTTTCCCTATGCTTGTGAAATCACAGCTGGGGAAGGGGTAAAGACAATAGGAAAAGAGACAATCCCCCAGAGTAACTAGAGGGTTAGATAAACTAAATATAGAACCCCATTCAAATCCCATCATTGATTGTCTCAGCCCAGACAACCTCTCTGAGCCTCAGTTTCCTTATCTGTAACTAATTAACTGAGACTAAACACCTTTAGGATCAATTTCATAGGGTTGATGTGAGATATAAACCAGATATTCAGGTAGAAAGCCCTTTACAAATATAATAATAATAACTAATATTTATATAGCCCTTACTATGTTCCAGGCACTGTGCTAAGTACTTATCTCATTTGAGCCTCACAACAACCCTGAGAAGGAGGTGCTATTAATATCTTCATTTTACAGATAAGGAAACTGAGGCAAAAGAGGTGAAGTGACCTGCTCAGGGTCACACAGCTAGTTGTCATTATTAGAGCAGGCAAACCAATGCAAGATTGAAATTCAAAATGTGTAGGGCCAGCTTCAGTGTAGTAGAGAGGGACTAGTGTTATACCTGAAGACAGAGGCACTGGGTCAGAATCCTGGCTTTGTTACTTTATTAGCTGTGTGACCTTGGAAAAGGAATTTTACCTGAGACTCAGTTTCCACATATGTAAAATGGTAGGGTTGGTAGGGGTGGACAGGTGGCTCAGTGAGTAAGAGCACCAGCTCCAGTGTCGGGATGATCTGGGGATCAAATCCGGGCTCAGATACTTAGCACCACACCCAGAAATAACTGGCTGTGTAACCTTGAGCAAGTTACTTAACCCCCATTGCTTTAAAAAAAAATGATAGGGTTGGACTAGGTGACCTCTAAGGTCCCTTTCAGTCTTAAATCTATGAGCCTTTGATCCTATCACCAAGAGATAAGAAATCTCTCTTTGTTGTTCCCATCCACCTAAAATTTTTGCTAAAGGTTGAATGAATTTGTTTTCTTCTTTAAAACAATGCTACTTGTTTATGGGATGGGTCTCTGGGGAGCAGGGGAAGGAGATTGTGGATAACTATGACTATATAAGAAATAGAAGACATCAATAAAACTTATTTACACTTTTTTTTTCCTAAAGCCAGAGTAAGAGCTATTAGCCAAGCAGCCCCAGCAGAGTTCAAGGGATGGAGAAAGATTGTGGGGAAAGGAGAAATTAATTAGTAAGGTTGTGTTTGAGGAATTACGTCTTTAGATATTATATTAAATCCAGCCACCTGATAAGACAGCTTCCTCTCTTTCCCCCAGAACTGTGGGAGGAAGGTGGGGTGGAAAGGGAAAATAAAAGGGAGGAAAAGATTAACCATCACTGGCTAAACTCTATTTCCTAGAGTGAGACAGTGCTTCAAGTAGAAAGAAGATGGAGCTTTCATGACCAAACCAAAAACAGTCATGTTACAAAGTTTGTAATTTTATCATTATTGTTGTTGCTGCTGTTGTTATTGTTATTTTGATCAGTTCTTTGATTTCACCATTTCAGGGAGGTCGTGGTGAGAGACTTCCCTCTACCAAGGCAGGTCAATGACTTCTCTGTGACTTACAATCTTGCCTAAGGCCACGCCAACACTTGAACCCTGACTCAGAGTCCATTCACTGTGCTATACCACCTTTAACTTTGTAATAGCTTACATCAACTATTTGCATTGCTACCTTGGAAACATCCTTGAAGTTCTTCCCTCTCCCTAATTCCTTTTATCCAACTAATTCTTATCAATTCAACCTACGCAACATATTTGGCACCAGCTCCTCTCTACTCATATGCCCAATGCATCATCTCTGACTTGTACCATGGCAACAGTCTCATGAATGGTTTCTCTGCTTCCAGTATCTCTCTTCTCTAACCCATCTTCTGTAGTGCTGCCAAGTTAATATTTCTAAAGCACAAGCTAATCATGTTGCAACCCTAATTAAAAATCATCAATGGCAGGGTGGCTAGGTGGCGCTGTGAATAAAGCACAGGCCCCGGAGTCAGGATGGACCTGAGTTCAAATCCAGCCTCAGACACTTAAGACAAAAACTAGCTGTGTGACCTTGGGCACCTCACTTAACCCCAATTGCCCTCCAAAAAGCAAAAAAAAAAAAAATTTTTTAAAAGAATCATCAATGGCTCCCTATTGCTACCATGATAAAATACAAATTTCTGGCCTTGAAACTGAAAGCCTTTCACAATCATCTAGTGCTAATTAGCCTTCTTTTCCAGACCCATTTCACCTTTCCACACCCATCCCCTCTTGTGGACTCTGTATTCCTACTTCAGCTTCCTCAAACCCAGCATTTCAACTCTAGCTTCATTGCTTAGTCTTTCCCCCTTTGTATTGCACTCCCTCCTCATCTATACTTTTTAGAATCTGTTGCTTCCTTCTACAAGAAGAAATAGTAAAAGATACCCTATTTAAAATAACTCTAGACAGTATAAAATACCTAACAGTACACCTGCCAAAACAAACCCAGGAACTATACAAACAAAATTATAAAAAAATGTTTTATACAAATAAAATCAGATTTAAATAATTGCTTCCTTATAAAGTCAGCACAAGGTATTATATGGTGCAGAAGACAGAGTGCTGGGTCTAGAAGGAGGAAATTCTGAGCTTAAATCTCGCTTCAGATACTAACTAGGTGAGCCTGGGCAAGTCACTTAACCTTTGTCTGCCTCAGTTTCTTCAACTGTAAAATGGGGGTAATAATAGCACCTACCTCCCAGGGTTTTTGTGAGGATCAAATGAGATAATATTTGTAAAATGCTTAACTAGGACCTGGTATACAATAGGTGCTTAGTAAATACTTGTTTCTGTAATGGCAAGCACAGAAGTAGTTTACACCTTGTTTCAGTTCTTCGTCCAGTTCCTGTTCCATATTGAAGTTCAGTGTCCAGTCCACCTCAAGTCCTTCACAATTCCTGTTTCTGGGAAGACAAAGCATGACAGAGCCACAATAAGATTCATGCACATTGCCAGCACCATCATCAATTCAGTATCTGCCTGTGAAACCAACTCAGACCCACCAACAAGGTCTGAGAACTCAACACAAATCATCAACATAGAAATCAACACAGACCCACAAACAAGGTCCAAGAGGTCAGCACAAATCATCAGTAAAGTCCCAGGACCTCCAAAACCCTCCTCCAGGACTTCTATAAACATACAACCAGAAAATCCCCTTTCAGGGCTTCCAGTAAGGTCCCAGGGCTTCTGTACAAAGTATCTCAAACAAACATCAACACAGATAGAGCAGAAAAACAGAGTGCCCAGATACTACAAGTTTTCTCCTTCTTGACTCTGCCACCACAAGAGTCCTCTTCTCAGTTCTGCTGTCTCTAGCCTGGAAATTCTCCTTATTTTTGGTCATTAGCTCCTCCCCTTCCTGTTGCAGGAGTTCATGAGTTCTAGGGTTCACAAGTTGTGAGGTTCACATGTTCTGTTTCTTAACAGACTAGATACAAGGCTCAAAAGAAACTTGAACTGAAACAAGGTGTTAATTCAATAGCTGAAACAAGGTGTGAACTACGTCTGTGCTTGCCATACAGTTTCCTATCTCCTTCACAAATATTGACTCTTACAGGAGGCACTGCCTATATTCTGGTTGTTAGATTCCTCTCCCTTTTCAAACTTTCTTGTATTTACTTATATACATATATGTTGAATTCTACCACTTCCCTAATAGAATGTATGGTTTTTGTGAACAAGGCTTTTTTTTTTAATTTTGTTTTTGTATTCCCAGCTCTCCTAAATCAATAGGTGCTTAATCCATATGTGATGGAAGGCAATTGAGTTGAATCTGTGATCTCATACTTCTCTGCTGGGATGGATAACAGGGACACATTTGCCTTTTCTTTCTGCACAATTGTTGTGGAAGTCCTTCCACGAATTCTCCATGGAAAATCTAAGCATTGTATTGGAACCACTAGGCCTTTTATCATTAATGGCTACCAATACAACAGTGGAGCTGTCCATCTGTTATCCTTCATCCTTGCTACATAATGGATCATTTCATGATCATCACATGATCATGAGATTTTAGGGAAAGTCTATGACTGTTTCATATGTGTATGTGTGTATACATATATATATATATACTTTATATATACTTATATATATAGTTTATAGCTATATATATGTATATATATATACACACTTTCTTTGATTTCTTTTGTAATCCTCTACATTTTATTTTTCACTTAATAATATTCTTCTGAGAAGGGCTCCATACAATGACTTCACCAGACAAACAAAGGGAAACATGACAGAAAAGGTTTAAAAATCCTTGCTTTATACCATTTCATATAAGAAAGGCACAGTTAGTAATATACTGTAGCTAACCTAGCCTTACCATGTTTCTTCCCACTGTTCTTTGGATCACCCAATGGTTTTAATTCTTTAAAGTCCTATAGCATCAATGAGAGTAAGCATAATTTCCAATACTATTATAACTTTCTTTAATAATATAACTTAACATACTATTTTTCACTTTCATTCTTTTTTGTTTGTTTAGTCTTCTTGTACAAAATTTCTAATATAGAAATGTTTTACATGATTACACATGCATAACTTATATCAGATTGCTTACTATCTCAGAGAGGGGGAAGACAGGAGTGAAGAAGATATAGAATTCACAACAATAAACTCTTTAAAATGTCTTTTTAAATATTTTAACATGTAATTGGATAAAAAATAATACATCATGGTAAATATAACCTTCCAATTCTATGTTTTGGTTCAATTTTATATTTATGACTGAAATTGATAAAGTGCTTTAAAGTATCCAATGTCTTTTAGATCCATGCTCCATCTACCCTTCATAACAATCCTATGAAGTGGACATTGTTATTTCCATTTTACAAAAAAAAGAAAAGGCACCTGCAGCTGGCCCTTGGTCACATGGCCAGTAATTTGCAGAGGAGCATTTGAACACAGGTCTTCCCAACCTTAAATCCAGAACTCTATCTACTACACCACATTACACATGCATACAATGCCTGGAACACTGTATGGGCTTAAGTAATGCTTATTGACTGGCTGACCTTGTAAGTATAAATCACTGTGATAGTTCTGACAATAAAAAAAGACTTAGAAAAGGTGTTGTCCCTTCCTCGTGGAATTTACAGCTTTTAGGGAGATATGATTCACACAGTAATCACTTTTTTAAAAATACATTTTAAGTGCAAAAGGATATAAATCAAAGTACTAGATGATATAGATGGAAGAAATGAATATTATTCAAAGAGGAAAACAGGATGGTTTTATGGAAGAGGTGGTTCAAATGTTGATTACCTCCAACCATTCTGGAGATCAGTTTGAAACTATGCCCAAAGGGCTGTAAAATAATGCATACCTTTTGATCCAGCAATATCACTGCTAGGTCTGAATTGGGGAATGGTTGAACAAGCTATGGTATATGACCATGATGGAATATTGTTGTGCTATATAAAAAATGACAAGCAGGATGATTTCAGAAAAACCTGAAAAGACTTACATGAACTGATGCAGAGTGGAGTGAGCAGAACCAGGAGAACATTGTACATAGTAACAGCAATTTTGTATGCTAAATTGTGAATGACTTAGCTATTCTCAACAATGCAATGATCCAAGACAGTTTCAAAGGACTTTTGATGAAGCATGCTATCTGCCTCCAGAGAAAGAACTAATGTCTGCATAAAGACTGAGGCATACTATTTTTTGCTTTCTTTCATTCTTTTTTGTTTGTTTGAGTCTTCTTGTACAAAATTTCTAATATGAAATGTTTTACATGATTACACATGTATAACCTATATCAGATTGCTTACTATCTCAGAGAGGGGGAAGACAGGAGTGAAGAAGATATAGAATGCAGAACAATAAACTCTTTAAAATGTTTTTTTTTTAATGTTTTAACATGTAATTGGATAAAAAAGATACTATTTTCAAAAATTACTAAAAAAAATTTAATGTTGATCACTCACTGTCCCTGTTCACCACCACCAACATTATCACACTCTTTCCTGATCTCTCCCATGTAGACATATGCTTTATTGCCTGTTGTCTGTTCTGTTGCCTGTTGCCTGTACTGTTGTATTCTCAAAGAGTGTCTGTCCCAAAGTTCGTCTCTCTATTGTTACTCTTGTCCTCAGACTTAGATACTTCAACACAAATGTTGAGGTTTCTTCAAATATTCTAGCTTTATAGTGCCTCAACTATTCTTGTTTCTCTACTCCCCATGAGCAATATTCAGGGATGGTTGGTTACACCCTTGAGCTTGCCATCACTCACAAGTGTTCTATTTTCATGATCGTGGACTCTAAAATTCCTTTATCTTGTTATAATATCCTATCATTCCATCTCTTTCTATGCCATACTCCACCCAAGCCTATTCTTCATCTTCATGTGACCTCCAATCTCTCCACACATCAGATTTTCCCAGGCCGTCACCCCAGCTCTGAACAAACTCTCCTCCCTCACTAATCTCAGAATTAATCTGAACAAGTCAGCTTTATGCTACCTTCTATTCTCCAACCCCTTTCCCCCTTGTTCAGTGGACATTCATACCTTGCCAGACTTCACACATTCATGACAATTAAGTTTACTACAAATTTATCTACTCTTAACTGGACCTTCACTGCAAGGCAATCCTTTTACTTCTTTTTTTTTCATTTTTACTAATTTTACTTTTAATTTACAAAAGAAAAAAATTGTTTTCATAATATGATAAAAAATGATTGCACATGACACTGCAAACCTATTATATATAACTTGCTATTTCTTTTAAATATATAATAAAGTTATCATGTAAATTTCTTTTTTTTCTTCCCTCCCCCCCACCTTAGAGATGGCTACCATTAGACAAAAATATGTATATATCTCCTTAACTAATTTTCTATATCATTCATCAAAAAAAAATTGTTTTAAGCATTCTTTTCTCTCCTCGAGCCTCCCACAGCAACCACCTCCACCCACCCTCATAGGTGAGAGTCTTGCTTCATATTTTATGGAGAAAATGAAGGCCATTCACCATGAACTACCTCTTCTCCCTGCCTCTAAATATCAACCTTGTCATCATCCATTACTATTTCAAAAGTCATTCTTCTTCTGAACTTCCTCATTACTTACTACACTATCCTAACAGTAACCCAGGTTCAGAATATCATTGTCATTCTTGACTTCTCACTCTTGTTCGTCCCATATGTTGAATCCATTGCCAAATTCTGTTTCTGTACCCACAATATCTCTCTAATAGATCTCAGAGGAGATATATATATATATATTTTCCACCCGGAGAGCTAATACACAAGAGATCCCCTGAAAGAAGTTGTCTTGTTTTACCAGAGGCATCAGCCTAACCCTTTGCTGCTATCATGGGACAGGGGAAAAACCAAGGGATCACTCAAGGTCTAGCGCATCAAATTAGAATTCCATGTCCTTTCACTGTGGGCATTCTCTTCCTCTTCATTTCTATCCCCTGAGAGTACCTGGTTTCCATCAGGGTGCAGTTTATTCAGCAGCAGGTCTTTCTTGGTGTCCCCATCTTCTAGTGTCTTCTCCTTCAAGGGTATCTTACTTCTGTTGTATATGTCTTGAACATATCTACATATTATATTCCCTGTTATAAAGCAAATCAGCGGTATCAAATTCAAATAGAAACTGATCTCTGCAGGCTGCATATTGACTCAGAAAACCATAAATTAGCATTATCCATTTTGGGTTGTGGGCATCTAGGTGGTGGTCCAGTGGATAGAGTACTGGGCCTAGAGTCAGGAAGACTGATCTTCCTGAGTTCAAATCTGACCTCAAAAATTTACTAGCTGTGTGACCCTGGGCAAGTCACTTAATACTTCCTCCATTTCCTCATCTATAAAATGAGCTGGAGAAGGAAATGGCAAACTACTCCAGTATCTTTGCCAAAAAACCCAAAATGGGGTCACAAAGAGTCAGACGTGACTGAAAACTGACTGAACAAATGTTAGATTATATTTTATTTATTTATTTTAACATTTCCAAATTAAATTTTTTTAAAGCAATTGGGATTAAGTAACTTGCTCAAGGTTACACAGCCAGGTGTTTCTGGGTGGGTGCTAAGTATCTGAGCCTGGATTCGATCCCCAGGCTATCCTGACTCTGGGGCCAGTGCTCTTACTCACTGTGCTACCTGGCCACCTCTCCAAATTAAATTTTAATCTGATTTGGACATTTGGAATTTTTGCTAGTTGCTTGTGACTGCAGTCATGTGTTTGACAGTGTTGAATAAATTCCATCAGGGTAAAAACTGTTTCGTTTCTGTCTTTGTATTCCCAGCACTTAGCATAATGCCTGGCATATAGTAGGCACTTAATAAATGTTTATTGACCAATCAATTGCACAGAACAGCTGACTCAAAGCTAGGACTGAATGGGACCTACAGTTCATCTAGTCCAGTTTCCCTCCTTTATGGTAATAGGGTGCTTTATTAGATTGGAAACTGATATGGGGTAAAGTAGGAGCTATCATCTCTGAATTAAATGGTAACCCAATTATAGTTTGCATTTTATGCTTTGCAAGATTCTGTCTTATTCTTTTACTTATATAGAGCTCGTGTGGGCGTCACTGTCTCGTTGATATATTAAATGCACCACCTCTTTTCGACTAATTGTACCCTAATTGCACATTAGAGAGAAAGAGGTGGTACCTGGAAAAAGGCAAAATATATGGCCAATATGTCGCAGTTTTCTGTTAAGATTCTAGACAAAACATACCAGTGTCTCCTGCAAGGATCAGGACTGAGTTGGAAGAAGGCAGAGAGAGGTGACTTGGAGCTTGGCTAGGAGCTTACATTTAGAACATCAAAGATTTGGATTGCTATTCAAAAAGTTAAAAGGGTCCCTCCAATGCCTGTTAAAAGTATATTATATATTCTGCTTCCATATCCACCATAATTAACATTGTGTGAGAGTTTAATTTTAAAATGGACTCAAGAGATTGTTGCTGGGAATGTTAACCTCAGAGGCATTTCATAAGCTAGCAATTACTTAAATTGGAGCTGTCTACTGGGCTGATTTTCTGCTCTGTCTAAAAGTGGATGGCAATTCCATTGTGGCAAGGGCAGAATTTTAGATATGAAAGGGACCTTGGAGCTCATCAATCAATCAGCAATCATTTATTAAACCCTTATTCTATGCTAATCCCTGTACATGGCACCAAAGATACAAAGATGAAAAGGAGGTGGTCTCTACTGTCCAGGAGCTTGTTTGTCCCTCATCCTCAAAGGGGACCAATGACATCATGGGTGATGTCTCGACTTATGCACAAATTGGGTTTAAGTGAGGCAGAGTTTCACAAAGTTGTCTGCCTTACTCTCTCTTCCCTGAGTCATTAAAGACCAGTGGCAAGACAAAAATCAAGATGACTGGCAATGGCCCAGGATGCCATGGATGACCTTGGTATCTTTGATATCTGACCAAGCTCTAAAGCATTACACAGCACCTACTTCAGCTATCTTCATGGTCATTGGAACGAGTATTCTCATCTGCCCATTCCACCAGGGAAATCTTTACATGCTTGCGGTAGACACCCCACTAACTCACCAATAGTTTTGAGACATGTTGGCTACCCTGGGGCTCACATTCTAATGGAATCATCTGGTTCAAATCTAGAGTGGTAGAGCCAGGATTAGAACCCAAATCTCCTGATGTATAGTTGAGTGTTCTTCCCATCATACTATAATGCTTTCAGATCTTCTGTAGATCACACCAAGTCTTATTTAGTCAGAATTTTCCAAGGAGCCAGAAAAATTTTGATTTAAATACAAACTATTTTGTTTGGCTTTAGTTAAAGTCCTTCACACTCTGGCTCCACCCTTCCTTTCCAGGAACAGGCATAGGTGCTCCCTCACCTGTCCTCTGTGTTTAGACCAAACTGATCTTCTTGTTGCTCCTGGTATAGAAAATTCTACCTTCTGTTTCTGTGATTGCACATAGGTCATTCCCTGTTCTTGGAATGCCCTCCCTCTTCACCTCTGTCTCATAAAATCCCTAGTTTATTTCAAGGTTGAACTCAAATGCCATGTCTTATAGGAGATCTTTACTAATCCCCTTCAGATGTTATTCTTTCCACCACCTACCCCATATTACTTTTATATATTTTGTATTTATTTAGCTGTGTGTGCATTACCCCATCCAGTAGAATTGAAGCTCTTTGAAAACAGTGCTAGCACAATTTCTGGCATATAGTAGGTACTTTAAAATGCTCATTAGGTGACTGAATGAATGACCAAATGTTCAAATAAATAAATGAATGAATGAAGTATCTCTGAGGCCCAGGTTAAAGTCCATGGTCTTCTGATTTCTAGTCTAATATTCTTTTCACTCACTGCACCATTTTGATCAGTGCCAATAGGGAGAGAGAAAAGCATCACATACTGCCTTTCCTTTCTGTCTAATGGAGGGAATTCTGGAAGGATCTCTTAAAAAGTGATGCTTATAGTCTATTCACGTTTCTCCTATGGATGGAAAAATAGTTGACTAAAAGGGGTTGGTACTATGAAAGTCAAGGGTCACCACAAATTGTGATACCTAAACAGAGGTTTTTAATGGCCCTAATGAATTAACCAATCTACTTAATTGGATCATTTAAAACTGAGAAGTCCTCCACAAATATCCTACATGGCCAAGGGTACCTTCTCTAATACTTGATAAGGCTGTTTGATCCATGCCTATGATATTTGATATTTCTAAGGTTATAAAATAATAAAGAAGGGATGGAAGCAGCAGACCTGTTATTCCCTAGTCTGCTTCTTGTTGTTACTTGGAGTAGTCCCATTTACTTTGTTGTACCCCAGGGCTCTATTTTGGGCTCTCTTTCCTTCCCTCCTCTGCTCTCCCTTCTCCTCCATCTCCATCTTTCCTGATGGAGATGGACCTTTCCTTTCTCCTATCCTCCCAATCCCTCTCCTCCCTTTCTCTGCTCCCCTTCCCCTACTCTCCCACTTCCTCTCTCCTCTCCTTTATCTTTTCTCCCTTACTCTCTCTTCCCCTTATCTCTTCTTTCCACTCCTCTTCTTTCCCTTTCTGTCCTCTCTTCTCTTTCTTCCTCTCCCCTTCACTCCTCTCTTCTTCCTTCTCTCTGGTAGAACAGCTAAGGGACCCCTAAGAGATGACTCACATGCCCCTTCAATATCCCCCAGATCAGTTTACACCACCACCCTTCAACAACAAACTGTGGCCAGATGGAGACAGAAATGTTGGGGAAAGATAACAATTCCAGTCTTAATACCCCAAGGAGCTTCAAATACATTGTCCTTTTTATTCAAGATGCGCTTATCACAGGTGGGCAGAGCCCTGGGGGCTCCCTAAAACAAAGGGGTGGCTGCTAGTAACAACAGGAAACAGCCTGACCATTAACAGGTTCTCTCCCATTTCTCTCCCACTTTCTCCTATTTCCCTTTAACATAGTAAAGAAAGTCACACATTGGTGCTAATGGTAGTTCAGAGTTCACAAAGTATAAAAGAATCAATTGAGAGTATAAAAAGACTCTTCCAGATCTAGGTTTTTAGTGTAAGGATGTATAGAAGTCCAAAAATTGGGAAGGGGGATGGGAGGGGAGGAGAAGAAAAAACAACTTGAGGATTTAATTTTCCAAGTCTGGTACCTAGACTGTGAGAAGTCAGAATCCTGTGGAAGAGATGAGGAGAGAGAGAAAGAGACAGAAACAGACAGAGAGAAGAAAGAAGAAGAAGAAGAAGAAGAAGAAGAAGAAGAAGAAGAAGAAGAA